>NC_064408.1:27548750-27887500 GCF_023375975.1 Astyanax mexicanus
ACAAGTTAAATCAAATGTGAGATATACTTGTAGGGGCCTTCTGTACAATAAACAATCATCAAATAGGCATCCCTGATATATGGGTCAGCCATGGAGTTAAACAAGGGGAGCGATTCACCTCAGAAGAAGGGTGAATTGCGTGCTATCTCATCTTCAAAATCACACCGAGAGGGATAAGCCTGGACGACATTAAGCAGAGAAGGTCAGATCCAAAACCGGACCCAAGACGAAACTCAAATCAGCACTTCTCCGCTTTTCTGTTATTATAGCGCTAGAAATAGCGTCCACTCCTGTATCGTGCCAGGTCTCCTGACGGGCCGGCGCTAACAAAAGACCCTCTTGTTTGAAGGGAGTGGAGTGGAGTGGTGTTAGAGAATGATGGATTAGTTGGAGGAAAAGAGGAAGAAGAGAGGCTGCTCCAAAAATAATGGAGTTCTCCTCCCTGTGCTTCGTAGCAATTTCATACTCACAGGAAAAGAAAGAGTTGGGCTTACTATCTACTGTATATTTCATTGAGATTCCACTACATTTCACTGCCTCCTCTTTCATCCCTTCCATCTTTCATGTTGGCACTGAATTATGTTGAAAGTGACTGGCAGATAACGAAAAAAAAAAAAAAACACAGCACTGGTGCTGAAAATTGGTCGTTAGCCTGCCAGAGCCTAGCCAATCACCAGGCTACATTTCCATCGTGGCTCTGGCACATCGCCATCGCTCGAGGTCCCATGATGCCAAGTGTATGTAGTGGACTCCGCCCTCCTCCTCAGTACTGTAGTCTGACAGGCTTTTACATGCACACAACAAAGGCCAGATCCGTGTCCCACCATGCCTTTCATCACGTCCATCAGAGGGCCAAGCATAGTGTGGGGAGGAAGGGCAGAGGCGTACCCAGGCCGTACCCGCCCGGATGGGGGGAGGGGGAGGGTTCCAGTAGCATGCAGCAGCACCCCTGCAGGGTTGGTCTAATGCCCTCAAAGAGAATAGCCGAGTGATCACAGGTGCGCTCCACTGCTAATGAGGCTAGCGGTATGCTACTCACTCCAGCCCTCCCTTCCTGGAAAGCAGGCAGGTCACCGGCAAACCCTCGCCTAATGAGAATTATCCAATGCTCTCAGCTCTAATCTTTTATTTCCATTAGATTTTAATGGGTCTGGGTTGGACCAGGCAGAAGCATAACTGACTGCAGAGCCACCACTGTGAATCTTGTGTCGCAGCTTGAGTGGTTTTGATCATGTCAGAGTGCGAGGCAGCGAAAACGCATCCTAGGGGAAGATTTAGCAGCTAGTGAGAGAGGAGTGGAAAGGAGGATACAGTAAAGGAAATTCTCATGCCTAAAACTCTGGACCAAGGTTCATGTTTTTGTTATTCGGTATTCCATTGTATTGATTCTAATCTAGTGACGTGGGTCATTTTAATAGATGCGTATCAACTATTTTTAATCCGAATGCAGTTCTACTCTGAGGAGAGTTCTCAGAAGGTAAATTAAAGATTGTGGTGAAGTCTACAGTATGAAAAAAGCATGAAAAAAATAACATAATATCTAAGGGCATTTCTAAGGAGGGTTTTTCTTCTTGGTTTAGTTTGTTTTCACACAGGCACAAACCTAAATGCACCAAAATGTGCCCCAACAAACCATGCAAGCACAGGGACTTTTTTGATTGGTCAGAGCTGTCTAACACAGGAGCAAGAAAATAAATATTGCACCAAGTTCCAGTGTTCCAGACGCAACAAAGCGGTGAGTGCTGCACATAGTGAGAGCAGCAGCAGAGCTGGTAATGTTTAGTAGTTGTAGTAATTATCTGGCTAATATATCAGGTTAAACTGCACCTGAACAGTAGGTTAGCTAAATGCGAAGGGTATGTTTGATAGTTGGGTCGGATCGTGGTCAGATCAAGATCTCATCACAAACTAACCACTTCTGGATTTCATTTGGAACTAGACTGAGACCACCTCCTCTCACAGGGTTTCAGTGCAGAGGTTTTGGTCCACACCTAAGTGTGATTACTCTCTTTCTTTTTGATTTAAAACAAACGTAATAGTTTAAAAATCCCCACAAAACAATGTAGGTGGGAATGCACATTAAGAAATGAAATGGAGCATCACTTCACTGTCTCACAGCTTAGCCTATAAACAACAGAGCTGTTAGCATTCTGTCTTCTCATATTAACTCAATGAACCCTGAGGTGAAAGCAACCAGAGGAAAGGTGCTAGGATGCTTTTTAAACACAGAGTTTGCTTGGCGCCCACACCGCTGTGAACTTTTGCCCCCTCAAGCACTGTACACACACTAAGACTGGAGGCCTGAGGCCCCAGATGTATTCACAACAAACCACTCGTGTTTCTCTTTACAACACAGTCTTAACCAAAGAAAAGACAAACACTGTCTCTGTCCCAAAAAAAACCCCAAGTACTAAGCCCAGTTATATTACCCTGTTAGGGCAAAATCATGCAGAGTGACACTGCAAAAGTGTTTCCAAAATGGTAAAAAGAAAAGAAGGGTCACAATGTTTACTCAGTTCTCTTAATCTTCAATCTAGGTCCTTCCATGTGACGGAGGTAATAACATCAACAGTACTTGACTTGGTGTACGAGAACATGTGCGAGGGCACGGACCTTGAGGGAGACTACTGTTTTGGCTGCCTGAAGGAAACTGCAGGATCAGGGATGTAAGTTGAAAATAGCATTTAATGACAGCAATAATAACAGTATTGTGAGACGAAGATAACATTTGAAGACGGGAAATAGAGGTCGAGCCAGTGTAACAGAGGAACACAGCTGCAAACACTGGAAGAGACCCTCTGCTTCCCAAGTAAAAGACAGACGCAGCTGGTGGAGGGGAGACGGCCCCCGTTCACAGCTGTTCCCAGAACCTGTGCAGTGATTTGTAGGGGTCGGTTGGGGCTAGAGAGAAAGCAAGAGGAGGCACGACCACACATTGTGATTGACAAACGCAAGTCCTGCGATTCCGCCTGCTGCTGTGTTCTTGCACGGACCAAAGCTAAAGATTTTCTTTCACCGTGATCTACAAGTCCTGCTTATGGCACTGCTATCACGGAATCCGGAACTGCCTGATATGCCTGTTGGGACAAACAGAGCAGGTGCTTAATGCTACAGGGATGCCAATTTGGCACAGCTTGGCCATTTTCCAAAACTACTATTTCCCGCTAGCTTGCGGTCTGTTGAATTCCACAGTGCTCAGAATGTGAAGCTTAAGCCATGGGACTATATTATTATCAATTATTAATCATTACATATATTAACCTTAGAGACTTTTTATGGAGTACATAACTATAGCAGTGTGTAAATTGGCCCTTACATTGTTATGAGGTGTTATCTTGTGAGTGAGGCTGAACACTGGCTAGTGTGCTGTGAATTAACAGAGTTTGAGGTGGATGTGAAAAAAAATTGAATTAGATGTGTTTTAAAACATGAAGAGAAGGGAGTCTCCTGGACTAAAGATTAGATCCACTGTTTTATCATGATTGATTGAACAAAAGTGTTCTATCTGCATAATGTTTTCTTTTATAACAAATAAATTAATAAATCACTGTTTTAGTTTTAGTTAATATATACCAAAATAATACACATTTTTAAACAGCCACATATACTTTTTTACATATTCTTGCACACATGCATATTTTTATTTATGACTTGTATGGTATGGTATGGTGAGAAATGGTGTAATGACCAAAAAGATGGTTTGATGCCACAGAGGTTAATGAACATTTAAGAACATTATGCTAGTTCTGTTCTTCTCTATTACAGATATAAATATACAATATATACACTTAAGTAGGTGTGTACTGTGTATAAATATGTCTAACACTAAACCTAATGCAAAAACAACTCATTTCCTGCTCTCTTATAAACCACTTTGATGTTCCTACCTTTTAATTTAAGTGTTTAACTTAATTGCCAGAACAAAGTAAAGGAAGTGAAAAATCCTATTCAGAGAAGGTAAAGGAATGAAAGCAAGCAGAATTTATTCTACAAGCTTTTTCTGAACACAGTCCAGATACACACAATTTTGAAAGTAACTGCTTCCGTCTGTCACCTTCACTGTTCCAGACTCCATGCCGGTTCTTTCTTTCTGGAGGGAACGTCAAAACTGGGACTGTTTTTATTTTTTTTTTTGCCCAGTTGCCCCCGGACGATCCGCTCTACATACTTTGATACACAAGTGATCTTTTAACAGTGTCTAATATTGAGGGAGAGGAGGAGGAGCTGCTTGATCTTTAAGTATCTCTTTGAAAACACAGAGTTCAAAGATAAAGACCAATCGCCTTGATCTGTGGGCCAAGGCGACCCTAAAGGAAAACACTTCATTAGTCTTCGACGCAGACTGACAGAAATCCCTTTGTTCCAGCATGAAAGCTAAACAATAGAATTTGTAAGATATCTGGTACTGCTATCAGTTATGGTTATGCCACTATGCCACTCGTTTTAGCTGTAAATGAATGAGCTCAGATAATTTTCTGACATTTGACCCAGTTACAGAAGCACAGTCATATTTCCTATTAAGCAATAATCCCGTTTAATGAGGTTAGAATCCTGTACTAATAATAATAATAAAGGGTTTGGAAACAATTTGGGCTTTTTTGTTTTTTTGAACTTGAACTTTCAGACATTCCTTTACAGCTGGAATGATGTCTGTAATACAGAGATCCTTTACACATAAAACAATGCCTGTAAGACAAATCTTTGAAATAACAGGGCACTGTAGACAGATCTGTGTCATTCTCAGCTTGGCCTGTGAGAAGCAAAATCTGGCGGGCACTTTGTCAAAGAATTCCTTCTGTGAAGTCCCGCCAGTTCATTTAGGCTCCATCAATCCCAGCGTGGACTGCTCTCGCCACCCTGCTGCACTGGAGCAAGTCCAGGATGCTGTTTGGGAATCTACTGAAATCTTAAAGAGAGGTTTCTTCTTCTTCTCCCCTCAAGGCAATACTCCACTCAGCAAGACGTCTGGAATCTGGATGTCGTTGGACACTCCCATACAATCGTACAATGTGTTATGATGCACTGTCAATGCAGTTAATGCCAGCGGCTCACTGCAGACAGTCAGCTAAATCATCTTGATCAAGCCTGTCATTAAATTAGGAATGTTTTGCCCCTGGAAATCAGGAAATGGGATACCTAAGAATTCTCTACTCGGGAAATGATTTACTGGAAAGAATTCAAATCATGCAGCAAGAATGGGAAGATGCAAATATGACTGTGAAAATGATGAAATGAAGCAACAGGTTTTGCCAAGACTCCCCTGCAGTAAATTAACAGTTACTCTGTCTAAGGCTATGTAAAGGTGAGGATGTTTTATTTGGGTGTGAGTGTATATTTTTGCGTGATGTGTAGGATACTGATGATACTTTACTTACTATACGAAATCTAAACTGTGTTTAAATTGATGTAGATGAAACAGCCAGAAAACAAATCAGATCTAAACCACATTTGGAGTCGGTTTGACATGCACTTAAGATCAGATTTGTTCGGATGCATCTCGGTCTGGACGCTTCCGACACTCCAACCAGATTTCACTGTCCCACAAGTATAAGCACTAATGACAGCATAGTCCACTTGTACAGTCTTTTCCATAGACTCTGTGTTGACTGGATGCAGAAGTATAATGCAGCCTAGAGGCCACGCAAAACTACAGCACGGAACACTGCAGTATATACCAGACTCTTCCCACACAGAATTTTTCAGTTGCAACATAAAAGTTCTAGACCGTGACTTAACAGGGTGACTGTGTGGAGGGGCGAAATGATGCACATCTACCTTTTCTTCTAAGTATAAAATCCACAACACACAACACCAGCATAGCAACTGGCACCTACAACATTTCTACAGAACCCATTCAGATCGGTTTGTGATGTCCGTATCACGTGCACATAACAGTGCAGACATTTATCTTTTTTCTCAAATTCAAGAGAAGCAGCATTTAGGATAGCTGTCTTTAGGTGGAATTGGACAGCATCAAGACAACATATCACTGTTGCTCTGTTGACTGTCCTTTTCATATTTAATCCCACCAGTATTATGGTCTTTCTTGTAGAAACTCAGATATGTTATTTCTATAATTTAACTTTTCATTAGCCTGCTATGTTATCTCTGCCTGTCAATACTGCAGTTCCTGCCGTCAGCTGCAACAGCAGATGCCAATCAGTTGGGGGTGGGGCAGACCTGCTGTGTTGTAGCTCCTCCCACCCTGCAGGAGGGGCTGCTGAGTCACCTTCCACCAACCTGTTGACTTCTTATATATTTAGGCCAGCAATACAGCTATACGTGTTAAACCAAACTGATTAAACTTCACCTAAAACTGCGTCCCAAAATATAAGTTTCATGGATGTTCCACTGTCTTTGTCCCTTTAAAATAAACTGGAGCAGACCTGCTAGCATGCTAACACCTCACATCACATCTCATAAAGATGATCTTGGCAAACTACTGCTTAGTGACCGCAAGTGGCACAGATTACTGGTTTCTGGCTGTGACACTTCTGGGAACATTCATAATTTACAGCTAATCGTTACAGATAATCGTGGACATCATGGAGGGTGTTCAATAAAATCAATACGTGGTATTACCCAGAGAATTCACAGCTTGCTAGGGTTTTCTGGATGATTTATTCATAGAGGTGAAAGAATGCTTGATCCAAAGTGTGATTGTGTGGAATACATTATTCCTGAAGTGAGAGTAAGAGTGCTGATGATAATCCAGGTCTTATTGACAGAAACTACAAAATAAGTTAAACTAAGTTCAATTCAATTCATACACAGCGCACCTCTAAATATGAGACCCTTGCTAAATAAGCGCCAATGATAAAGCATAGGTTTAAAAAAGGTTAGGGCCATATGAAAGTCCCAAATTCTGTTTTATTTTTCTATCATGGCACTGTATTTATAGAACTTAATTTCTATTCATAACTCAAGAATACACAAGACTAAACTGTAGAAAAGGTATACCTATCCATTTATAGTGTAATTGAAGAGATTTGCTCCATAAAAAGGCAGAAGCATTGGTGTGCACCATTTATAAATAAATGAAATACACCCATGCCAAATGTTTTCACTTAAAGGTCAAATGTATAAAACTGAGCAAAGGTGTACAATAATGTTTCTCAGCTCTTAAGGATTGCTTTCTTTGTTCAATGTTTTTGTTTCTTAGTCAATTGTACTTTTTTGAAAGTTCTGAATTCTGCAGTTAACACAGATGCAGTTCTTTGATGTGAACCAAAAGCTTGTTTCTTTATGTGCATAGAACAAATGCAGTGTAATAAGCTCAGATGCAGCGTTTTTAGAAATGTTCTAATCTTCACACTGCGGACCCTAAAAGATTCACTTAATTAAAGAAGTTGAAGTGGTCATTTTCATTAAACAATGACACTGCTGCCAAGAATACGTTTCTTTCTGTCCCTATCTTCAAATGTATCTTTGATAAATGACAGAGAAGGAGTTCTAAATCGAGAGAAGTACAGCTGGTAGGATTTTATCACAGTAAGCTATCTTTAAGTCCATACCATCTGTGTTGACATTTTTATGATGAATAGTTGGTTTATTCATTCCGGGGAATGCATGAAGAAGCTCTGTGAGTGATCAAAGAGGACAAGGAATAAGACACAAGACACAGTAAGCCCCCTCACTCCACTGAGAGGAAGTATGGCTCATAGGGGCCAGGAAGAAAGACAGTTACAGAGTACATACAATATTTCACCAGGATTTCTCTGTTTAGCTGTGATGGAACTTTTCCAACAAAGGACTGTGAGGTTTTAAGATTGAACAAAGGCCTCTGATAAGTCTCAAAATGTCTTAAGGTCATAACCTTTGGAATAGACAGCCTGAAGTACATGAGGAAGGATGTTAACTCAATACTGTGTTTTCCAGTGGATTTAATTCATTATTCTCCTCCTACATTGGTAGTTATAAAACTGACTCCGGATGTTTTTAGTACAAACTTCTGAGCTACACTTGAAGAGAGCACACTTAGTTTTAATGAAAGGGAAAACAAGCAAAGCTGGAAGAAAGATGAGTCTCAATACAGTAAAATCACCCCGAAGAACATTTGCTCAATTTTAATCTCAGATATGAAGCTTTATCTTCTAAAGGATGAAGAATGTAAGCCTCCAGTATCTGTAACGCCATCTGTACTGTGGTGCTTTTTCCTGCTCTCTTATTTATTGAAGTCTAAATGATCGTCCAAATATTTCGGGTTTCAGGTTCAACAGTAGTCACTCATTCTGAGGCATTCTCATCTCATCATCTCAGCTGATGAGTGGAATTTCAGTCATCCAGATTTAAGACTGTACTTTTGTGAAAATAATGTTATTATGCTATTAACTAAGCTAATGCTCATGATTCACAGCAGTTACAATTTTTTAATTGTCTGACTTTCAGTTTAACATTGTCAGATTATTAAATCAAAGGTTAGAATGATGTTCACTTAGGCCCAATCCCATTTCCCTCCCATTTTCCCTCCCTTGGCCCTACCCCTTACCCCTATGTTTTATACGTGCACACCTAGAGGTAGGGAGTCCCAATTCTTGTTACATTTGAGGGGAAGAGTTAAGTGTTAGGGTTACACGGACCATCAAACAGAAAATCACTGTAAAAATAACAATAGCCATTAATTTACCACAGTTTAATGTGTAGGTTTAATGTTTCATGGTCAAATATAAAGCAAATCACTAGTAGTTCGCCTTGGTAGCTGGCTAGCTAGCTAAATTTCCCGTTCCCCCTTAAATCGTGCAACAGCTGCATCATTTAAGGTGGAACAGAAAAACAAAATAAAATAAAAGCTAATTTCATCTTCCCATCACAGAGGCATTAAGGATTGGACAATTCTAATTAATTGTTGGACGACCTGCCCCCTTTCTGAAGACATACAATACCCTTAAGTTAACTGGTTGAGCAGCAGCTAGGTTGCTGAACTTGAGCTCTCCACTGCTATCACATCAGCCCTGCAGGTTCACCTACCAGTTCTTAAAGGATCTTCACAATTCTTAGGGGGGAGGATTTCAGCCCTTCCCTGTGTTACTCTGCTCCTAGGGGAAGGGTTATACTTGAAAACAAGTGGTAGGTGTACAAAAGAGTAATTAAATTGGGCCTAAATCTACGACCCTGAAAGTAAACAAAATTTTGTATTTTATAATTTGTTCAGTTTAAAAGAACGCATGTTTTTATGGAAGCCATCTAAACACTACTCCCTGTACCCCTGTAATACCCTGTACAGTCTGAAAAATGTAAATACCACCCAATCCTAACAAGCACACTCTGAGATATATACTTTTTTCTACAACTAGGAAATCAGCCAATGTTCTAAAGCACACCCCTCTAAATATCTTGATGTTTTCTAGATTTTTAAACCTGGCAGATCTTTTTCTAGCAGTCCTAGGCTGACTATAAAACCATTTGTGTCTCTGACGAGCAAAACCCCAAACTCTTATGGCAACTTTCATGAGGCAGGCCATAAATTTGGCCCAGCAGGGACAGGCGGGGGCGTGTGAGAGTGTCTGTGTAAGCTAACACTTGTGGGCCAAGGGGTTAAAAACTAAAGACATCGGGCATAAATAAAAGAACCACCAAGAAGGCTCCCAGCGCCATAAAAAGGAGTGCCTTGGTGTCTGTATAATTTGTGAGCCACGGGATACGCTCCAAATGGTTCTTTCATTCACCCTAAAGCAAGATTTACCTAACGTTTCAGTCCATTAAAAACTCTTTTCAGCTCAATTCAGTCTAGGTTTTTCACACTTTGAGCAGAATGACTGGTCTAAAGTATTCTGTTGATTCTCACTTAAAACTCCAGTGGTACCTCTTTTTTTATTTGAACAGCTTTACTTGACCATTACAAAGAAAAGATGAGTTGTTTTTGTTGTGTTATTTGTGTGTGCTGTCCAGGTCAACCAGAGAGGGATGGGTTCCTCATAAGGTTTCTTCCTCTTAGTATAAGGAAGTTTTTCCTGGCCACTGTTGCGGCCACAACCTTGCCACTGTGCATAAGAGGCTTGGATACGTATCTCTGTAAAGCTGCTATGTGACAACATTTGTTGTTAAAAGTGCTAAATAAATAAATACATTGGAATTTAATTAAATTTAGATTTAATAATGCTAATATATTTGTATCATTGGATTGTTTGCAGAGAAACAATTTTTAGCCTAACTTTATGTGAATCTGTCAACAGAAATGCCATAGGTCAATGTTTTATAGTTTGGTAATTCCCTCAGATAAATATTTGACTTAGCTACTTAGCTTTACCCGAATCTGAGTTCGACATTACCATCATCTCTAAATGTGCTTAAGAGATGACTAATTCCTATCTATCTTCAGCGCTCTAAAGGTCCACACAAAGGTTTACTTTAAGGCCAACTGTCATGGGAGAGTCATGACACCTGGCAGCTGACAAGTACAATATCTGCTTGTCTGTAATCTTTTTTCATTAAAAAGGGTTACATCTTATCCATGTCAACAGTCTTTTGATTTCATTTCATCTTAGCCTTGCTCAACATGAGCAGATTCATTTACAAGAGCCCTGCTTGTGTAAGAACCCTCCTGCAGAGGCCCAGCAGCAGACTGAGGTTAAGTATCTTGCTCAAGGGCACTGCTAGGATGGTCAACTTTATATTTGTTTCGTTTTGATGCCCTAGAGAAGCCAAGCCTACAGTCTATCATCAGCTTGAGGAATCCAAGCATCTTTATTTTTACACACATATTATGTCAATCATACGTAAAATGGCTAAAATAAGTAATCTAATGATGTTTTACTTGGTACACACACTTCGAATGACAGTTTTCGTTTATTTTCAAAAGCCTGATAGATTACCCACAATGGTAATGAAGGTAATAGGGAGGAATGAGAGTAACACATACAAAATATAATAAGTCCCATGTGAGGAATTTGGCCAGGTGTCTCGCATTTCGACTGTTAACACTGCCTGTCTCTCATGTATAAATGGGACCTTACCTCATATTAACAAAGCGTACTGTATTTATACACCCCACATAAATTTTAAAGGGAGGTTTTGCAGTCATGACTGCCATTTTTCCAAAAACCAACAATACAATTGTGTTAGTTGGGCACATTCCACAACTTAAAACTGCTTCCCCACAAACATTATCCCAGACCTCAATGGAAAATGTTCTGTTCATAATGTACCAAGTAACTTGGCCAAAAGAAAATTATCATTTTTGGAAATGCTTGGAAGGAAACCCACTGAGTGAGATGTGGGTAAAGCAATGATGGTGGAGCTGACCTGGTGTGGTAACATATTAACTGTGAATAAAATGTGTCCAAAGGAGCTGACACGGTATAATTTGGTCCATTGTTGTATAGAGTTTCACAGTCTGAAGTCCTGCTATGCTTCCTATGCAATCCAATGGCACTCCACACTTCAGTAGGTTTAGTTTTCAGACACAACTGATTAATTGTCATTTAATTATGTGGTTTGTTAGAGCAGATAAATCAACACATTAAATTGTAGAGCTCCAGAACAAGAGAGAAGCATACTGATATTTCTAAAGTCAATCATAACACGTTTTCCTTCTATAACACAAACAAACATTTCAGCTTTTTGCTACCATCAATGCTCCTCAACATCTCTAAACCCAGTCCTTTTTAAAACCCAAACTAATTGTTAAGTTTTTGTTTAGCCTATTTTATTCATTAAAAGATAATGTTTTATAATAACATTTTCCCTCTATAACATGATATGTTTGTGCTGGATTAAAATGGGCAAAATTTGTATCAGATATATTTTTTAGATCCAGTCGATACAATATAATTTCGTTGATACAGTATAAATGGCACAACCTGTGGTGCACATCACAACGCACTGGCACTGCCAGGCTATAGAAACCTATTGTGTTCTGCTAACAACTAACTATGCGATGCCATTGGTTTTTTATAGATGAATTAATCACTGTTTTCTGCTTACGTTATTAACTCATCGTACAGTATACAGGCATTACTTTAATCATTTTTGCTGACCTCAATATTGCTTATTGTTTTTTTTTGTTTTTTTTATTAAGGAGAGCACATTAACAAGAATGAGCCAGTATATCATCTTTGTTTATATAATACTGTTTGTCCATTTATTTATGTTGACTTTATTTCTCTAGGATATTAAAACAAGTTTACTTTCCAATTTATCAATAACTGAATTTTCTTAATGATTATGAGTTCTATAATTTTAGAAAGGTGCAATTATATTATAATGAAATTATGTTATAATAACATCATTCAGTGGCAATAAGTGGTCACAAAATGGCACTTATATTATCACAATATTTTCTGGGACAATATATATTTTTACAACTCACAGTGTTAATTTGCCACTGATAGTGTTGACTTAACATGGGCAAATTTGCTATGTACAAACTGTAAAGCCAATAAAGGGTTTTAGCTTTTTAGAATGATCAGAGAATAATACAGTTCTTCCATTTTCTTCTGGGCAGAAAAGCCTAGGCAAAAAACTGAACCAAATAGAGATGTCTGTTTGTTTTGGATTACACCCAGTGATTTTAACAATCATTCCATTAGGAATCCTTCACGTTGCTTCACAACATACAGACAGAGGTTGGGGACAAGCTGGCACAAAGGACTGGGTTCCTGCAACAGCAGTGTAATCGGGGCAGTCTGTGTGCAGTGTGGGGGTAGACACATGAATATGCATGGGCATATGTACACTCATATCTATGTACTGGATCTGACATTACACACTCATTGAGGTTGATTATGAGGTCCACTGGGATCATGTGAGTGAGTGGGGAGAGGGATGGCAGTGGCAGAATATTGGCACCAAGCCCTGGACAGCGAGTTCTGATAGAGGTTGTCTTTGTACCAGTTTTCTAATTTACCTGAAACTAAATAGCACACAGTAATTTACCAGTGTTACAATAACACTGTTAGCACTAAATTAACAGTGTTAGTGAGTGCTAAAATGTAACATTCACTTTGTTAATTTATCGCTAACAGTGTTGATTTAACCCTGGCAAATCTGCTGTGCAGGTTAGGAGTTCCCCTTAAAATACAAGGAAGAGTCAGCTAGCACCAGATCATGATTACATTACAATTAAGAATGTCCCAGACCATTTTTCACAGTTTGGAAGGCCAATCATGAGCAGTGCCCTGAATACTAGGAGGGTAAGGATTAGCACATGCCTCCTCCCACACATATGAAGATAGCCTCTGCCTCTTTTCAGAGTGCTCACACTGGTGCAGTATTTCTAGAAAGGAAATCCCCAGCTCCAATACATCGGCCAACAGAGGCCTGTGCTGAGTAACATCACACTAGGAGTGATGTGGAGAGGGGGCACCATCTACCCAACAAGAGCCAAGCAAGGCTCTCTCGGACTCTGGCTGCTGATGCCGAAGCAGTGTGACCCAGGATTAAAATCAGTGACTCTCAGATCACATATGGTAGAAAGTGCATCTGTCCACTATACCGCTCCTGATGTAATTTTTTCATATTTAAATAAATGATAGGTGTGTAACTACAAGATGAGAGATACCTGTTTTTAAATTTGCTCTTTCTGTGTTGCCCCTTTATCTAGATATCACATCTCTTGTTGTTTTATTTTTTGAATAATAGACATATAATTAATAACTATGTGATTCCTTATTCAACGCACACAATTATATTAGTAATATATAAGTAGTTTAGCAAAACAGCAGTAATATGACTAGATATCTAAGGGTATTCTCTGAGTGAAGAAGCATTCCTGTTTGGCCGTGGTTTTGGATAGTGAAACCTTATCCATAGTCAGTGCAAAAAGATATCCCCTCTGCCAAGGGTAAAGTATGTGGACTTCCCCCCCCTGTGGGTCCAAAGAACCCATGCCAGCTTCTTGCAAGGATGAGCAACGACATGTAAAGCAGCCACACTCTTTGAACTTGCGGGGGCTTGCTCCACTCTCTTGAAAGGCCAACCTCAAACATGATGAAGCTCAAAGAGAGAAGGGCAGACTGTTTATGTGGTTTGGGGTGACATTTAGTAATTTGACATTTTAGAGAAAGGGAATGCTGTGTTTACCTGAGAGGTTGGCTCTGCAGAGGAGCAAGTTCTTGTCCAATATTTACTGGCCTGTGTAAACTCTGTGCTGTCTCTCGGGCCAAGAGAATATCACTTGCACACACAGTGGACTGCTGCTAAGAACATATGGTAATTTATTCCGAGCCAAGGTCTCATATGTGCTTTCGAAAATGACACAAAATGCTTAAAAATGAAAATGTAAAGATCTGGAATGCAACCACAGACAGAGAAATAGTAACTTAGTAATAAGTTAAAGTTAAAAAAAGGTGTAAAGTGACAACAAAAGGCATAGAAAGGCATAAGATGTGAACATATCACAGGACAATGAGAGGCACGCTTTGGGTGCGGCAGGTTGTGGGGTATCTTGAGACCTTGAGTGATTAGAGAGGGACTTAAATTTATATGCTGACAGCTTCTTTGTTGTAAAAGGACACTCTGAGTCGAGACAAGGCTCATCAAATGTGACACACACTCCACATTGAATTTCAAAACAACTGAAATCCACCCTGTGCCTTTCAAAGGAATAATGAGTAGTGCATGCTTATATCCATGCGCTTCCATACATTCCAGAGCCCTGTGGCTAGTGAATGGGAATAATCTGCCTTGTAATATGGTTATGGCATGTCAACAGCAAGAGTTTTGAAGCAAGAGTTTGGCAGAAAAGTCCCCTTACCCCAATGAGGCTCAGATCAGTTTGTGTCTTTTGTTGTGCATTAGTGTTAGCTATCAAGTAATAGAAGTTCTGCTAATCAGCACTTGAAAAAAAATGTAAAATATTCTTCAAAAGGCTGTTGTGTGGGTTTATGCAACACCTTCAGTTCTACTTGTTTTGGCTGATTCAGCATGCTGTGGCTGATCAGCAGCACTCGAGGTAAGGGGAAACTGACTGACTGTGATTCCTCTCATTGTTTACAATATACTGCTGCGAAGAAAGTCTGTTTTGCAATGTTTCTCAGTGCATCCACTGCTATATATCCACTGTCTGCTGGAATCTCTGCGAAATCAATAATGTTACAATGCAACAAACTAAACTAAACTACATGAAGGGCCTGAGGCCCCCAGCCCCCTCAGAGTGGCAGCATGGGCTCCCAGCCAAGTGCTGAGGTGGAATGGGGGGTGGGGGGTATTCGGCCATGAGAGAAAGCAGTGGGAGGAGGCTTGTGAAGCAGTGGAGGATAGAGTAGACTGGCAGACTAGGGCACTACAAATGTAGAAGATGATTTCTGTAACCTGGGGGAGCCTCGTGTACACATAGATATACACAAACACACACTTCTACACACCCATGCTGAACAGAGTGGAATGAGATGGGCACCAGGTGTGAGCAGCAGTCTTACCAAAAAGAAAGAGGAAGAACAGAGAAGTAAAGAAAAAGAAGCACCGGAGGGTAAAAGAGAAGACAAGGCTGAGTGATAAGGAAAAAACATAAAATCATAATCATTGTTCGCTACATACATACAAATAGACCTGTCACAATAGCATTTTTTGTGGACGATATATCATCTCAGAAGTTATTGCAATAAACGATATTGTCTTTTTAAGACCATTTAAATATCACTGATATTTATACAAAGCATTTATATCCTATTAAATACAACAAAATTTAAAATAATCATACATTGGGAAATGTATACTCTTTTTATTACCTACTGCAGTTCACACTGTGCATATGAAGTTGCAGTTATTCAAGATTTATTTTACATAATTTCTGGCTAAAATACTGTTCTCTGTTATATATATGTGAACAAACATTCAAATAAACACAATAGACAATATTACAATTATCAAATATTATTGAGGTAGTGTCAATTTATTGTTTGATAAGTTGATAATGTTGTTATTGTGACAGGTCTACATACAAATTAGTGCTATAATTTCTGCTGCTGTACCATTTTAGAAATTATTATTTAGAAATACAAAACTCTGAAAAGAGCTTTTAATATGAAATGAAAGCTAGATGGAGACAATGGCAAAAACAAGTCTTCTTCTCTCTATATATGCAAGAGCGAGAGAGAGTTAAGGAAGCTAAGAAGAGGAGAGAAAAGAGAAGGCTAGTGGAAACTAGCTAATGTTAAATTAGATAGATTTTAAAGTAGAAAAAATGTCAGTGCATGTCAACACATGCCAACCCACACAGGTGCTTCATGACTGAGCACTGCCCAATTCCTCTGTGCACCACATTGCACCACACAGCATTAAACGAAAGCCATATTGAGACAACAGCAAGCCACAGTAAAACATGTGTGAGTGAAATTTACACAGAAAAAGACAAAACAAACGCTAAGGTGTCAGCTAATGTTACAGTCCTAGTCCTGTACAGCTCGTATCTTTTCAGCTGGAAACAGAAATCAGTTTGTATGGGGACAAAGAACTGAGTAAACTGATACTAAGCAGCATAAGTAATGCTGAATGCTTTATTTAATGTAATTGATGAGAGTATAGAGTAAAATTTAATTTAAACCTGACATATTGTATTTGGGGAGAAGTTGGGGACTGCTAAAAAACAAGAAGCCACACTAATAACACCACAAACAATTTCTTGTGCATCAACTTATCAAACAAATATTGTATTTTTTATGATATATATAATCATGATATTTAGTGTTGTGGTACATAATCTATGCTAAATTGCGAAACCCTAATTTACAGGCTCTGTAATTGCTCTAAAAATGCCCACAATAAGCTTTAAATGATGTACTGTGATTTATCAAACTAACAATACCATACTGTCATATCTCCTGCCCCTAGCTGAGAGCAAAAGGATAAAGGTGATTTAGGGTGGGTCCTAGAGATGATATCTCAAGGTTTTTTAAACCCCCCCTCACAATGCTGGGATTTCTGCCAGATCCCAGATCAGTCTGCTGCCAGATTCAGACACAACGACTTGCCCCAGATGGGACCTACCAAAACTGATTGGCGCTTTAATGCGGCATATTGGAAAAACGAGTTAAGCTGGTTAAAACCGTAGAGAATAATAATGAGATAAGGCTAAAGCATCACTAGGGACACGACCTGCAAACTTAAGCCTTTTATCAATACATTCAGCTTTGCCTTTTCATTTAAATGCTATTATGAAAAATATGGCACATGACTTGCATCAACAGACTCCACAGTAAGAGGCATATAAAGCCATCCACATTGCATCCAGGAAGGGATAGGCCTGTTTATGTGGCGTAAAATGGATTCAATTTTTCAAATTGCACCAGCTTATTGAGGCAGACAATCAGCGGGCCAATAATAAACACAGAATATTCTCAACAGGACAATCCACTGCAATAAATCCAATTTCATTTCCCTTCCATGCTTTTTAGAAATCCATTGAAGGAGTGGCTCTGCAAGAATGTGGCACATATTTTTTCTCTCTGTTCTGTTTCAATTATATAAAGAGAAGAGGAAGCTGGCACACGTCCATAGCAAATTCTTCACCCCCCTCACTGCTCTTGGACGACTGCTATTCGTTCTTATGCCCAATTACCACGGTCAGTCTTCACGGCTGACCATTGTGTCTTACACCCAGCTCAGCTCAGCTCGGCTCCAACCAGCTCTTCTTTTTGGGCAAAGCTAGCTAGAACTGTGGTCTGCTGGTGTACTGCTGTTGCAAAAAATACAAAAATACAGTTAAAATGTGTAATTTTCCACTGCTTATCCAAAGCTTGAAACCCACTGCTTATCCACATACTACAGCAACTCCAACAGGGATCCCAGGCTGGAACTGAATCAAAAAAGTAGGCCAAAGCCTCCCAAACCCACAGCCCAATGTAGACAGAGTTGATTAAGCTTGTCTAGATCATTCCTCAACAAGGATCCACGCTTGTTTTTCTTCTTCTTTAAGAAAACATCTACTTATTTAAAAGCATTCACTACTCTTACGTGCATAAAAGGCTCATCTGGATTTTGGGGAGAGCTGATAACAATGTTTTCCGCAGATAAAAATCTCAACCTGCTAGCGGAGCCTCGGAGTTAAAAACATCTAGCAGTTATTTTCATGCCATCCAGATCCTTCAAAGCAACATTGCGGTGCGTGGCTCAGAAATCCCAGGCTTATTGTTTAGTCTTTGACTCGGGTGAAGCGGGTGGGTGGCTTGAAGGACTGGGTGTTGGGGCTGTCTGGACACTGTCTCACTTCATCAGAGCTCAGAGGTCTGGGCACAGCAAGCCTCAGGCCTTGCTCAGCCACTCCTGGGATGTGATCAAATGCTCTGCTGAATGAGGAGTGGCATGGCTGACCAGCAGCAAAACACTTAACTTCTGGATGGTTCCGGTCACAGTCAATGGTGAGGGAATGTATTTATAGATTAACTGAATGAAATGGTTTATAGAGAATCCCCAACACCAAGTGTAAACAGCGTAAAAAAAAGATGCACTATATGGACACAAGTATTGGGAGACATTCTCTTAGTCCCATCACCACAGTTGTTTAAAAAATCAAGTCTTTTCTTAATTACTGTAACTTTCCTCCCTTTTACAGTCTCTGTTCATGTGAGACTCTCATACCTCACACTATAATATAATTCTACTCTCTACTCACACACCACAGTGATGTCCTTATAGATATCTAATGTCTCTTGGCTCGAGATTACTATATATTATTATAAAAATAGCAGGAGCAGTTTAACCTTATGGTTAAACTTTGCCATTTATTATGCATGTTTTCTGAACTGTGCTTAGTTAGAGGAGGAAACGTGTGACGAGTAATTAACTAATGAACTAATAAATTAGCTACTAACTAATTTGGTCAATAATTTTAGGTATCAGTTAGTTGTTGCCCCTGTAGAATAGTGCTGTCGATTGCTAAGGTGCAAAGACATGAACGTTCCTAGAACTCTGACTCAATATTTTTTTTTGCCGTTACAAAGTTGATATGCAGAGGGGGGGTTCCATGTTAACAGCTATGTATTAAGAATGGGATATCATGAAATCTCCTGTAGGTGTAATGTGTAGGTGCCTCAAAACTTTTGTCCATACAGTACAGTTAATGTTGAAAGAACACACAGCTTATATTACCAAACATTGCCACAAAGATTCACTACATTTCTGTAAAGACTTGAACCTGACACCTCTAGTGAGGGAAACTAGACATTTGGTCAATTTCTAGCATTTGCCAGAAGCTTTACCTTTCTTTTTAAAACAGAGCTAAAACTATTCACACCCACCCAAATATTTGGGCCAATACTAAGCAATTAAGCCAATCAGTCACACATTACAAGACAGCACCTCAAAGGTCACAACCTAAAGAGAATGCACACGTCTCAAAGGCAAGTGAACAAGAGGCCTTGTGTCTGGCAGACAAGGCCACTGTTAGACTTTCCCTTCCACACTGATTCGAGACCAACGTCGTTTGCATATAGCTGTCATTCAGCGTTGTGGACGAAGCAGCACAGCTGTGCTGTCTGCACTCCACTCATCTGCACCGCTGCATGTTCAGAACGTGAAGAAAGGAGGAAAAACTCAAAGCTGTGTAACCCCAGTAATATCCTCAGTCTGGATCCAGCCAAGAGGCCTTTCTTTAAAGTCAGATGTAATACACAGAATATTTTTTCCTTGTGTGGCTCTAAATGATCCAGATGCTTCAGTAGTAATCATAAATCGATCTGTTAGAGCGGGAGGTATAGAGTAGCTGGCTATATCATAATTTCTGTCTGGAGCAGATAACATTTAGGCCACATTATTTGAATGGTGTGGTGTACGGACCTATATTTTAATGATTAAACAATGACTGACTGGCTTTATTTGCATTTACAAGGACAGCCATTTAGCAGCCAGACCAGGTAAAACTGATACTGTAAACCCTTACAAGACATAACATTTTGGTGTGTATACTGTAACATTTCAATATGTGATAAGCAGGCCATAATAAGGACATTTTTAAAAATGTATGATGTTTTGTTTATTGAAGGGTTGCAAGTAACTATAAACAGATAAAATTCACCATCCAAATAGTATTGGCTGGAGATTTGATAATTAGAAACTTGTTTTTTTATGGTTCTTGACATATTCAACGTAATTTATTGTATCTTCCAATCTTCTATTAAAACCATTCTGTGTTAATTATGCTACTTTTACATTACAGCCTAAAGTGAACTTAACCTAACTTTATACCCTATCAGATATGTTCTCACAGCAAAGTAAAGGTAAAAATGTCAGTGTGAACTTTTCAGACAAATGTAATATTAAATAAAAAGGTAGTGTGAGCATCTTAAAAACCTGACACAGGTTGGTGTGGTGTGGACATGTCGAAGTCAATCTTTTCAAACCAGTCAAAAAATTATATTTTACCCAACTCCTGTAAAAACTATTGTTTAATAAAATAATAAAAGATAGAACTAGTTAAGGTAAAACTAGTTAATATTATTTAGCTGTTGTAATAGAACTCCTACAACTGATATAAACTGGTTGTTGCTGTTTACTTATTGTAACAGGTCTTGTTGTGATACATGTAGTTATCCTGTGCTTTAGAAATAGCGATATCCCATACCATAAAAAGATGACTTCTCAATGCATTGCCCTCTGCTGGAGATTTGGATAATCCTAATTCTGGTAAGAACCAGTCGAAGCAGATTACCTCAGGTCAAGATTAGCCTTCCCGCACAGACAAGCTGCCTATAAGCTGAGTATCCAAACAGAGACTTAAAGTCTATGTTACAGTAAATAACATCAACACAGCTTCAAGCTGTCTCTTTGTATTTACAGTGTCACCATGACCAGCCTAGATAAGAATCCATTCAGCTGGAAAATCACAGCTTGTTCCATTACTTTAAACTGCTATTTTCAAGACAGTGACTCATTTTATCCAACTGATGTGAGGACAGAAAGGCCTATCAGATACACATACTTTTGGGTGGTAGAGGCAGAATCACAGAAAAACAAGGTCCCATATGATGTCAAAGATCTGACCTAAGAACAAATTGGAGTACAAGTTGCCCGTACAAGTTGACCTCGAAACAAGTTGTTGTTAAAATATAATGATATAATGATATAATGATAAAAAAAAAACTCCAGCTGCCAGTGTGCTAACAGTGGGTTTGTGATTTTGAACAAGGCTGGTAAACTTGTTAGCTTTGCGGCAAGCGTCCTTAGGCTATCAGTAAAAAAAAATGTCTCTTCTACGCCAATAAGAACCAGTTTTCGTGCATTGCACATTTTTAAAAAATGTGTCTGTCAAAAAACTGCCCCCTGTAGGCCATACGAGAAAATGTAACTTTTTTTTGTACAACATTTAGAACCCTATTGGCTGAAAGAAAACTCACAGAAATGCTTTCACCACAATGCCAGTGTTCAAAAATGCCAATCCACTGACCATTGTCAAGAGTGTGAGAAAGCAGGGCGAGCGAACTTGGGCAACTACACAGAAGGCGGCCTGATGAAGAACAGCCGACCAATTGTCTCTCCTTCAGTTTGGATCAAAAGCTGCTAGGGAAGGAAGGAAGTAGGGCTGGGCAGTATCCACATTTTTACATATTGCCATACTGTTTCAAAACATTTTCGTGGTATATGGTATAGCCTGTGGGTGGGACCTGTCATTATGTGGTAACCATATCATCTAAATATGGGTTCTTTTACAAACTAAAAATCGTCGGGTAAACCATTACAAATGTTCGCATCAGAAGAGCTTACTTAGCAAATGACTGAGAAAACTTGAGTTTGACTGAAACTTGAATCAGTCAAATTTAATTTTAAAACCCTGCCCTTATTTGGAGACATAATAATTTCAACATTCTGTGATATATGGTATACTATTATACCACCCAGCTCTAAAGGGAATCCAACTTAAAGCATATTTATGTTCAGGGTCATGGAATTATACCTAAGGACGTGAACTTGAATGAGTGAAAGGGTGACAGACACCAGCTCATAAGACACTCCTCTCATGGTCCTTCCAAGCAGTCATTACCGGAACCTTTTGGCGTAGTCCTATTAATGGCCTCATTTCATCCATGAGTGGCTAAGCTCTCAGATATAAACCCAGAGACAATTTCGCTCTCATTGTCTCCCTCCTGCGGTTTGAAAAAAGCAGTCTGTATTTGCATTCCCATTAGTTAGGGAATTAATTCCAAAATGGCATGACGCTGTCCAAAGATAAAGCTTTCATTGTTGGCCCTTAGGTGTAAAGCAATTAAAAGGAAATCTTAATTATTGCTGGAGTTCGGTGAGTTAAAATTGAACAGGTGTAGTTCTGGGATGAGGCGACTGATTTATGAATTAATTCATTAGATAGGTTCTGCTCTTCAGTGTGGCATCATGCTTCATGAAATAAGTATCAGATCCTGAGACGAGAAGCAGCCTGTGCCACAAACCCAATTACTAAAGTCTGTTTTTATACACTGCCTAAATTGCACAGTGTGAGAGACTGTAATTTGTAAGAATGACAAGGATCAGGTTTGACTTGTGGATAAAAAATAGCCCTCTCAAACGTAGTGAGCAAGGTGACCCCTCTTCTTCAGGGGGGGCCACTATCTAGGGGGGCTGGTGTGTTTTGATGGTCCAGTCAATAATCCCAAAACAGACGGCAGTGGTCTGTCTGGGGGTGGGAGCGGGAGGGAGTGAAGGGGTCCACCAATTAATACAAGGTAAACAGAAGGAAAAACAAGGGCTAGTTAAAAGCCTATGAAGGAGCTGGCGTTCTATTATGACCACAGCGGGTAAAACAGTAGGGAGGGAAGGAATGGTTGTGCAGGAGAACGGGAGGTGTAGGGGACATAAAGGAAGACAGAAGGAAAGAGGGTGTAAGAGCGAGAGAGGAAGAGAGCGGGAGAGAGATAGAGCGATTGCGCGCGAGCGAGAGACAGAGAGAGAACAAAAACAAAGTAGGAGAAAAAAAGGCGCTTGGGGGGGTGTGTAGAGTGGATGGGGAAAAGAGGAGGGGGTGTGGATTAGAAGCTAGTAGTCTAGTCTAGACCCTCAGGAGAATGGTGTTTCTCATCCAGAACCAGCATGAAGTTCAACACCAAACTTCAAAAGACTAGAGGGCGCCTCAGAAGAAAGAAAGATGATGTACGGCCGCCATCAAAGGAGAGAAGTAGACCTAACAATAAAACCGCAATATAATATTAGTGGAAAATCATTTATTGGACTGCTCTGGGCATTTAGGAAGTGTTAAGATGGTATGACTAAAGGCAGCTGCCTTCAAAAAAGAGCAAAAGAAAAAAAAAAACAATAAACTGGACCATAATATTAGTGGAATAGCTTCAATTCACAGCAGAAGAATTAAAGATGTTTGACTAAATGTGTCTTCCTTCTAGATAGTACAAGCAGGAGTAACAATAAACTACAATGTAGTGAAATACCACTCTTTTGACAGATTCTGAGAAGACCACTCACTCCACTGTAGCAAGGTTTGAATTATTTGACCAGCTGTCTCTGATGATTCCTTGCCTGAAGTGTTTGGTTGGGAGAACAGCAGCCTGCCTCTCAGTTTAGGGCTTCACTGTTTCCAACTTCCAGAGATTTTATCAAGGTGAACATACACAGAGGAGCACTTGTCTGGCAGTTCTGGATATAGTGGATGTTACTGGGGGAAATGCAAAGCAGGCGACTGAACACAGAGAAAATCATAAACAATATTTAAAACATAATGAAAAAAACAGCTGAAGATACTGCTAGGTTGGATAACTTACATACAGCTCTGGAAAAAAATAAGAGACCATTTAATGATGATGTTTTTCCTTTATTTTAGCAAATTGAAAACCTATGGAATATAATCAAGAGGAACATGGAATATGAAGAATATGAACTTGTTTTCTTTTCATTATCTAAGGTCTGAAAGCTCTGCATCTTTTTTGTTATTTCAGCCATTTCTCATTTTCTGCAAAATAAATGCTCTAAATAACAATATGTTTATAAACGTATAAATGTTTAGGATATGTTCAAGATACATAACCAACATATTCTTAAAACATACTTTACCCATATTTCATAATCAAAATCTCCTGAAATTCACCCAATTAAACAGGACTAATGGACTGTGCAGTTGGTCAGTGTTAATTAAGCACTGACAATATCCATTATATGTTTAGAAAAGTTTATTCCTATTGCGATAAAAAAAACATCACAATACAATAAAATATCATCATATTACCCAACCCCCTATGCTCAAGTGTTCACCACAGAGTACCTAGCATTAGCTAGGTTAGCTAACTAGCTTTACTAGTTGGTTAGCTAACTAGTTCATTACCTAGCTAAGCTAACTTATATATAAAGATACAGAACAAGTATGCCAATGTTTATTTAACTGTTAGTGTAACATTATGAGTGTCTAAATGTAACATGTATGGTGTTAATTTAACAATAAAAGTGTTGATTTAACAGGGGCAAATGTGCTCTGGCTAATACTGGTAACCTAGTAACTTAACTAGATAGCGCAATTAGCTAACTTAGCTAATTAGCGTTAGCTTGGCTAACTAAATTGTGCCATTTTTACTGTATTATATCAAAACACAGGTTCCCTATATGGTATTGTGAACAATAATGAAAATACAAGGCTATTCTCCTGTCTTTTTAGTCAAAATATTGTGTTTTTCAGTCACATATTTCTCTTCACGTCGTTTTATCGTTTACAAAATAACGGAAAACTTAACGACGCGCCTCAACTAGTAACGTTAGCTACCGTTAACGGAGCCTGAGTTAGCGCCTTGAGCATCACAACAAAACACCGCAAAAACAGCCAAAAACTAGTCCAAACCGCAGCCGGACTGACTTTATTCTATAAATTATGTTCTCTAACACTAATCCAGGACGTTTCTGTCCTACTCTCGAGTCTAAAATTTCAGCGAGGTGCCCCCATATTTCTAACTTAAGCTGAAGTGAGGGTGAGTAAGGGGAGTCAGCGGAGTGCATCATCCCGGTCAGTCAGTCAGTCAGCCTGAGCTCCTTTCAGAAAGTTTTTTCTCACACGATAAAAACACACCGCAGCTTCACAAAAACGAAAAACAGCGGCTCCTTACCGTCCTGAGCCAGGTGACACACACCAACAACCAGCAGGAGCATCCAGCAGCCTTCCCTCAACATTTTCCTGCACTTCTCTTCACGTATCCAGATCCTGGAGGTGATGCGCGCTCTCTCCTCGCCAGGAGACAACTGGACAGATTTGGCTGGAGTGAGAGAGAGAGAGAGAGAGAGAGAGAGAGAGAGAGAGTAGGAGAGAGAGAGAGAGAGAGAAGGGAGGGAGGAGGGTAGGGTAGAGTAGAGAGAAAAGAAAGAGGAGTACAGTTGGAGAAAGGTTTCTGCAGACCCAGCCTGCACCAAAGAAAATAAACCACTAAATGAACTTGATTTAGTCTTGCCACACATTTCCACCTAAACAAATACAGCAGAATTACACTGTAGACTTTAGTTTAACTTACACTGTTTTTTCTATTTTAACCCCTTCATGTCTAACTAGTACTATATCTAGCACGTAAAGTATGTAAAAAATAATAATAATAACTACTATTTTTACTATTACTATACAAAGGAATCCCACGATATGCTTAACATTAGTCAAAGTAATATATTTTAGCGTAACATCAACTGCTGTTGCTATATTAACCCCTTCAAGTCTAACTAGGACTATATTCAGCATGTAAAGCATGTAAAAAAAAAATCTACTATGTTTATTATTATTATACAGAGGTATTTCCCACAATATGCCTACACATTATGAAAACATAAAGCTATTCACCTAGTTTCTTTTGTCAAAGTAATATAGTTTAGCATAACTTATACTGCTATGTCTATCTATAACTATATTTAGCATGTAAAGAGCGAAACTTAAGTCTAAGTGCTCAATGATTTTTTTAGTGTATGCTATTTTTACACACTATTATTTACATGATAATTTGGATTAGCATGCTCAGCAGTCACCCTTGTTCCAATTTTTTGGGATTTTTTTTGGGAGTTATGTTCTCTGGAATGTGTATGTGTGTGAATGTGTGTTTTCAGTGTAATGTGTTTATTAGTTTATTAGTTTTTACCATTTCTGGAGCATTTCTATTGGTACATGGATCCTAATATTTTGACACAATGTGAAGAACAGCTAACGTCTTAAAAAATAGAGACAATGATGATTATGTTAAGTAAAAATATATAGTGAGAGAAATATATGATTTATATGAATATATTGCTTTGAAGTATTGGCAGGCTGCGGCACATGTAAAATTACAATAGTTTAATCATTTGTTCATTTGCATTTATTGTAATGATGTTTTTAACATTTTATATTTTATATGTTACATAACATTGAATGAAATACTTGTTGTGTAAAGCCTCTTAAAATTTTGGTTGATATGTTTCTGAATAATTGCATGATGGCGTCTACCACTAGTTGGGGCATGTTTATGAGGACCTCTGAGTAGCGGCCAAGCAGAGAGTTTGTGGCTTAATTCAGGTGTTTGAACTTGCAGTTTTGTTCAGGTAATGTGCATTACACGTTCAATGTGCCCTTAGGTGCCTTTCTGGCATGTTGGCACAGTATTTTACCCAATAAGGAATCTATAGGTAAATTATATCTGTCTGTGTTTGTGTGAGTGAGAGAGAACTGCTGGTAATGAAACCTGTGTATCTAAGGAAAATAAACAGGAAATTAATGGTCATTTTTTGATTGGAACTTAGCAGTTATTTATTTGCAAAATATATGATTAAAGTACTCTCCTGTACACATATTTACGCAGTGTAAAACATATCTTTTACATATTGTTTTGGCAAAAATATACAAATAGAAAAGGTGTTTCTTACTTTTTTCTACAGACCAGGGGGGATCTAGCACCTTGGAGATTTCAGATTTCATACACCTAGACTGTCCACATATCCTTGAAGGCCTTAATTACCTACCTGGCTCATGTGTGTGACACTGGGGGGGAGGGTCTGTCAAAGTATGGGGTTGTGTAATTACATAGCTATAACTTGCCTTCAAAATGAGATTTTCAAGGGACATCCTTTCATTTTTCAACAAGACAATGCAAAACCACATGCTGCACACACTAAAGTTGGAACTGCTATGAGTTTGAAACTACTGTCTACTCACTGCATTCTATCCTGTTTTTCTCTGTAAAGCTGCTTTGTGACGACTTTTGTTGTAAAAAGCGCTAAATTGAATTGAATCCCCTTACAATTAATGCTAACGTGAGTTAATTGACAAGTATATTGGCTGAATGGGTTTGATATTAGTTTCTCGTAGCTGAGGTGAGCTCTGGTGAGAAAGAAGACACTAGAGAGTTGTGGTTTTCATAGAAGGTGTTGTTAATAGTGTGGCTCCAGCTTCAGCATTGGGGCTTTTCCAAACAAATGCCTTAGCTCCCAGGTTGTTAACAACCTTTGCTAGTTTTCACCATACCACTGTCATCTCTGTTAACAGCTGTGCATGTGTGTGTGTGTGTGTGTTTGTGTGTTTGTGTGTTTGTGTGTGTGTGTGTGTGTGTGTGTGTGTGCACGCGTTCTGGGGAGTCTGTCACTCCAGCTGTCCAGCTAGCCCTCACCCCATACATCACCCTGTTCCACCAACCCAACTTGGAGGCATATTATATTACAGCCGAAAAGGAGGGAACTCAGTCTGTTACTCCAGCCAACTTAAAACTATAGCTTGCAGGAAAAAAAAATCTGGGTTTTCACTGAGAATACAAACCTAATTTGGCTAACAAGCAATTAAGGCTAATATCTCAATCAGCATTGTTCTAATTGCTTTAATAATCTTGAGCAGATTTACTTATGGGCAATCTTCAGAAGGTGATCTGAAACAAAAGCAGTGGTAAAGCAGTGTAAATGCATCTGTCTTTTGAATACGCATTCCACAACCATATCGGCAGTAATAATTGCTGTGCAATTAAATAATTTGCATATTCCTTAGCACACAGCAATCAAAAGATTACTAACCAGACTAACCACAGACACTTTTAAATAACAAGTGTAAATGCAAATGGTTAAAATCTTATCAGAAAAAAAATCCAGATATTAGTCACATGAAGTGACCAGGTGTAAACAGGGTAAAATGTATCTATGGCAGGACTGGCAGTTTTACAACCCCCATGAAATTTAGGTTAATCCATTCCAAAATGGGCTGTGTGTGTAATCAGTGAAAACTACAGAGTGGGTGTGCTCTCTTTTGGACTCCTTAAGGAGGCTGCCATTTCCTGTCCAGAGTGTGTTTAATCAATGAAATCTGGAAGCTGTTACCAATGCGTGAGAAATGGCAAGTGTGGCGTTAGAGCGTGAGATTAGTGCTAAATGCGTGACTCTTACGGCCAAAGTGTGACAGTTGCACAACAGCACATTACATACTCTGAAACAATTTAAGAAAGGCATCTTAAAGCCTTATTGTCGTCTATTACTTTTGTCTGTTTTTGAAGATTACAGTATGTGAGGAGGTTTAAGGCATCTATGAATCTAGGAATGACATCACACACAAATTGATTTTAATCCAGCTAAACATTTACAATTTTTAAATAATTTTACATTATTTTAAAATAGTTAGCTTAAGACTTTATAGATTTGCCATGACTGGTTTGATGACTGTTTTTTATTAGGATTTTTTTTGTAAATCCAGTCAAAACAGGTTATAATTGTTAGTGATACCAGTTGATAGTAATATGTGCATAATTTTGCCCATCCAAATGCTACGAAACCATGTCCACAGGCAGAAGCTGGACAGATCTGTGTGTATGCTTGATTCAATGAGAAACAAATGGATAGAAATGTTAATACATTGTATAATACTACTGCTATTACTACTGCTATAGTACCTGTGGAGAAGAAAGGGTTGGGAGCCTTGCTCAGGGGCCCAGAAGTGGCAGCTTAGCAAACCCAGGTGTCAATTTACAACCTTGTCATTGATAATCCAGTGCTTTTACCACTGGGTCACATCTGCCCCAGTAATAGCTTTTGAAAAAGCAGCCATCATTAAGTCTCTTTTTAATCAGTAACTTTTGTTTGTTTATTTCATAACGGTGTGTCATATGCTTCAGGCGAGTGTGTGAAGATAGTAGTAGAACCAGTAGTCCATTACGTGAAGCTGTACTAGCCACATATCTGCACAGCAAAACTAAAGAAACAACATGCTTCACCAAACATGTGAATTTGGCTCATCACTTACATTTTTTAAGGCTGGGGGTTGATAACAAAATGAGTCAGTTATCAAATTCCATGACTTTTGGAGTAAGAGTCACTCCAAAGATTTGGGATAGATTCCACAACAGGTAATTTAAGGCTATCTATACCCGCATGTCTGGCTGCATAGTTGTATGCCCCACTGGGGAAAAAAGCATAATATATATAAAACAAAAAAAACATTGCTAATCTTTGTGCCTGTTGCATTTCATGATTTATCAATGGCAACATTTTTAGAATAAACAGTAATTTCACGTTAAATTATGTTAATAGAATTTACATAACAATGTATTTAAGCAATAATGCACTAAAGGTTTGTGCTATGGTAATATTGGCATATCTGTGCCGCAGTCTCTGGCCATAGAGCAGCACAGCAGTGCCAATATTGCACATTATAGCACAAACCTTGAGTGTATTATTGCGATTATACCACAGTTACATTATTGCTGTTTATTTAAAAAAGATTTTGAGTTAAAGAGGATGAGAAAATATGATCTGTTTGGTTATAAAAACTCTGCGAGTTAAAATAGTTCCTTTCAATGGCCCGCTTCTAAAACTACAGCTCTTAACCCAACAAAGCTGCTGATGCTATATAACTCTCCTCTCACGTTTCTGATGGATCCATAAAAACATTGTAGAAGCTGATTCAGTTTTTGTTTATAATACTAAAATCAACTTCAATGATTTTGCTCTGTAACCTGCATCTAAATACCTTAAGAGCCCAGGACGTTTGTTTTACTGTATTAACTTAGTTTCTCTGCATTTCCAGCTCTTCCAAATCATTGTTTGTAAGCGTGACAAACCTTGGCTCATTGGAGGCCTCAGGCTGGTCATTTATAGCTTCATCCTTACTCAAAACAAAGGCTTTCGAAGCCAGTAGATTTAATGAATTTGCTGTAATTCATTTTGACAATGTTGCTGCTCTGTTTGTAGCTGTGCTGTTTGGCTGCATCGTTACTAGGTTAAAAAAGGCACAGATGGACCAAAATGTCTTGAATCAGACTTCCCTTAAAGTTAGGGCAAGGGCAAAACCAGGGCATATTTAATTTTAGTCTAAACTACAATTTCAATGAAACAATAGTAATTTAATAGCAGAGTCTAAGGTAAGCACACAGAAACAAGATCTCCTCATAAGTTTATCTTCAAAACGGATTTTAAGAGCTTCTGGAAGTTTTTCCCAGACATCTAACAGAGCGTTTACCAGATTAACTCAGCACATTAAGCAGCAAGTGCACTTGAGTTTGTTCTGCTCATCCATCTCACTGTCAACACTTCAGATGTGTTTGTTCACCTGTTGTTAATGCAGACTCTCGCTGACACACCACTGAGGAAATTAGAGGCTAGAACCTGACCAGTACTTCTGAATCTTCTGAATCCAGGTCAGTATTTAGCGAGAGGCTTCTCTCGTGAAGTCTTAAGGCCGATAAGCACAGAGAGGCAGCTGGGGGAAATCATATCCCACCAGAGAGGAAATAAAAGAAGGCAGGCTTTGAAGTCCACACAGAACCCAGACTCGTCTCTCTCTGCCCCCCTGCCCTCCCTCTGATTGAAAGAGAAATAAAAGTCTGTTCTGACATTTTGTTTCCCATTTCGAATCAATCTGCCTTATCCTCTGCACCCCTTTTTCAGTTATTTCGGCCTCTCTGTCTCTGTCTTCCCATCAAGAAAAACATTCACAGTCTTATCCCTTTAAACCCCAAGGGACCAAATGTGGATCTGTGCTCCCAGAGCATGCCTTGCTTATATTCAGCAGCTTCTGTTCAATTCCTGTTCTGTTGCAGAAAATGTATATAGGTGATTCCAATATACATGTTCTGTGCTTCTTAACAGATATCAGATTATTTGTAGAAAAAAAAGTTGGAAAGAAGATTCTAAAACAAAGATTCTAAAAATAGTGCTGAAATCGACTGAAAAAGCTGCAAAACATGGGATGGGGACCCTGGCTTCCTTCCACAACTCAAAACATGGAGATCAGGTGAATTGGTTAATCTAAATTGTTCTGGTTGATGTGAATGAGTGTGAATATGTATGTGTGTGTGTGTGTGAATGTGTGGTTATCTGGATTTGCACTGTGTCCTGGATGAACCCTTCTAATGTTAATGATGCAGTCCTCCAGGTGCAGGGTTGTTTTTGCGGCTGAGAGAGTGCTATGTGCAATTGGCTGCCTCTTCTCACAGGTGTGTGTTGACTGAGTGCTGAGTGTGAATGATTGTGTAGAGTGCTGATTGTAAAGTGTTCTTGCGTATTACAAATTATTCAGAATTTCTCATGTTTCAAGATTGGTGATTAAATCGTTAGAAAACGTAATTATTACCATAATTGTATATAGCTTTTGCAACTACTTGAAATATTTAGTAATAACCTCAATAAATATGTTTAGGTGTGTAACATTTCACTCAACATCATTAATTACACCCATAACATAAGATAACCAAACTTTTGAATTTGAGGGTGCCGAGTGGTCCAGCGGTTTAAAGCGCTGCCACTATGAGCAGGAGATCACCTGTTCGAGCCCCCGCTCATGCAGCTTTGCCATCAAGCTGCCGGCGCTCTCCCCGCACATTTCTCTCCAAACATTTCACCTGGGGTGATGTCCACTGCACAGGGAGTCTGTGAGCTGATGTATCAGAACCGAGTTGCTGCGCTTTTTGGGTAATTGGCTGTGCTAAGTTGGGGAGAAAATGGGAAAAATTTATAGAAAAAAAATATTATTACTTTTGAATTTAAATGGAAGTTTACTGTATATTAGTAATAACACATTGAGCACTATCAGAATGTTAGAATGGATTGTTGTAGGGATGCCATCTAGTTATGCCATTGTCAGGTTTTTAAAAATGTAATAAAATATCAATAGTTCAGTTTTTATTATTTCAAATGAATATTTAAATAAGGATAGGATAGAAGGTAACTTGCGTAATGAAGAAAAAAATTGAAAAAACTTGACTTCAAAAATGACTTAAAGATATGGAGAAAACCAGACCCTTAACAAGTGTGAAACTCTAGTAATCTACCAAAACCACCCAAACCACAGGTGTTCGCTGTGTCCTTCCATCCCCTTAAGGAATGTGGCACTGATAAAGGAGCTCTTACTGAGAAACGCAAACAGGGAAAAAGTACAATGTATAATCAAATCAAACTCCTAAAGCTGCTGCTTTTCTCAGAACAGACCAGACCTCAATATCCTTGAGTGTGTTTGAAATGACTTGGGTGGTGATAAGCAGAAAGTGGTCCCTTAACTTCTGAGACTGAATTTCAAAGGTGTAGAAAAATCTCACCTTGTCATGAGCATGCTGGCCAGTTTTTAGTATTTCCCTCACAAGCTAACACCTCTCAACTAATACGTGTGTGTGGGTTTCTAAGTCATCCCCTGAGGTGACACATCATGCCGATGTATAATATCTAGTGCTGTATCTACCTATGTAATGTAAGTTTTTAATTATGTGTAAATCGTATAGCACAACATCAATAATAACTAAGGGCTCCAAGGGATAATAACTGAATTGTACGTTCAGAGTTTACAGGGTTACTCTCTATCTTATCTGGCCATCTGCTTGGTATCTCATAGACGTGTTAGTCCTAGGCAAACACTGGAGAAGGGGTCGATAGAAGTTGAAGAATATGACGATTTACGAGGAACCATTAACAAACACCATTAACAAACACCATTAAGTCCACACCAGGGCAGGTGGCCTTCAGTCTAAACACACAGCAGGAACAGTGTTTTCGCAGTTAAAATGCTAATTAAAACAATGTTTTGTCTAAATGCTTGTCTTACAGCTAAATAGACGTTGTTTGTAAATAGTTGGACATAATGCAGTTCCTTGCTTTGGGAACCTCCACTGTTCAAAACAACATGCTCTATGCTGGCTGTTGCTTTGAACCATCATGTTGTGGCATGATTTTCAGAAGGGTTAAGATCAAGGTAAGCCAGCCAGACTCATCCCATTCCATCTTATTTTCTAATCCTTTGATTTGATCCCTTTAGCATCAACCTAAACCTGAGTAGTTTAATCAACATGGAATCTTTGCTGGAGGCTACAACTTTGCAGTCCAAGAACAAATTTGTGCTGTCACAATAGAATGATACAGTCAATCAACAGTAATTATTGATTTCCTGTAGGCCATACATCATCAGAAAAACATTTTGAGAGATTTTGTCTTTATTGCTTTTTTACTTTTCAAAAAGAAACATTGATTTCCAAAATAGCAACTTTATAGGGAAAAAAATTATATTGAGCATTTTTATTGGTCTATATATAATTACATTTTAAAACAATGTGAAGTATGGCTGCAGTTTTCAAATAAACACTTCCAACAAATAAACCTTACGCCATTTTTCCCTTTTGGGAGAAATCAGTTATTGTTTCTTTTTTGTAATTAATGTAATGTAAAGTAAAGTAAACTAATAAAGTAATTAGTTATTGTACATGAAAAAAATCAAATGTGCTTCATTCAGACTTTCATGAAGACTTAAAAGAAAAGAATAAATAGAATAGTTAATAAAATATAATCAATTTCTTCCAAAAACGAGAAATGATTGATATATGGTTATTTGCTGGAAGGGCTTAAATGATATAGTAAACTAAATGAGAACTGTGCAAGTGCAACAGTTGTGCTTAGCAATGTTTTATCACTTGTTAATTCAATACAGGATAGTGCATTCATATTTTGTGTACTAACAAGCCAAATTTGCACTATTAATATTAGTATATAGTATATACCATATAGTAATAGCCAACAGTATTAGCAGTGCAATTGGTGCACAGAATAAAGAGCAGAATCTTTACTGAAATATTAAAGTGACTGAAGGAGAGAAACAGTGTGCGAAGAGCGGAAATAGCTGTTGGTTGGCTTCAGCATTAAAGGGTTAAAATCTACCCCTCGGCTTTCTCTCTGCTTCTCCACGGTGAACACATCTGAAAAGAAACCCTGGAAAAAAAGATAAAAGGAGGGTCGGTTCCAAAGAACGTACAAAGAGAGGATCGAAGTAAGGCGTATCTGCTGTATTGCTCTTTCTTTTGCATGCCAGCTCTATCTGGCATTCAGATCTGAACTCAACAAAGCTTGGCTGGTAGAGCATCGGTGGTTGATTGAGGCCCCCCTACGGAATGAGCTCATGGAAATGGTAACACAAGTGTGTGTGTGTTGGCGTGTGTGTATTCTTCTTCCTTACAAAGCCTACCTCGTTGCCCACAGGCACCTGCAATCCCACCTGGGTCTGGACACCTTATACCTTTGCTGTAGGCAAGCGATCTTCACTTCTATTCTTACACTGATGACATAAAGTCAAGAATATGCAGCCTCCCCCTCGCAGTGGTGCCTATTCCAGTTTCTAGATGGTTTTTATGACATCTTTGTATTGGCTTTGCATGCCACAAACACAACACAATACAACCTGAACCACAGGACTGTGGAGAATCTTGTCATCATGATAGAGATCTTCCTCTGAGCTCCTACAGCGTCACAAGAAAACCAACAACAACAAATCCTATAACTACTGCCGGAATAAAAATACAATCCAGGCATTTCCTTGGGCATCACCATAAGCGAAAGGTTGAGGCTTAAGACGTAACAGCGTTACAGCAGTGCCCATCCACTCTGATTATCTGGTGACAGTAAATGTGCCTATAAGCCAGTGATTGAGCAGTAATGTGATTAGACCAGCTATTCTCCACCTCATGGCCTACAGCAAGACAAAAAAGTCCTTCTGCCAGCTCCAGTTTCACAGACTGGGGAGCAATGTGTATCACAACAGGGGTGTCAGACTCACCAAAGCCAAATGTTAAGCTGAAATATGAGAGTTCAACCAAGGGAGAACAATGTGAATGGCCAGTGATATCCCCGAACCGCCAAACCCCAAGACACCCTTAAAAAAATAAAAATCCAAGACGACTGTCTAGAATTCTGAAAGAATGTGTTACTGACAGATAAATCTAAACACGAATCCAGTATTGGCAAAAAAAGGAAGAACCTCTTACCTCTAACTGTGAAGCATGGTGATGGTAGTGTGATGGTTTTCTTTAAAAGAGAATGTCTATGGACAGATGTATGATCATCTGTCCATGAGCTATAGTGGAATCAAGGTTCTTTGGTCATGCAACAAGACTATGATCTATAACACACAAGCAACTTTAAATCTTTAGAAGTGCCTAGTCAAACCCCAACCTACATACTACTTAAAATGGTGTAGAAGTTCATGAAATGTGTAATTTGAGCTTGAAGGCCTACAAACATAGCTGAGATTTTGCAAGTCTGCAAGGAGATGTGGGCAACATATACCCGCTGCTTTGTAAGGCAGATATTAACAACTAGAGGAAATTTTTTTTGGTCGTTTTTCTGCTAAGTGGGATGTAACCAGTTATTTACCTTTTTATAATTTATATTTGATTGTATCTTAAATTGCTTTCTTTAAATATAAACATATATATATATATATATATATATATATATATATATATATATATATGTATATACATATACATATGTATATACATATATATATATATATATATATATATATATACATATTTTAACTACACTGAATGTAAAAAAAAACAAAATGTTTCATTTAGTTTTTACTACTTCAGTAATGTTGTTTCAGTATTGGAAATGCAAGAAGAGAAAATGTAAATATTTACTTTACTACAGTTTTAAAAATATATATTATTTTTAAAATTCTACTTTAGAGCCCTGCTTCAGTGTTTTAAAATTTACTTTTTTAGGTTATAAAATAGGCTGGGCTCTGAGTGGTCCAGCTCTATAATCAAATCCTGTTCATGTAGCTTGCCATCAGCTTCCAGAGCCCTAAAAGAGAACAATTGGCCTTGTTCTCTCTGGGTGGGTAGATGGCGCTTTTTCCCCTTATCACTGTAAAGGGTGATGTCGATCAGCATGAGGCGTCTGTTATCTGTTGTATCAGAATCGAGTCGCTGCGCTTTCCTCCGAGCGCACTGTGACGCTACTCAGCAATTCTGCATCAGCAGCAGTTTAATAAGAGGCGGTGGCTGACTTCACATGTGTCGGAGGTGGCATGTGCTAGTCTTCACCCTCCTGGTGACAGGGGGGAGTCCTAATAAGTGGGTGGGGTAATTGGTCTTGTAAATTAGAAATAAAATAAAATAAAAAATAGGGTACTTAACATGATATGTCTAAAATGTCTTTCATCAATGACAGGCTTCTTTTAGAAGCATTATGTTTACACCAAAAGGGTTTAGATTTTAGAGAGGTTAACATATTTGTGAGACATTGCTTCTTTGTTCTTCTAGCTAGAGGCAGGATAGCCATCTCATTTGTAAATGTCTGAAAGAGAGAGGAATGACCTTGACACGTCTAAACCCATTCTCCCCCAAATAAAACAACACCTGGCGAAAGGCACAATTGTACAAATGTGTCATAAACAACTAGTCATAAAAATAAAGAAGTCATTAAAGAAGGTGCAGACACAAACAAAAAACTTTTTTTTGTTTGCTGGAGTTGGTTGTTGTTATGTCTCCTTTGGGCCATGCTAAGTCTGGAATTCCCTCTCTTTTTCTCTCTCTATCTCTCTCGGGCATTGTTTTTCAGTGCATTGTCCTGAGAATTCCTTTTTGACAGCGTCAGAGCCATTATCTCCTCTGGCTGGAGCAGGGCATGACAGTGGATGAGTGTGACTGTTTGCTCTGGAGGTGAAAGGTGGTCCCTGGGGGAGGGTGGAAGGGGTCTTGGTAAATCACCATGTCCTTTCAGCAACAAGCCTTATGCCTAAGGCACTCAGATGTCTAGGATGACCTCTTGTATCAGCCGTTGCCATCACAACCGGAGGGGCGCCAATAATTAGCTAATGAATCACCCAAGCTCTGTCCCACAGTCTGCATACACTGCCATTTGATTGGCTGGCTGAAGGGAAATCAGAGGGATGCTTTTAATGCTGATATCTAATTGGATCGATGGGCTGGATGGGGAGGGCCTTGGCATGAATTTTGAAAAAGATGACTTGAGTCTAGGAGGGACCCAGGTGGCCACTTGAGCAGCAATATGAAGCATTAAACCAGGATCATGGCATCTTTTAATCTTCATTGGACCGAAGGACAGTTTATGCCCACTTTTTCTCGAGATTTTTAATGCTCCTCCCCTTCAATGAACTCTTGACGTCTCAGAATACCTCTTTGTCGAGGTGGAAATGGTTGTTCAAGGACGCCTGAGATGGATCCAAATTGCTTTTTTATGCTGAGCTGTTCAACAAAAGGAGGGATATGCTTAATTACTTATTTGCTACGCTGATGTCATAGTTTATTGTGTGAGAAGGGCTGGATTGACTTAGATCACCATTGAAATGTCAGATGGGGGATCAGCCTCCATGTCTGTAGAAATTCTAATTGGAACCATATAATAGAATTTATTCATAGTGGGAGTGGGAGAGTCGGACATGGCCAATTGTATGCCTTTATAACCTGAGTGCTGTCCATTACTTGTATACACAGTATAGATACAAAAATCTGCAGCCATTCTGCTAATTCAGTGGTTTAGCCAAAAGTCTAATAGACACCAAAATGTATCAATTGCCTAGGTTGTTTTAATGGACAGTATGATGTTGCATAGCTAAAAACAGTAGTAACAGCTTTATAATTCTTCACAAATTGTCACATTAGCAAAATCACTTTAAATCAGTTGTAAACTTGACACAAGTTAAAGCAATGTGATTATTTTACCAGTATGTTGTTATAATACATGGATATTTTTTTTTCTAAAGAAAAGTGGTGTGTTTAGACTGCTGGGTGGTAAATTAAAATGCTTACACAGTTGCAAAAAAATACATAATATTGCTACACAATTATTGACAAATTAATTAATTAATAACACCAACAGTTCTAATTTTCACATCTTTTATTAAGCACAAATTGAGCACATTGAGATCAACAGAGCAGGCTAGAAAAAGTAAGTAAAGCAATGTGTCAGTGACCTCAAGCTAAAGAATCATTGGGTGGTGCAACAAGACAATGCACAAAGCACCCAAGTAAGTCAACTAAAGACTACTGGTAGTTTAAAAAGAAGAAGATTTATGTTTCAACCCTGACCTTACCCTAACCCTATTGAGTTGCTGGGGTTTGAAGAGGCATCCCAGAAATACTAATGAACTGAAACACATTTAAAAGAGGAATTATCCAACTTGCTATTTTATGCAGCGCAAATCTTATTGTTTCCTAATTGTTAGTATTATGTAAAGTTATCCACAGTAGTTTCATGTAAAATTGTATAACATAAGGTTTTCTTTGGTTACCATTTTATCCTATATATCCTATATATAGATAACTTACTATATCCTTCTAGTCCATCTTCTCTTTTAATTAATTTTAAAATGAATATGTTTTAGCCAAATAAATTTTCATTAAGTTGCCTCTTCTTATTAATAAATACTGTGTACGATATTTTGATGTATGATATTTTTATGACATTTCTAATAGTTTCCTCATCTTCCACTAGGAACAGCTCTGACTCTAAATCTAAATAATTTACGGAAACTTGTAGTTTCACTTTCTAATCCAAAAGGCTCATATTATATTGTTTTGTCTAGTATTCCATTGTAGTTACAATCCAAAACCAAATACTTAGCAAGTCTTCAGAGGCCAAACATGTCTTGGCTAATTGGCTAAATTTTTAGTAAAGATACAAGACCCAAATAATATCACTTTAACGAAACACACCACAAGGCGTATGTTCACCAGTGTCCTGCAGCGTTCTTGTTTTAGCACATTAGTGGACAAGAAGGTTTGCCCGCTGGCCTCAGGACAGCCTTCAGGCTCCTCCGAGAAGAGCCTAGAGACTTGGCCTCCAATCTTCCCACGCGCCGAGAGCACCCAGCTCAGCAGAATCGTCCCTGGAGCGTGGGTTACGAGCAGCAAGCGAGAAAAGCAATTAGAGCTCAGCTGTTCTGGGGACAGACTGTGTCACAGGAACCACAGGACCTCAAAATCAGCAAACAAATATGGGTAATATTTCAAACGGTGATCTACCGACAGCCGCGCTCGCAGTCAAGCACTGCGGAAAGACCCTAAGGCCATTTTTCGTCTGTCTCGGGCCTCAGACGATTCTTGCCTCCAGTCACTGACTCTGGGTCAGGGGTATTGATTCTGCACAGTAGGTGCTTCAGTCGCCCCGAAATTAGCCTGGCCCGGTGACAAAGAGGAAAGAGTGCAGATGGACGACTTGGTAGGAGACTCGGAAAGAAAGTTGCTCTCACAAGTAGAACAAATACAGTCAAGATGTTGCAAAGGCACAATTAGTATTCATAGTGTACACACACACTGACTTCAAAGATTTCAGTTTTAAAGAATGTCGTTTGGGTTTTCATTTGGATCTCTTCTTCTTGTGAAGGACTAACTCCAGCTGCATAATGAAATATAACGATGATTACAGAGAAAAAAGCCTGCATCTCATTTCTTTCAATTTCTGAAGTAGCCTTTAGCTTATGTTAACAGATCAATGTTTCCTTTTTTATTATATTAGAGCATTTCATTACATTACATTTGGCAGATGCTTTCATCCAAAGTGACTTACAAATAATGATGTACATTAGCAATAGAGGACATAGAAGTTCAAGACAAAACATTTTTTAGGCAGGACCTAAAACAGGCCAAAGGGAAATAGTGGGATAGAGAAAGAAAAGAGGGGGAGAAGGAAATGCGGTTAGAAGTAGTTAGTGTGTTAGAGGCGTTATGAGAGTAGGTGCTCTTTGAAAGGTTCTGTCTTCAGGAGTTTTTTAAAGGTAGTGTGGGGCGCTCCTGGTCTGATAGTGGAAGGTAGTTTGTTCCATCATTGGGAAACTATATATAGGAAAATATGTATGAGAGTATTCAACATGATAAAAGTATAACATAATTATTGAGCAAAATCATTATGTGTGCTTTTGTAACATTAGAATAAAAATAAAATATACAGAAATCTAGCAGTCAGTAGATAGAAGATAGATGTTGTTGGTCTATTGGGGTTACTATAGGATATGATACCATTATATGTATTAGTATATTGATATTATATATAGATAATTAAATTGGGGTAGGTAGTATCATACAAACAACCCCCCACAACCCCACCACCAAATAACCTCTGCTTACCAAATATACTGTTGTCTCTAAAAGTAATGAAAGATTAGCTGTATCTATGTAGTTTTTTTGCTCATGTTATTTTTATATTCTAAAAGTTTCTGTATAATATTATAACTTATAACTTTAAGTAAGTGGACATGTAGTTTGACTTCATCCTAAATCAGCTCATCTAGCAGCTAGTATATATAACATTAGCTACCATGGGCAAAACAGGACAGGGTAGTGTGTAAGTAACTCTCTGTCATGGCGCTATAGAACTAAACTGAACTGATGCACTATGAAACAGTGAGGTCAAGTACAAATCCCGCCCACAAAGAACACAAGTCTGCTAAACTCTAAGACAGATCAATAACGGTGTTCTCTATGTCACATTCTTTCCTACATCTGTCAATCACATACTGTGTCTCTCTCAAACAGTTCAAAAAGCCTGGAGCAAACCTATCTTTTACTCTCTTAGCTATTCACAGTAATACATATTTTGACCAGTGCTGCCCAAATTTTTGATAAATAACTTACATTTACACTGACATGCCAAAAGTCATGGGACAGGCACTGGTATTGTGTCCCATGATTTATGCCATGTCCCATGGAAGTACAAGAATGCTGCAATGACCCTTGAGGTATGTGTGGTATGTCTCCTGCATTGAATGTGGATGTAATTTTATCTGCCAGAGTCGCATGTCTGTTCACACTGCAATTCTAGCCAGATGCAGCCATTCACAATCATTACCACCTACTGCGCTGTTCACTGTGGGTGGTAATGCCGTTTATAATATTTTTCTGATGCACACGTGACACTGAAGATCTAGGAATGCATATACAACTTATGGGAATGGAATGTACCATCCATCTGACATCGATTAACAGGCCTTACTTGTACTCCGGTAACAAGAGAACATATCACACAATATATAGGTGATGACTATTCCAAGCCACCTTCTGAAATGATCAATTTTGCATTAGTTGTAATATTAGAAATGATGAAAACATATGGCAAAATTTTAATAGGAGACTTAATAATTATGACAATAATAATTTTTCATATAAAGTTAAATGATTGTTACGCCTAGCTACTCAAAACTGTAGTTCAAAACTCTCACTCTTCTGTTCCCGTCTATGGACAAACCCCGGTCCGGAAATACAATCCCCAGCATGCATTCGCCAGTGTCACGTGTCAACCAATCGGACTCAACCAATCCTGTCTCACTTTTATGCTCATCATCTCCGGGATTCTAAATTGTGTTCAGGTGTAATTTTCTCATGTATATAAACCTGTATGTTAGTCAAGTATTTTTTCCTGTTTACCAGCAATATACTAAGCTTTCTGTTTGTATTTACCCTGTATAACCTGTGTTTTGCTCTTTTGACTACATTTGTTTAGCCCTTCTGCTCTGTTTGTATCTGTGATTTTCTGGTTTGTTGAACGCTGCTTTTGGCTTATGGTTTTGTTTTTGGTTTGTGCTTCGGCTCTGATGTTTTGGCGCTCTAGTTTTGACCCACGCTTGTGCTCTTTGTTTAAGTGCCTTGTAATAAAGCCTCATTTTGTTTTACCGCGAGCATCTGACTCACGTCTGTATCATTACAATGATGATCTGCCCATCTAAGCTATCTTTCTTGTTCTAGGCTACAATCTATAAAACTAGTGTAAAATGAATAAAAGTCTTAAGGAATAAAATAAATTAAATAAGTTAAATAAATGAAAAAATATCTCATTGAGTTATGACTAAATATAATAAAATCAGTGAGAACAGTGTCTCATTATGTATGCTGAATATTGAAAAAACAAACATGTTCAATAAATCTGCAACAACAACACAGTTCCCTCCAAACACCATCCTGACTGTTAGCTATTTTTTTTGGGGTGCGAGTAATTAACACATTTGAATCATTTAAATTCAAAGCACCGGGAGTATGTGGGAGGGTTCATTAAAAACAGGCCTCAAACTGTCATTCGGAATACCTTCGCTGGGAGGGTAAGGGCGGGACTGCGGGGCGTTTAGTGTTGAGAAGAGCGGCGTTTGGCTGAGAATGGCGTGTTGATTTGTGCAGACAGTTGATGCCAGTTTTGCATGGTGGACTGTGCTCAGGGTAGCAGCTGCTCTGGGTGGGGACCGAGTCGGAGCGGGGGAGTGGAAGAAAGAAGGAGTGGGCGAGAGCAGCTGTCAAAAAAAGAGGAGCGATTCGACAGAGAAGGGAGAATAATGGGCTCCAAAAAAAAAAAAAACAGGCTGTACCTTGTTGGAAATCATTCGGATTCAAAAAGCCCCCAGATATGTTGTGGAGAGGCATGGAATAGCAAATAATCGAGGGTGGAAAGAACAAAAAAACTAAGCACAAAACCAGCATACTTTGTATTTTCCATTGAGAGAAATATCATGTTATTTTGGGCACAAAAACTAGTCTACCTTAGCTAATGGCTAAGAAACCAAAAAGATAAAGCATCAGAGCCTTCTTGTGCTTGTCCTATTCAGTTCTTGTGCTTAAATGGGCTGTTTTCCAGGACAGGAATTTAACTGTACAGCCTTCTGTATGATGAATTTCTGTTAAAAGGAAAATATAGTCCTTGACTGGAGCTGTGTCCAAAATTGTACCACTCCAACTCTGCATGAGGCTACTGGATCCATCCATGTAGAGTAGGGGTATTACTAAATATTGATATTGTGATATATTGGTGGTACAGAATATTGTTTAAAATACTGCAATATATTATTATTATTGTGATATATCCTAAATATACCATGGAAACTTTATGTGATAGTATTGTATTGTGAAATGACCAGTGATTTCCACCCCTACTCAAATCCAAATCTGAGGAGTCTTATATATTTCTCGTCACTGTTGCAACTTTGTCTGATTCTTTGTCCTGCTAACACATTTCTGTAAAGCTGCATATGTAAAAAGCTCTATATTAATAAAGTTGCTTTAATTTGATTTAAAGGTGTCCTTCTGCTGAAATGCACTTTTTCTTGTTCTTTGTGAAATACAGTAGGTCTCTCTGAGTTGTATATGCATGCTGCACATAAATAGGTGATAGGAGCTAACGGGGCTCGGAACAGCATGGCAGTTCGTTTTTGTGTTATTTGTGCAAATAACACGTCAGTGTTAAATGCTTTGCTCAGTAATTCAGAGCTAAGTAACAAATGGTTAGAATTTGTCTATGGAACACTTGGAATACTTTCTGGACCTGGACTACCCACCTCTGTGTGTAACTATAGGTTTACATAGGATCTCCGGTGGATTTTGCGTTTTACAGAGACTCTAAGGCAGTGGCTGAACTTCATTTAGCAGGGCATTACACATGTTGTAAAATAACATATGACATTGAAAGGACTGTTATTAGTGTAAAAATGTCTTTATCCTAAAACATTTCAAACAAAAAACAGCTAACAGGCCATTCATTCATACACTGTAAAACATTACAGCCACATTAAGTTATGTGAACTTATTTGTTCTTTTCAATTCCAATTGCCATGACAAGTTTAGTATATTGAACTCAAGTTCCTTCGTTTTACATAAAAATAACTTAAAATAACATATTGTCTTAACTTCCTGTGAGTTATTCAAATTTACCCAAGTTTATTCAACTTACGTTTTTAAGTTATTGGTTAAAAAAAATGAAAGTGTGAAGATTTGAAAATGCAGAGAGGTAGAGTGATAGGCAGCAAGTTAGAAAAGACTGGAGTACTTTTTACAACTTTAAAACCGTGGGCGCATTGGGCTAAACACTTTTTAACCGACGCATAGCAGTTAATAATAACAAGGAGCAAAAAACTAAAGGGGATTACTTTCAGCTGCGTGAGTCACCAACACTCCAAAAAGTAATTCTGTGTTTTAGTCAGAAGAACTAATGTTATTAAGTTGAGTGAACTCACCGGCCAGTACAACTCCATTGTTTTCAACCGGAAAACTTAAAAAGGTTTGTTGAGCCAATGAAAAAATGTGATTTCAACCAACTTTTAGCTCTTTCTACAGTGTTGGTTCATGCAGCTTTCCTATTGGTTCCTGGTACCATATATCTGCATATTGGGTGTAGCCGCTCCCTTACTTACCATCTTTGTGTTGTCTGTTGCCCAAAGCTACCTTATTCTGGGCGTGCACTAATTATAATATATACGTTGATTGCCAGGCCAATATTTGCATATTGGGTGTGGTCTATCCCTTACTTACCATCTTTGTGTTGTCTGTTGTACAAAGCTACCTGATCCTGGGCATGCAGTAATATAATAAATGTGTTGATTGGCAGGTCTCAGTGTTGTAGGCTGTAAGAGCACATTAACTTTGTTATGTTTGTAGTGATCACAGTATGCTGGCTTTGAGCTACACAGTACACTCTTTACTGAGTTTACTCTTATTCTGCCCCAGCAATATACTGTCAGTATTGGCAGTTAAATAATAATGTTAAAAATGTTTCTAATACTTATGGTTAACTTAAAATAATAAGTTGTGTGAATATTACTGAAGTTTTACTAACTTGAAAGTGTGTGTTAAAATAAAGCTGAATTGTTAGTTTATTTGACTAAACAGAAAATTTAAAAAAAAGGACAAATTAAACACTTGAGTTGTTTTAACTCAGTGCATCAAGTTGAAACAATAAGTAATGAGTATTTGAACAACTTGTTTAACTTAACATCTTGAGTTCATACAAATGTTTTCATCAAGTTGAGTTAACTCAGCTTTTTAAGGCAGCAGGGGAACTTATGTTGCTGAGTTTAACCAACTTAAAATGTTTTACAGTGTATTAGAGACCACAACTAGACATTTTAAAATGAATGAAAAAACAATGGAATGAGACCTTTAATGGTTAATGCCAGGTGTGAATAGCTTCAAGTAACTAATTAAAGGAAAGGTCTGGACACTTTTGGCCACAATGTCTCACTTTGCAGTTTGTGTCTGTATTACATGAAAGCTGTCCACATTTAGACAAATAGCATATTGTTTGAGCACAAGAACCGGCCTGCAGGCTACAACATTTGCAGAATGGACATCTGTTTTATAGCTAATATTCCACGTCCCTCAGAGCCTCTGATTTGTTCTGTGGCCGTGTGAAAGAAGTGCTCAGAGCAAATGTCTGATGTGTGGCATTCCCTACCAGATCGAGCCCTGTAGAGTAAGAACAATCTGGGTTGGCCTGTGGAGAGCCATGATCCACAGGGAACGGCAGCAGAACGGGTCCTCCATCGCGAGCCACGCTTAAGCAGTCATGTGACCAGAGCACAGCCAGCAGCCACAGATTTGGGGCCGTGTGCTGATTTGATAAGAGCTTTGGTTAAGTGAAGGGTTTTTCCTGAAATGACATTTTGTGGGGGGGCAATCGAAAGGTGGTTTCTGGCCCTTGCATTAGAAACGCCTTTAGGCCAGCCTGCAGTTGAGATAAATCGCAAATTACCGAAGCTGCAGTTGATGGGCTTCCGACTAATAACGTGATGCCAGACATCCATTAGCACAGGCACACCCAGGTCTCAACGCGGGCACAGATAAGGAGTGTGCACTGTGGGCTTGAATTTCATTCCCTTTGATATTTGTGTAAGTAGTATTTGACCTGACTTCACCCACTTTCTTTCTGTTTCTAATGGGTACTGTGACTTCGACACATGGAGGAGGATGCTTATGACGGAAAGGGCATCAGTAGCTCTCCTGGCACTGTCTTTTCAACTGCTCTCAATGTGCTTTTAATGGAAAAGCATTTGCATTTGAATGCAGTCAACAAGCAATTCAGGCACCCTTGTCACTTTCGTCCTCCCTGTTTTCTTTTTTTGTTTTTTTTTTACTTCTGCTTAACTGCCCATGCTGAAATGTCTTTAGCTGCTTTGACAGGGGTATAAAGCCACAGTAAAAAAATGTGTATTTTGACCATGAATGAATACACAGCACTTCTTTGTTAATATGAACAAAGGCACTCGTGCAATAATATAAGGCATTTTGGACATTTTGAGGACATCTTCTTTTGCACGTAGGCTACTCTCTTACAATTCTACCTGAGCTCTTAATTTTAATTACTGATTGTCCATAGAGATTATACTAAATTAGTCCAGGACTCTCATCATCTCATCATCTGTGCATCCTCAAGCAACAGAACAGCACAAAGCATTGAACACATTACTAAATCATTAACTTGTCTTCAAGGAATGATGTGACAGTCAGGGAATCTGCTAGACAGACACTAGAGGGGACGTTTGACCGTCTGGCCACATTAAAGAGACAATTTGTTGAAAACTGTGGTTTGCAAAGTTAAAACCTGAATATACAGTATACAGTAGTCAGGCAGACAATACCTGTTTGGTGAATAATGTTTGCTTCTTTATATTTGTGCTGGAAAAAAACCCTTTTTGTCTTGTATTTTTTAGTTCCTGCCCTGCTTCTTCGTTTGTTGCTGTTTTCCTTGTTTTGTTTATCCTACCCCATGCGCTCTGCAAGCACATGGTTCTGTCTCCGCCCTAGCCCTGCCCTAGCCATTAGTGTTGTCACCTTGTGTCTTGTTTGTAACCCCGCCCTCTTTTTTACTGGTGCCAGGTGTTCCTCACCCTTGTTTTTTGTATTCTTTGGGTTCACTTTGTCAGTCTTATTTAATTAAAAGTTAAAATCTGCATTTACGTTCATCTCTTGATCCTTTCCTGCATGACACTAGCTGGCTAATATAGCCTAGATAACACATAATAGAACACACTTAAATGTGCCATACAGCTCTGTTCCAGCAGAGCCTTTAAATTAACATGAAAGTTTATTTCAGGTCATTTTTATTTCTATTGGTCATAAATCAAGAAATGTTCACAATGTAAAGGGACCGTTTGTGTGTTCAAATTATGTAGTAAACAAAATAATTATCAAAAATATTGTATTTACTTGTTTTGCATTGGACAGGGATGGTATATCAGTTTCAAATTATTTTAGGAGCTTTTCACAAATCTTTTTACATTTCTTTAGATTTATTTTTTTTCTACCTCACCATTGCTGATTGGGAAAACTATAGTCTAGCAAAAAGAACAATGACCAAAAAACTTCTTCCCTGGTAACAGGTTGACGTTTTGAGTTTTTTCATTGCAGTGACTTTATAGTAACCTGAATTTTAGTACTTCTCACAGAGGGATATGCAGGTACATATTCAGAGGCATCAATGGTTTGAAAAGGCAAAATATAGTCTAAAAAATACACTGACATGCCCAAATGAATAGGAAAGAATCTGGTTATCATGGCCCATGACTATAGCACTGACCTGTGGGATATAAATAAATTGTGGAAGGGATCTACCACACTTGTACAGTATGAGAAATCCAGTCACTCTCCATTCTGTCTTTTCAGTGTATTGTTGACTATTAGTTATTTCTTCGTTTGATTTGTATGTCAAGTTTTGCTTCTCAGCGTGATGCAGGTCTGTGATTCGTTAATCAAACACACTAGCCTGGAAGCACATCCATATGCAGCGCATATCTGCAAACAGATAGGCTATCATTAGACCCAAAATGCCACAGTTCTGTGTCGCAGATGGTGTTAGCCCCGAGGCGCTGCACCAGTGACATTTCTGGCTTTTCTTTTTATTCCTGAATCAAAATGATGGATGTGCTGTGAACTGTGACCTCAAGATTTATTCATGCAATATCGGTGCTAACGACCACTGCCGCGGGTAATTGACAGGCACACTGTCTTCAGTCTATTATGTTTAATTTGTCAACATGTCACGGTGATGATGACGATAATGCAATTTCCAGTGCCTTGACTTGTTCACTTCTTCTGATTAAGTTTCTTCCTCTGCTTTGGATTCACATGACATTTTTATGCAGAATTCTGTACATGATATGTCTAATTAATACAAATCACGTTTAAGACAGTTTGCATGATTTTCATGCTTTCCCTGGATGTAGGCTGTACCGTTTCTTCATCACAGGCCCAAAAATAGTCTTTGCAGGGGTTTCACTGAATTCTATGCCAGTCAGCAATTTTCTGTATTTAAATGCAATAAGCTACAGACCTCATTCCTCAAAATCTGCAATGCGGGACCTGCTGAGTCTCAAGGAAAATGTGCAAAATGAAGCTGAATTATGCAAATCGAACCCCTGTTCCAAACCTCTGTACCACCTCAGGCCTCGACCACCCGAGCTCCATTGGAGTGTGTTTCAATTACATTAGCTGAAGAGTGTGACCTGCCGAGAAACTTGCTTGGCTTTGATGTTCTACAGCAAACCAGCTTGTAGCCTAACACAATAGTTAAAAAACAGCCACAATAATCTTTTTCATTTACTTTGTTCAGAAAGTACTCGGGAAACCACCATTCTGCATTAATTTTCGTTTTACATAGCATGAATTTGCAGTTTATACTCCTATAATAATAATCTCTTCAAGCCAAGTCAAGTCATGTCAAATCAAGAGACTTCTAAGTTAGTTCTTATAAGAGATGAATTTTTTTCATTTTACAGACTATCAGACACATCGAATTATAAAGCACACTATCAATGAACGTCTATTTTCTGGTCTATTTTCATACATAAGGTGCACCGGATTATAAGGCACATTTTAAGAGACACTAATAAGGAACACAGGTGTCGCCATGTTTCCCTTCTAATTCTGCAGATAATTTGCTTTCAAAGTTAAATGAGTGCTGGATGTTAAGTTACACAGATTTCTTTCCTGAAAACTATTTATATTGGTGAGTAAAGTGCTTCTGTTTATTTATAGTAAGCTTAGATTTCTAGTATTTTAGCACAGTTAGCAGCAGCAATAGCCTGCAGTTAGCAGCAGCAATAGCCTGCAGTTAGCAGCAGGGCAAGCTGCGGTTAGCAGCGCTACACTGAGGAACCCTGAGGGTTCCGGTAATGCAGGGCGATATTACACTACAGTCCGATATACTCACCTCTGAATGGTGAAAGAACTAGTAAGCGGCTAATGCTAATACTGCTCCATCCTGGATAAACTTCACTGAAACACTGCACTTCAGAGGAATGACTTTACTGTTTCTTACAACCTGACAGGTAGAATTCATGCATAATGAGCAGTATATTATAAGTTGATTTTAAGGATAATAAGGATTTTAAGTGCGCATTATAGTGCAAAAAATATGGTAGTTGGAGTTCAAGAGTAAGGTGTAACTCTTTTTATTTACCAACAAACAGCTCTGGACAGGATAATTAAAAAATGCTGATAAATCCGGCTTAAGACCAGCTCAATACATACTGGTAAACTAGCATGTCATTAGTTCAAAACCCAGCTCTTGCTGCTTGCCCTCAGCAGCCAGAGTCTGAGTGAGAACAGTTGGTCTTGTTCTCTCTGGGTGGGTAGATGAAGTGATGTTGGTCAGCACAGGCGTCTGATGTCTGATGTAACGTTTCAGCACTTTCCTCAGTGACCTTTATATACTGTACATTAAGCTGGCCAGGCTGTGTTTTGCTGGAAACATGAAATATGCTGGAAACATAGTAACATGATTTTGCTACATTATTGGCTAGCATTAGCTTTATAGCTCTAGTTCAGAAAGAAAACACAACACTCCAGACATCAATTATGTCTTTGCTCATCTCCTACAGTTGGAGAAAGGAGGAAACTGTGCAAATTTGATTTTTCTTAGCGTATTCCCATTTTAACTCCCCTCCCGCACACACTGAAATTGCCCTTGCTTTGTGCCATTCATCCTGTACTAATTTTCCCCATTCTAGGTAAGAGGCAATGAACACGTAGGAGGCCCTTTTTGAGAAGCCCCCCGTCTTTAGCCTTGCTCCTCATTGTACGATCTCATTTGGAGCGGAGCCAAGAGAGTCTCCATTAAGCGCTCTTTTGTTATGCCTGGAGGGGGGGCTAATTGGGCAGCGGGATGTTGCTCTGGACCATCCGCAGTGAGTGGCAGAGAGGTAAAAGGGTCTATGGTGCATGAGAGCTGTTCATGACAGCTTCCCTGTGCGCCAGTCCTGCTGCTCTATTGTTGGGGAAGGGTAGAGGTGCACCTATGGAGCACCAAAGAGACGTCCCAGACAGGAACAGGCCTGAATAAGAGGAATCCAGACATGCACGGGAGACTAAGGGCTAAAAAATGTCTGTGTAGAAAAAAAGAAAGGATTATCAATACTCATCTGGGAGAGGAGAAATGTAGTGGCTTTGAGGATTTGCCCAGTGGCACCAAATCTTAAACAACCTGCATATAAACAGTCAGCTTAAGCTAAAACTGAGCATAGATGTGAACCTAAAGTGTCAGCATCAGTGATAACTATAACAGGTAAGAAACAAACATATATACATATATTATGAATGAATCAGCAATTGTTTTTGTTCATAATAATGCAGAGTGCACTTTATGACAATGCTTTTTGTACAAAATGACAGCAATGTTAAATGTACAAATTACCTATTTATGTCTGCTTCTCACTAGTCTGGTTTTTAGTTTGTACTTAACTTATTTTAATTGGTTTATTGTTTAATGATGTATATAGTCTTCAATTTTTGTTAAATAGTTTTAACTCACACTGACCTGCCAAAATTCATGTGACAGTATGTAAACTGACCAGAAATATTAACCCCGGGGAAGGCTTGGGAACTCCCACACCTGTATACGCTGTTAGGGGTTATCTTGTTTGTAAAGGTGAACTCTGAATTGTTCATGTGAACACATACACGCTCTCATCCAAAAAAAAAAAAAATCACATTCGATGCAGAAATGCAGGAGACCCTACACACATATCCCACAAACAGGTCAGTGCAGCGTTCTTTAGCTTCCATGGGACATGACAAAAGTCATGGGATGCATTATTAGTTCCTGTCCCATGACATGTGGTATGTTAACAGGACAAATTACAGATAGAATGACATAGATACTGGTAAACTTTCAATTGAAGTAATGTAAGATTAAGCCATTTTAAACATTACATATTACATTCAATATGCATTGTTGATTAATAACAATATTACTCACTCACAGGATTTTAATCTAAATCTATAAGAAAGCACCCATTGTAAAATTTACACAATTTGTTTTTTCCGGTTTCTAAATTAATAAATCCCAGTGTGTTGTTGATTAAAACGATTTGACTCTGCATAATGATTTTAAATTGCCTCTTAATTCAGTCGTGACACTCGCACTAATAGTCTAATTTAACACTATAAATGAACCAGTTAAACCATTTAAAATCAGCTAACAAATGAGTTCTATGATGAAACACTGTTTACTGTTCTTTCTTAATGAACGGTGACTTCTTCAACTGAACTGGAGATATTATAAATGTCTTTATATTTAGTGTTGGAGACCACAGTTTATCGACATGCTGCAGAGTAACTTCTTACATCAGTCCATCAATATACACTAAATGTATTATCTTGGCATGTTTCCAGTACAGACTTGGCAACATATGAGAAAATAGTACTGTGACCCATGTAAGCTAAAGAACACAGTATTAACTGGTGAGGTATGTGTGTGTGGTCTCCGGCACTGAATGTAAATGTGGTTTCTGCTGGAGTCATCTGTCTGTTTGCATGGATAATTGTAGCCAGATGTCACCACTCACAGTCATTGCCACTCACTGCACTGTCCACTGTGGGTGGTAAGACCTACTAAGACTTATTCATGGTACATGCGTAACACTGTGGGTTGAGGAATGTTACATTTTAGAAATAGAATATGCCATCCATTTGGCACTCACTCTATCAGGCCTCAGTCAAACAAGATAACACCTCATAACATATAGAGATGTGGACATTCCCAAGCCATCCCCTACAAACTTACATCAGAATGTACCAAAACATAACGTAAAAGACACTACCTGGGCCAAATAAAACACAAAACTATACTGAACTATACTAAACCTACAGGGCTATAGGTAGAACTGTGCTGGAATGATGGTGATACATCCAATATTTTAGAGACAATTTGGAGAGTTAGGAATGAGGTATGGTGGTGATCATTCAACATCCTAACCTAATTAAGGTTATGACTGCAATCAAATCTGAACCATTCTGAATGTTCCAAAATCTAGTAGAAAGCCTTCCATGGACAGTAGAGACAGTTACTCCAACAAGAGCATGGTTAATCTTTTTAATACCATTGATTTCAGAAGAAACTCAACTTGAAGGCAAAATGCTCTGAACTTTGAATGGCAGTCAGTGTAAAATAAGAGTTATTTTAGAGCATTTCCATTGGTCTAATCATGCAGAAATAATTATTACATTTTGTGTGGTTGTGAGGCTTGGTTGGACCTAATCTGCTATAGAAACCCACTGCATGAAGCTCTATATGCTCCACTGTTGTCTGCAGAAAGTTGGTGACCTCTGTGCACTATGCCCCTCAGCATCCGCTGACTCCGTTATGTTATTTTACTTTGACAATGCAAGTTTGTGTTGTTCCCAGTCGCTTCCACTTTGTTATAATAGCACTGACAGTTGACTATGGAATAATCAGTGGTGAAGGGGAAAGTTGATGACTGGACTTGTTTGCACAAGTGGCATCCTATCACTGTATCATTATTTTACTAGTATTTGTAGTAGCAGTCTGCTACTATCAAAGTGTTTGGTTTTATACACGTATGGCCACGGAAGTGACTGGAACCCAAGACTAATGAATTTTAACTGGTGAGGCAAATACATTTTCCTAAAGTAGTGTACATGAATGTGAGTTGAAGCACGCCCCTTTAAAACCAGACAAACAGAATGTGTTGATTCTTGGTTAGACATTTTTTATTTAACAATTAGCTGGGTGATGGGTGATTTAATGCCAGGAGTCCAGGATACGCCTCATGCTCATGAACCTCATGCCAGGCATGGCCAGCTCCCTGAAGCTCCTGTACTCCCCAGGCCTGAAGTACCACATCCTGCCTCTGAAGTGGGGCTCCTCATACATCAGCCAGTGGCCATCCATCACGTGGCAGGACATGCAGCCGTTGGACCAGTTGTAACGGTCCATGATGGACTCACAGTCATCAGACATCTCCATCATCTGGCCAATGAAGTTCTCACGTTCGTAGATCCTGATTCTGTAGGCTCCTCTGTACTGTTGTGGGAATACACATGAAGAAGGAAGAAGGTAACAACATAGTAAGGTAGCTTTTTTATGCCATGCACATTCAGTGTTTAAGATGCAGAAATCTTATTTACACAACCAGATAAAAGGCAGTCATGTCCATAAGTCACATTACGGGTTTAATTCTAGAGGTTTGACCATAATAATGATTTACCGTTTGTAAATTTGGAAATCAACAATTTGGTACATTATTTAAAAAAATGTACTGAAAAGATCAACAACACTGAGAGGGTCATTGTAGCCTGTAAAATTCGACAATCTAGAGACATCTTTATAACAGTAAATGACACTAAGGATATGTTGAGCATAGAGAAAACAACAAATGTGTGCCTGAACTGAATCATTCTGCATCATCTGTCAAACATGGTGAAGGTGGTTTTATAGCATAGGCATGTATGGCTGCCAAAGAAAACGGAAATGGCCAGTGAAAATAAAAGGAAAAGGGTAAAACTGGCTGCAATTCCTAAAAGCAATTTTTTTTTGTGCACTCAAATAAAACATCCATGTCTTCAATCTGAATATTATGAACAGAGGCAAATGTAAAATACAAAAAATGTTACTATCCAAATACAGTACAAATAAATCCAACTGTATATTTGGTGGCTTTTTAAGTTTGCACTGGCACAATGCACCAGTATGACACACTGCTATCTATCAAGAGAAACAAACATGTATAGTGCAGATTATGTAGTGACATCTATATGCTAATTGTGCAAATTGCCAATTGCAGTGGAGCTATAAGGCTAATCATGCTAATATGTCATTTAAGCATATAGCTAGCTAATTTTAGGACTTCAAAACAGATTTGATCTGACTAAAAAGTTGTATGTTAGAGTAGTAAAACACTAAATGTACAGCACCAGAGTTGTGAAACACTGTTTTATGCTATGTCGCAGAGCACTTTCATCATACCAGTGGGATCATGCGGCAAGATCTGATGGAATCGCTCATTCCCCAGTTACGCATGTAGTCGTTGTAGTCGCCCCTCCTGATGAAATACTGGTTGCCTGTGTAGTTGGGGCGGTCATACACCATGAAGCAGCCTCTCTCCACCCTGCACGAGTTGCAGCGGCTCAGGTAGGAGGACATGTCGGAGCAGTCACTGCTGCACTCATAGGAACGTCCTTGGAAGTTCCTTTCCTCGTAGAATATGATCTGCACAAGGCAAAATTGTGTTAAAAAGCTTTAACCACACATCATTAAGCTAATGCCAAAGGCTGCTGAACAGCACTAATGGTTCAAATGGTGTTTGCTGACGTTTGTAAAGGTTCTGACCACATTTTCACTCTGGCCCTTACCTTGCCCATCATGGTGGTCGGGTTTTTGGTAGGTCAGAATGGCTTCCAGCTGGCGAACTCACACTTTGCCTGGATTAAAGCTTACTTTTATACCTGGCCAAAACCCAATGCATATGTGGCGTCTATTGTGAAAAAATCCCTGACTGGGCAGCATCAACAGAGGCCAGTGCCCAGCTGCAATGTATTCATTAAATTTCCACATGACTCTAGACTTTAGAATAGATCTCACTGGCAAGACAATAAAGCACGGCTTTTTATCCAAATGCATTCATTTGGTTTATGCATCCCATAGTCAGACCACAATACAGCCTTTTCACACTCTTTTGTTTTGAGTGGCATTACGCACAGCGTCATCACTGTCATTATCCAAATTTTTAGGGATGACCTTTATCTGCCCTCCGATTACACCATTTTATCATTTCACTCTGATAAAACTGCTCACTTGGAACAATATTTATGAATAAAGTTATCCACAGTACTGTCACTGTTCTGGATATGTGGCAGCAAAATGTTGATCTTGATGCCTCTACACACGGATTTGTTGGTCATCTCCACTAAGACAAAAGTAGGATTTGTCACTGAAGATGACACCCTGCAATTCTTTCTGCTTTTGTCTTGGTGGATTTGACCAGTGAATCTTTTCAATGGAGCAACATATACAGAAGGCCTGGTGTCATGGTGTGGGTGCAAATTTGTACCATGCCAGCTCACATATGGTCTTCATTACAGGCAGTTTGAAAGCCTACTATTACATTAATAAGGTCCTGCACCCAGTGGCTCTATTTTTTCTGAATATACACTTTGGTGCACTAATCCAACAGGACAATGCTTATCTACACACTGCTGACCTTAGGAGCTTGTCTTTAAGACACAAATGATGCCATACAATGGCCAGCTGCATCACCAACCTATCCCTGATTGAAAGTTTGTGGGATGGTATTTAATAATCTACCAAAATAATAAGGCCTTAAATAAGGCCACACAGCTGATTAGAATTCAGGTAATTTGCTTCCTGGAATGTTGTCAGTGTGTGGTGCATTCTGGGCAATGTAGTCCAGAGACTGGAGATCACAGGCAGAGCTGAGTGTAAAGACAGGAGTGGAAAGACAGGAGCATTTTCAGCACCAAGCGTGACACTGTATGTGTAGCTTAATATGTATGACCATACACCATATCTTGCTATAGTTAAATTGAAAAATGGTCAAATTACTTTCTGAATGTTCAAGTAGATTTAAATCATTTGTCACAAGTGGCTGTTTGGGGTGCAATGCAAGTGCATCATGTTCTAAAGTTAGCAATGATGCTAATATATGCTAAATAACACAATTCCTGTAACATTTTTTATACATTCATTATATTGAACACTGTACACATATGGTACTGTGGAAAATGTAAATTGACAAAGAAAACGCAGACTGAATACATAATTATGTAAATTTTACATGAAAATGGTCTCACTGAACATTCATGTAAGTGTATGCCGTAAGTTTACTGCAACTGCTGCAGCACAACTTATCAGCTCTGTGATATATTTTTATACAAATATAAAGGGGACTCTATGGGTCCACCGCTAACCAGGTATTATTTTTAGTCACCATGGCGGATTAAACTGGCAAACATTCAGGTACACCTACAGTGTAGGTTTCACACGCATGCTGGCCACCTTATCAGACACACCTACCTTGTTGGTACACTTTGCACAGTAGGTACAGTACAGTAAGATACTGTAGCTCATCTTTCAACATGCAAACATGCATGGTTTCACTGTGCTCTAGTAGACTTTCTATTTTATTTCCATTTCAGCACATTTTCACATTCCATTTTCTGTACTGTATGTGATGCTGAATTAAATGTTAAACTAATGAGTACATAAATCCAATCAAAAGAAGCGGTGTCAATCAAATTAAAACAAAATATATCAGATTAATCACAACATGCAATTAATCACACTGTTTCTTTTCATTAAGACTAAGCTTTTAATAATGGCTATTTAAAATGTACATAAAATAATCAATGTGATTCACAGTAATTGGCTACACAGATTTTTATTTATATCAGTGGTGTCACTGAAAATGCATTGTGTTTGCCTCTATTTTTGGGAGGAGGACAAAAATCTTAGCCTTTTTACTGTATTATAATTGCTCAGGGTAGTTCTGATGTGCTGAATTCTATGTTTAACGGAGAGCTAAACACTTGTGTACACATTGGCAAAAACTAGACAAAATATATGTAAATTAAGACATACATGTTTATATTAAGCATAAAAAAAGCAATTGCAAAGTCTCTAGATGACTAAAAAAAGACATAAATCACTGATGTTTGGGCTTATGTTTGGACACAAGACCCAGAATACCTTGACCGGTGATTTTTTTTTGTGCTTATTTTGACTTGAAGTTATTTAAAACAATGTAATAATTCTAAGTAAGACTGATTGTAATCATTATTCCTAAAATAAGCAAAATAATCTTACATTTACAATGCTTACTATGTATGTGTGTGAGAGAGAGAAAGAAAGAGAAAAAAAGACATGTATGAGATTTATTACATATTTTAGTAAAAATACAATTATTTTAAAAAAGTTAGTAGTAGACATGTTACATATTTTAGGCTTTGTAAACTTTGTTGTGATTAATCCCAGATAGCAAAAAGCATTCTGGCCGGATCCGGGCCGAGTCTATCACAAGTTCCGCGCCGGATCCGTAAAACGGTTCTGGGCCGGGGTCCAGATGCACAACGGGCCAAAACCGTCACGGATCCGTTTTACGGAGTCAAAAAGATACTGGGCCAGCACCAGTCCAGACCAAGCGTTTCAGGTGTTCCTTTAGACCGAATATGGGCCGGATCCGCGCCGGATCCGCTTACCGTTACACTCGCTGGAACAGGTCCGTTACAGATCTGGACCAGATCTGGATCAGCCCCGGATTAGTTCCGTATTAGCTACGGCCAAGCCACGGCCTTTTCACGTTCCCCAGCCTACTTATTACTGATTATAATGACATATTTCAAAATAAAAGTAGTAAAGAAAGAGCACTAAGCTATTTGACTTCTTTTTACATTGATAAATTAAAAGAGTTTAATACAGTACATTAAATTACAAATGCAATATTTAAATAATATAATAAAAAACATTAGTTGTAAATGCAATCCTTAATTAGGTTAGCTAAATGAAATACAATAATTATAAAAGCAATACTTAATTAAGCTAATTAAATAAAATACCATAACTTATATATGCAATACTTAATTAAGCTAATTAATGAAAGTACCATCAGTTATAAATGCAATACTTAATTAAGCTAATTAAATAAAATACCATCACTTATAAATGCAATACTTAATTAAGCTAATTATATAAAATATCATCACTTATAAATGCAATATTAATTAAGCTAATTATATAAAATATCACTTATAAATGCAATATTAATTAAGCTAATTCAATAAAATACCATCACTTATAAATGCAATACTTAAGCTAATTAAAATAAAATACCATCACTTATAAATGCAATACTTAATTAAGCTAATTACATAAAATATCATCACTTATAAATGCAATATTAATTAAGCTAATTCAATAAAATACCATCACTTATAAATGCAATACTTAAGCTAATTACAATAAAATACCATCACTTATAAATGCAATACTTAAGCTAATTAAAATAAAATACCATCACTTATAAATGCAATACTTAAGCTAATTAAAATAAAATACCATCACTTATAAATGCAATACTTAATTAAGCTACTTAAATAAATTTTGATTTCAATTAAACAATTTATAAATCAACAGGCATTAATACAATTATTTTAATAATAAAACCATTTTTAATTCACATAATATAAACATGCAGACACAGACGTTTTTTGCAGCCAGCTGTGCCTCCACTGATGAGAGCATTCTTGGACACTTAACACCACTACAGTGCAGCCTATAAAAAAGACAAAATAAGAAAATATTTTATTTCAGAAACAGCAGAAAAGAAGTGGCTAGAAATGAATATAGCGTACTAAAATGACAAGTGTTTTTCATTTGACCAAATTTCTAAAAGATATATAAATGTCACAGCTGTATTTAATAGGGGCTAGCTAATTTTCATTTATACCATTTCACATAATAAATAATTACCATTTTACTGGAATTATGCACCCAAAATTAAAAGAAAGATAAATAAAAAGTGCACTTATAGCTTTGGGGTGCATTTCCCAAAAGCTTTGTAAGGCTAAGAACTTTGTTAACTCGTACTTAAAATTATATTGTATTTTATTTACAATAGAATATAAGTCAGCGGTTTTTGATAAATGCATTTGTTGTTGCAGTTGTAATTGTGTTTTTGCTAATAAAGCGGCCAGGTGATAAATGTTCAGGTTAACCCTCAAGCCCCCTTCAAATTTTGCACCCTCTGGACACGTTTGTGGTAAAAATGTACAAGCACCTAAAAAATGCTCTTAAATCATTATACATCAATATATATATTTTTTTTTACATAAATAAACTTTTTTTTTCATAAAATCACTTAATCAACTTCCGTTCTACCCAAAACTACCAAACATTAAATAATTTTCAGGATTTTAACCCTTTAAATGACAGTTTAAATATTTTAACTATTGTTGTATTTTGGCAAAAAAAAACAAAACAAAAAAAAAACAACACAAAAATTATTTTCCACAAAACAAACAGCAGACAAATGAGGCATTGGTGACTATTAGAGTCTTGGACATGTAAAAGATTAGCAACAAAATTGATTTGATTGCATTATTATTTTTTTACGTAGTGCCAGATTTAAATTTTGCACCCTCTGGACACCTTTGTTGCCAAAAATGTACATGCACAAAATCAGCAATAAAATACTCATATACATTTTTTTTAGCTATTTTTTCATAAATCACTTAATCAAATCCAGCCCTGATCAAAATGATCAAATATTTAATACATTCCAGGATTTTAACCCTTTAATTGACAGTTTAATTACATTCATGATTAATTATTCATTAAAAAACCCCACAAAAGTTGTACTATTTCTCATATAATAAATATTAGATGTATGGGGCATTGGTAGAATTTTTTTATGTAGTGTCAAATACTCCCTCTGAACACCTTTGTGGCCAAAAATGCCCCATTGACTTCCATTGAAAACACATTTTTTTATCTCACTGTAATTACTGTATAAAATTATTAAACAGTTATTTAAATGGTTAAAATCCTGATTTATGAAAAAAAAGCAAAACAATATTGATGTATAATGATTTAAGAGCAATTTGTAGGTGTGTGAACATTTTTGCCATGAACATGTCCAGAGAGTGCAAAATGCGTCCAGAGAGTATGAATGACGTGAGAGTAAAAGACATTAGATTTCAAAAATTTTATGAAAAAGCAGGTTTTCTGCAAAAATGCATTCCCCTGGCTGCAACATAGCCAAAACGATCACCAAATGAAAAAAAAGTTGAGTCAGTACATCAGTAGGTGGGCCCATTACATTCTCATTGAAGGCTAATGCATCCAAAATTGATTTAAATGCTATTCTCAGTGGGCCCTGTTTCTTTTCAAAATAGATATTAAAGTCACCAACAATGATAACTCTGTCAGAGTTGAGAGCTACTGCAGCTAAAAAATATACTGAATTTCTTAGTGAATTTTGCATATGGTCCTGGAGGACGGTACATAGTTATCAGCAGGAATGAATGTTGGGTTTTGGTGGCAGTAGATGGGCCTGCGACTATAAGGTTAAACAGTTCAAATGACTTAGCTTCAAACTCTGTATTTTGATTTATTCCTATAACTGACGACTACACCACCACCCTGACCAGTCCTGCATGGGTAGATGAAATAGCTAGAACCTGGGGGGAGTGGACTCATTTAGAGCTAAATATCCATCAGTTTTAACCCATGTCTCATAGAGAGTGCATTGTCAATGATAATTTAACCTACAGTAACTGATTTAGGTGCCAGCGATCTTATATTTAACAGCCCCGATTTAATGTGGTTGTTGCTGTAACTCAGGAGGACAGACGAGTTTGTATTAATTCTAATGGAGTTGTTAACAGATTTTCCAGCTATTTTGATAACGTGTTTTATTTACACTATTATGAAGAATTGACATACAAATAGTACAAGCAGAAATACCAGCAAACAAACCTACTTGGCTGGTGTGACTGGGTAGAGACAGTCAGTCTCAGCGTAGCACCGCCTCGATGTTCACAGAGAGAAGCCTGTCTCTGTGGAATGGGGCCGGTCGCTCCCGAAAGCTCATCCCCACATGGAGGGCGATGGTGCCGGGGTTCCTGCTTTGGCAATGCGCCCCAGGGAGCCGCTTGCCGACTACCAGCATGCAAGCATCTGGAAGACATGAAATTGTGCCATTACTCTTAGATACTTTTAAATGTCTAACAATTGAATCTCCTATAATGAGAGTACCGCCCTTGGTAGTTTTCCTCTGTGCTGGGGGAGGCGAGGGCTGAGGACCTCGAACCATTTTGCGGATACCAAATCCTGCTGAGAAAGTTGTAAATTAAATAAATTATTTTTAAAAAATCATAAATTGTGATTTCCGGATTTTTATTATGTCTCTCACGGTGGACATGCACCAAAGATGAAAATTTCAGACCCCTCAATGATTTATAAGTGAGAGAACTTGCAAAGTTCTCAAAAATACGACTTAGAAAACAAAACACAAACTTAAAAGCTATTCTGAACTTCAAAATCACTGTTTCACTCCATTGAGGTGTAATACACTGAATAATATTCCTCTCATGTCTGATCTGACCTCCACGGTGTTGAAACGAGGCTGAGAAAGTTCTGATAGCAGGGCACGCAAATACTTACATAGCCTTGTTTTAACACAGTGGAGCCCAGATCAGACATGAGAGGACTTTTATTCTGTATATTACAGCTCAATGGAGTGGAACACTAATTTTTATGGTTGTAAATTTACTTCTTTAAAATGTATATAAATTAATCAAGAAAATCTTACAGTGTCCCTTAAAGTTTTTAGTGCAGTGGCACAACAAACAATTAAAATAAGAAAGTGGATAAATGCTACATTAAGAGCAAACATATCAAATCAAACGTGTATCAACAGACTTAAAGTCAAAATTAATTACAGAACTGCTGGAAAATAGAATTAATTACCTTGTTAGGTGATTTGATGGGTAAATGATTACACCTAAAAAACAAACAAAACAAAATTACATTCAGTATTGTAAGTTAAGCATTTTCTTTTTTAAAATAAAGGCTGAACTTTAACTTACCATACATCAGATTTGCATCAGACTTTATGTATCCAGATTGAGTTATCCAAAAACTTATTTGCAAATAATGAACAAACTAAACTAAATGAGGCAATAAGTTTTGTAAACCTAACTATTAATCACTGTTGCAGCAACCTATACAAGAAAGATCCATGTTCAAAGCTATGTTGTCACATATTTAGCACTTCTGAAAATTACTACACTACAAAGCAGTAGAGGGCACAGAGGCCCTTTAAGGCAAGTTCGGCTCAAAACGTGTTTTTTAGGATCATACTGTTATTGCATATATTTATTTATAGAATTGGCCTCTGATACAGAATGCAAATTTTCTGCTTAATAATAAACATGAACTTCATTGGGTAATGGTGCTGGCAATTATGACATTTTCCTTAAATGGTCATTTATAGAATTGGTCTTTGATGCAGCAGGCAAAATATATAATAAACTATTAACATAATATATGTTGTATAACAAACAAGACTACCATAATATTAAACATAAAATGCATTAGGTGGATCCAACCTGTAAACATACATTTTATTAGCTAAAATAATTGTATCTCACCTTATCTCAGGTCCCCAGCCCTCAGCAGCCCTACTAAGCAAATGCATATAATTAATATATTGTAGTAACTTTGAACAGGTGTTTTTAAGTTGAAATCAGAACAGATATTGTTTAATATATTACTACACATATGCTGATTTAGGCTAGCAAATATTACCCAATTATTATTCTAAAGATTCACATTTTGCTGATATGGACACTGGCCAGCTCCTTCGTGCGCCACGACGTGAGAATAAATTTAAGGTGGAATGGAAAAGTTTATGCTGGAAAATAATAAGTTAAATGCAGCCTCATATTTTTATTGACAGTAACTTAGTTGTGTTTATAACAAATTATAAAATGTATAATTACTTTTTTTTCTTTTTACTTTTGGCCAGCTTCTTTGTATTTCCCACTCCACCTTAAACAGTGCTTAAATATGTCAATGTCAGTAAGCCATTGCTGCACGATTTAAGGTGGAGCAGGAAAACGTCTGACGAGCTTTATTATAATTAAGCCCAAACACAACTATTTAAGGTTCTAAGAATAACTAAAGTTGTTTATTTTAATAAAAAAAAGGTGTGTTACTCGAGCAAAATGAGTTAACAGCGTTTATTTCAGCTAGTTAGCCTGGTTAGCTTAGCTAGTTATACTAGCTAATACTAGCATAACTAACTGGTATCGTTAACTGAAGCTTTTTGTCAATTTTGCCTACAAATTGACAACAATTAACATTAAATACACAAAAAAACAATTGATATTATCCAACATACACGTGATAAATCAACTTTAGCATATACAAGATTAAAAATGAGCAATAAATGTAATTAAATGACGCTGATAGCTAGTTAGCTAGTTAACTCACCTGAAGCGCAGATTCAGCAGATGTCAGTTGGTCCTCGCGCTGAGTTTGAATTTCTCCCGCTCCTGTGCCGCTCCGCCGATGCGGCCCGGATCCGCAAAACGACACTGAACTGACACTGAACTCACATCTGGTATCTGACTCCGTGCCGAAGTCATATGGAAGGCGTGAAATGAGACGGACTGTTATGCGGATTTACCGTCAGTAAAACGGATCTGAACGTGAGTCACAATCATAACCCGAACCCGGAGTGAAGCCGGACCAGATCCACTAAACAGACCTGACTGTAGAGCGGATCTGCCGGAGGTAAAACGGATCCGGATCGGAGTAGTCTGCTATCAGGGATTTGCATAAAAAAACATTAAACTTCCCTGAATAATTGTGTTAATGTGTAAACGTTGACAGCCCTAATTAAAAATCTATTTAAGTCATTCAGATTTATGTGTAGATTTATTTGTGTTTTGATATATTTTTTTGATATAGATATTTTTATATATATTTTCAATGAAAAGGCAGGACTAACAGTAATAACTAACATTTTTAAAGCTGTAAAAAATTCCCACACAAAATATGTGGCGAGTGCAGGAGCAATTGTTCAATTAAAACTTGAAATTTTACTACTACTTATATTTATTTAAAAATTAAGACAATGATAAAACTAGTCTTTACTGCTGTAAAGAAGGGAACCATATTTATGTAAATGTAAGTTGCTAGCAGCTAGCACTCCCAAAAAGTAGGTATACAGACATTCTTATCACACATTTGTTTCTGATGCTAACAACATTGCTAAAGTGACTGATTTACTTGATTTCACTGTGCTCTAGTAGAATTTCTGTTTTATTTCCATTTTGGGCACATTTTACATTCCATTTTCTGTACTGTATGTGATGCTAAAGTAAATATAAAAGATTCCATAAACAGTAGTTTTAAAAAATACTTTTTATCCGGCTAAAGCAAAGATGCTAGCGCTAGCACTGCTGTAGGTACACAAAGGACTGAGAGGCTCTTGAAGATCTCTGGCTAAAGAGAAGGTGACCTCTCCCTGACTGTGCCGGGCTGCCATCCCAAAGAAGAACAAACAGTCTGTCACCAGCTGTCCCCAACGCCATGCCAACACCGCCTCCCCTCCCCCAAAGAGTTCCTGTTGCTCGTGCCCAGAGGACCCGGGGATGGGCGCATAGTGGAAATGCTCCTATGAACTCATTTACATTCCGGGATTTATGTTAATAAGGCCGCTGGGCGTGCCGGGGATATCTCAGAATTACAACTGGTGTCTTGATGATAGAAATGATGGGGTGTATTTTTAAGAGATCATAGATTCCTGGGGTGTTTTTCTTATGTGGTAAATAACTGAGAAATGATGCAATGATTTTAAAAAAGGTTCAGGCATGCAAGGATGAAAGCATTAAATAATATATGTACACTTCAGCACATGGCCTTGAGTGGGTTATTGCTTTAAAAAATTATTACAAATTACAATTAGGACCAGATATACCCTACATTTAACATATACTATTTACCATTGGGTGTCTGGGCAACAATAAATTTAGTATAATATGATATGGATACAATATCACTGAGTGAGTTGGTTATAAGGAATTAAATTTTGTTTACTTGTTTACTGACTTGGATTTGTTTTAATAAAAAAAACAGTACTTAAAATTGTGCTCAGGCACACTTAACAGTTAGGTTCATGAAATAATAGGCGCAATAAACAATTATTTGTAATACTTTACTTCTTTCCTGCTACATAGCATTGAAATAAACTTTTTTAATAAAAATAATAAAATTATTGGTAGCGGTAACATGACATCATGATGACAACATATGGAATGTGTCTCATCATGTTGATGAGACACATCCCATATGTTGTCATCATGATGTCATGATAGATACTATTGTGTTTGATGTCCTGACTTTAATTTTGCATGTGACATGAATATCAATGATATAAAACATTATACTGTCTCTAATGACAATTATCAATAATAAAAACATGACAATTTTATTAATGAGAGTTAATTTCTTTATGGATAATAGGTGGGGAAATGGGAGTGAAAGGAGGGTTAAATATTGGTTAATTTATTGTTAATCACCTACAATTTCATGGTGACGTTGCTGTGGTAATGACATCATAAGGCAACAGTAACTATGTAGACACTAGGGTATTGTCAGTGTATCTCACAATAAAATATCACGATACACTGCACGTGGTAAAAATATCACGATACTGCGATTCTGTGGTACTTTGTGATATATTGTAAGACTATTCACTACAACACATCACAGCATCTGTTTTACTGTAGAAAATAAAATACTCCTAAATTCCAGGAATTATGGATTTAGTCTTAGAAAGTTTAGAAAACCTTTGTTTGCTTGAAATTTGGTGCCACATGCCAGTAATGATTTGCAAATGTAAAAAATATATGATACAGCTCTGGAAAAAAATAAGAGACAACTTAAAAAGGATAAGTTTCTTTGATTTTACCAAATTGAAAACCTCTGGAATATAATCAAGAGGAAGATGGATGGTCACAAACCATCAAACCAAGCTGAACTGCCTGAATTTCTGCAGCAGGATTGGCGTAAAGTTATCCAAAAGCAGTGTAAGACCGGTGGAGGAGAACATGCCAAGATACAAGAAAACTGTGATTAAAAACAGGGTTATTCCACAAAATATTGATTTCTGAACTCTTAAAACTTTATGAACATGAACTTTCGTTTCTTTGCATTATTTTACATATGAAAGCTTTGCATCCTTTTTGTTATTTCAGTCATTTCTCATTTTCTGCAAATACATGCTCTTAATATTTTTAATTGGAATTTGGGAGAAATGTTGTCCGTAGTTGTTCCTTTTACTCAAACTTATACCTATAAATAGCAAAATCAGAGAAACTGAAGTGGTCTCTTAATTTTTTCCAAAGCTGTATATCACAATATTGATATTTTCTTACACACCTAGTAGCCATGCTGCTGATAAGTTGTACAAACATCTACATTAAGCTGCACTTCTTATTTACAAAGATAGTTCTACAAAGCATCAATTTGAAGTCTCTTTAGAGAACCAAAAGTGATGTCTGTATTTTTAAATCCAAAACTCTCTGTTCTCCTCTTAGTAGTAAAAATAGTGCATATGCAACCAGGCTCTTAACTTCCACCTTTCCTCACTTCCCATTTACACAGTCATTAGCAGGACACCAGTATCCTCTTATAGACCCTGGAAAGCAGCACTCAGTCAAGCCAATCAAAGCTCACAGCTTGATCTCAAAGGCCAAGTGCCACTGAACAAAGACCACTGATCCGGCAACCACTCACACACACACAAAAACGATCCTCAGCAGACTCTGAAAGGTGTTTCATTACTGAAAAGACCCTCTGAATATCTTTAACATGGGAGCTGCAGAGGACGCGTTCTTTGTGGAAATCGATAATTTGAACAGAACTGCTCCTGATTCAATTAACCCACTTTTAAAGCTTTGTCAGTGAATGTTTCATTTTGTGGGTTCACTTTTCACACACTCTTACACACACTTTTCACACACTCTGTTGGGGAAGCAGCATCAGACAAGGAAATACCAGGAAGCTCAACAAACTGATCAGGAAGGCCAGCTCAGTTCTGGGCTGCTCACTGGAGGGATTTGAAGTGGTAGTGGAAAGAAGGTCACTTAAAAAGATAGGAAGATCATTAAAAAGATCATTCATACCGACAGCCATTACACTGTACAACAGCTCTTTACTGTACCGACATAACAAGGACTAACTAGTTCTTGCTCAATTTGCACCAGCTGGACATTATAACATCTCTAATATTCTGCACTGTCACTTTGTCCTACTTTTTTATACAGTGCTCTGTACTATATTTATGCACATTTTGCACATATTTGTACATTAATGTTTATACTGTTAATATTAATGTTATCACAGAGCACAGCCACTGTGCATATTTACACCAGTCCATTACTGCACAATTACTGCATAATATTTATGTCAATAACTTCCGCATATTATGTAAATGATATATCTATAGCTTTTATAATGTGTTATATTTCATATCTTTAATTCTTTTTAATTTTACCTATTCTATTCTATATATTCATTACTTGTGATACTTTTTAATTATTCTTCTTTGCTCTTATTGTAACTGTGCTGCTGTAATAACTGACTTTCCCTCTGGGATTAATAAAGTTCTATCTATCTATCTATCTATCTATCTATCTATCTATCTATCTATCTATCTATCTATCTATCTATCTATCTATCTATCTATCTATCTATCTATCTAAAACTTTTAATAGGTGGTATCCCTTGTGTCACTGCGGTGATATATTCAAGGATATGTTTTCGGTACCTTTAGTTTTAATTTATTTCTAATCTTATTCCATATTCTCACAAATTAAGAAGGTCAATTACCAAACCCAACAGTAAAAGGGTGATGACTAGCAGATTTATAAATTTATAATTAATAAAATGTATTTTTTTTTTGCATTGTTGTATGACTTCAAATCCCATCTATGCTTTAAAAATAGTTTTTCATAATAAATCCATAATATTTAAGTTAAAATACAGTTTAATTGTGTCCCTGGGTTTCACTCAGTCCTGTTATAGTTACACATTACCCACTCTGAAAACTGCTACAACAGGACGTTACATCAGTTACATCATGGAAAGACCCAAATTGAATTTCCTCATTTGTTTTTCTGTATATTTGATCTTATTGTTACTATCACTGAGGAGGTTAATCTCAACGTTCTGTCCCATTATTTGAACATAACTGCTTCTGATTTATTTAACCCACTTTTAAAGCTCTGTCAATCACTGCTATAATCTGTGGGTTCACTTTTCACGCATTCTCAAAACTGTTACTATACGTGAAATCAGCCTCTGCCTCTTTTCAAACTGGCGCTGACGTAGAATTCGCAGTGACCCAACACATACATCAGCTAACAGATGCCTGTGACCAACATCACCTTGGGAGTGATGTGGAGAGAGGGCGCCATCTACCAACCCGGAGAGAGCATCGGTCAATAGTGCTCTCTCAGACTCTGGTTGCTGATGGCAAGCAGCATGACCTGGGATATAACATGACCAGTTAATCAATGACACAAGAACAAAGAGAAAAACATAGAAACAGGGATAAATACTAAAGACTAAAAAAATGTGTATATAAATGACAAAAACTGTACATTAAAGCATATTTTACTAGACGATACAGCACAAAAACAAGCTAGGCCAATTTGGAAATCCAGTGTATTAAGGCATTCTTGATTTAAAGGTGTAGAATGTGCTTCCTGACAGTGGAGGTCAATAGATTGAAAAGTCTCTTGAGGTCCAAATTTACCATATGACCATAAGTAAAACCAAGAAAGCGGTATATCAGGTACAGCTCTATTGGCACACTTACAATTCCTTCTTATAAGGGACACAGTTGTTATGTTATACCTTTCACCCTCTATGGCATGAATAATATTTTCAGCAGGAAAATATAAATTTTAGAAGCTTAGGAGTTCCTGTAAACTTAAATTTAGATTTTTTTGGATAACAAGATGATAATAAAAAAAAACACAAAAACAAAAAAAAAACATGTAGGATAGGAGGAGGAGGAGGTCTTCAGGACCAGAGATGAGAGAGAACCACTGCTTTATCTTAATTGATAAGTGGTCTAACTGCACAAGGCAGCAAATAATTGAAAAAAAAAACATTGTTTTAGGTTTACAGCAAGAATGTAGTAAGAAACATAGTATAGAAAGTATAGAAAATACTGTAGGAATATTAAAAGCCAAATATGATTCTTTACATATTCTAGAACATATAACACTGGAAACTTTGGGCAGCAGCATAGCAAGATTTTTGTATTTAAATGCAGGTGTTTAAACTTGCACTTGTGTTTGCTAAATCTGTTCTATGTTTATTATGCCGTTGGGTGTCTTTTTTTGGCAGGTTAGCACATTTCTTTTTTGGCTACCATCCCTATAAAGCATGTTCTGATTAGTAAGCTTGTCTGCATGAGTCATTGCAGCTCCTCCTACAGTCAGTAGAAGCTACTTTTAAAAAGCTCTGAGTGGTCCCACAGACCAAGGTGTTGGCATTATATGCTGTCAGAGATTGCTTTCGGTTTGCTTTCAGATTTGACACAATTAACAGACAGGACAGAGCAGTGCTGAAACAACACTTCCTGAAACTGTGTTGTGTGTTGAAGTGAACAGGCTGTTCTCAGTCCTGTACCTTTAACACTGTTATATGTAAATGGCCTCTATGCTTATTGGCTGCCTTGTACTGTTCCTAATTCCGAAAATATAGTCTTGTCTTCCCAGGCAAGACTACAATAGTGCCAGAAGTGGGGCACTGCTGCCAATGTGGACCAAGATAAACACAACAAACTTAAAAATGTGGCAGATGAAGAAGAAATTAAAGAAGAAACCTGAGATTAGTGGGCATAGAATGCTACTGGATGGGTTCTGCCAGCAGAAAGCAAGGCAGCTGGCTAAGAAAGGATGGTGAGCATGGCAAGCCCAGCTGGAAGACGACAGGAGAGAGAGATTTTGGCCGAGGCAGAGAAGGGCAAGACTTCAGCTCTGTGAAAATGCCAACAACTGCTTCCCTAGAGCAAGTGACGCCGATGTAGGACATGAAGACACCCCAGCAGACTGAGCCACTAAACTGAGAGGATCAGAATTTGGATCGAGTGCAGCATGGAGGGAGTCACTGCTTGTGAATCAATTGCACCCTTCATGTATCGACTGAAGTGAGACAATTTGTCCCACTTCAAAATAAAGAGCTTCTTGTTTTCCAAGCAACATGTCATCTGCTCTTTTGTTTAAGCTGCTGCTGCAATACATTTCACATTAGTCTGTATTAATACATAAATTGCCTTAAAATTAGTATCATAGAAATGTGACTAAATGTTTCAACTGTAATTTTGTTAGGCTACCTATTTTTATATCTTAACTTATTACATCCTGTATGTAAGTCCACTTCATATCCCACTTCACTTCTTTACTCTCATAACTCCATTACTGAACTAGTTAACATCAGTTTCATAGGCTCTAAGAGAGAACCATGTGGGGCAGTATTTTAAAGGACCACTATGTAACTTATTTTCAGTAGTAAATGATAAAATGAACAGGATGTTTCATCAGATATTAAGAAAAACATGCTGAGTTAAAGCACTGGCAGCTCTTGTCAGCAGGGGGGCTTCAGCAGTATGTTCCTATTAGAAGTGTGCAGTCCGTCCCGGGTATCTGTGTTTGTTTTGTCCTCTGTCACCTCCTGCTGCTTGTTCCCCAACACTTACCCCACCCCGAGGTGGCCAGTACTTACTCAACACGAACGATCGGTTTTACAGCAAGGAGGCTAGCAGAGCTGGTTCAGTTAAACCTTAACTGCTACACAGCTTAAAAAGCCTCAGCAAAGCTCAAAAAAGCTCAGTGACCAAAGAAGGAATAAAACAAGAGTGAATATTGGCACTGAGTTCGAAAGGTGGAGACTTAGAGCTTAAAAAGACTACAAGACCGACCCAGAGCTGCTACTTTTTTCCTCAACAGGTAAGCTAACTGGCTAGCTAATTCAGTCAGTTACTTTATCACAACCACCAGGTTAGCTTACTAGAGCCTGGTGTTTAAATTAATAAAAAAAATGATTAATTTAATAAAAAAGAATGTTCATAATTATATCAGTGATCTGTGTGCAGCTGGGATAACAAGACAGAGGGTATCTGAGAGAGATAGACAGCTTAGCAAGGTTAGCTAAAGTGATCTGGACACATTCTAAGGTGAACTGAACTTAATCACAACAGAGGAGCAGCCGTGTTACATCTGATTAATATCTCGGCAGTGATAAGTACTCCAAAATATACGACAGAAACCAATAGTTAGTCTCTATACTAACTCAGTTTATCTATTAATGTGCTTATATATTGAGTGATTGGTTACGTCCAAAACGATTAGTGGTAAACGTTACTTATGGCCATTCCTAGCAACTATCTAGCTATTTAGCTGTTTATTCAGAGGTTTTGAATGCTGATAAAGCAGCAACTAAAAACATGCGCTATAAAAAGCAGATTGCTCTGCTATCAACAAGTTTGTTCCCTGCCTTAATTAAGGGCCTCCGGACCCTACTTAAAATACACACTAAATCTATATGCATTATTGATTAAGTCTGGAACATATGGAGCCTCTGTAGATGAGCCGTGTGATGCTTCGAGATCCATACTGACTGTCAGATGTATCATTACTCAAGTGGTCTCTGACATTCTAAATTTATGTTATTCCACTTTTTTAGTGAATCAGAGGAAGTTAAAAGTAGCTTCTAGTCATAATTGTAAAAAAAATACACTGCTTTGAGCTTCACCCAGGAACGCAATCAGTCTCACTCTTTCTCAGACTCTGTATCTCCAGCACAGAGAATTAAAAATTGCTGAAGGCTTTGAACTAACATCTTCTGCTCTCGGATGGTCTTGGGCAGGCAGAGCTTGTGGTTCTTGAGGCAGTGGAGCATGTTTTATTTATCGCTCCTAGCGAGTGGCTCATGATAGGGTGAATCGAATAAACTTAGACGATAACGCTGCTACTTAGCATAAATGATTTCTTCCAAAAAAAAATGTCAGTGTAGGCTAAATTCTCTAGTGCTCAATGTGTTTCCATAAACATGAGTTCTACTCTTTTTACTCACTGGTGCAAAAAAAAAGAAAAGCACAGTTTTTGCGCTCGAATAAAATGTAGGCAAAATGGAAAACCTCTGTCCATGTTTCCTTCTGGGAGACTCTTCTTATCTAAAAAACTATTTTATATTTCCCAGTCATTATTAGTACCACTTACTTTCCCAGCCCAACCCGCGTTGCTGCCGTCAAGTTGTAATATTAGTTAATATTTTTCATGAAATGGTAAAATGGGTCATTTTCAACTTTATATTTTCAATATACAGAAATCTCACCTGTTATGGAAGTTCAGGGAGTCTCCCACAGTTTAATAGAGGCTTTCTGATGCCCAGAAATGATATACAATGTCACAGAAATATTTTTTTAGAGCAAGCAAATTAAAGAAAAAGAGAAACAAACACACAGTGAGAGAGTGACAAGCACAGCATTCTGATTGGCCTCTCTTCAACGCTTAGTTGATCAAGGGGGTTTCTATGTGGAGGGGACTTTGCAGTTTGGTTTGATGCAGGGTGTGAGAAAGTGAAAAGGAAACAAAATATAAACAGAATATTAAACATATAAAAGAGAAAATATAAAACAACTTTCACCTCACAGTATACTATAGTCTATCAGTGCTGGTTAGGGGTGGAATAATGACACTATTAAAGCACTGTTAGGAAAAGCACTGTGACGCAGCGAGACGGACAACAGTTAGAAACGTTTAAAAAAAAAGACATTTTTACACTTTTTATTAACAGTTTTTGCAATGCCATATGTTACTTTACAACAGGTGTAATGCCCTGCGAAGTGCAGTTCATCCACTGACCTAGTCTTAGAATCTTTATAAAACGTCAAATCCACCGGAGATCCTATGTAAGCTTTGTAAACACAAAAGTCTTAACTAGTGTAAACAGAACTGTTTTGCACAAATAACAAGACATGTTTAGCGCTGCCTGTGGGCGGTCACGAGCCAAGGTGGCGAGGCCATGAGTACTAATTCACGGGCTGACATAGACAAGGGTGTTTTTGCTGATCGTCTCGTTTTTCTGAATATTTTCTTTGACTAGCTACTGCAGACAATGGAGGCTGAGGAGGGGATCATGTGCAGCATCCATATATAACTCAGAGAGACCTATTCTATTTCACAAAGAACAAGAAAATAGGGTTTTAGATTTTTTTTTTTGTAATTATTTAGCCAAACAAACAGTCCAAAAATCCATTTTGTTTTCTTTTTTTTCTTTGGGCCTAGCCATGGAGGGGCCTCCCTAAAATGAGTTGTTGCAGGGTGGAAATATGTTCTATTTTCTGTGAATAAAGTGTGGCTTAAAGAGATTTGCAAATCATGGCATTTTTTATTTACATCTATTTATATTTTGGAGTTGGTGGTTGTACTATGCTAAAAAGTATATCAGAAAATGATAATGTATTTATTATTATTCTTGGTGCTTGGTTTTGTGCTTTACACTTCCCAGCCAATCATAGAGAACATAATATTTCCCATTGAATTATGTTATCCTGGTTTAAATAGCTTTGTGTATAAACTGCTGTATGTAGACTGCGGCCTACGAGTCAGGGTATCCCCACTTGTCAGAGCAAATGTGCACTCCAGTCTGTACTAACTAAGATTCAAAGCTACAGGCTGTGGCACGTAATTTGAATTTTGATCAAATTTTCCTGGGTTGGGGGCAGAAACAGAAAGTCTGGGGTAACCCTGGAGGTCATGCATGCTGACTTCCACACTTGTATCACGAGCAAGGTGCCAAAAATGCAGCCTATGCGGCGAGACTCTCCATATGTTAGTGTGGTATTCCTTGCAGGGTCTGGTGCATGCTTAATCTCTGTTTTGGCAACAAAACTTAATCTCAACACAATCAGCCAAGAGATGATGCATTTGATGTCTGATGTTTGCTTCTTTTGTTGCGTGTAGTTTACTTTCGACTGGACATATGAAGCCAATGTAGTTTCAAGTAAAAGAAGCTTATGCTGCTCAGACATTTCCCAGTCCGAGCTCCATCCTTCCCACCTCAAAGTCTTTACCCAACATGAACTGTTTGAAGTGGGGAAAGAATGGACGCTTAGCAATTGTGGACACATAAAAAGCTCAATAAAACACTTAATTTTAGGTTATTAGTGGTTGGTTTATTTTAGACGTTGATGTAGGCTAAGGCAATGTCACGCTCATGGAGAAAATGACATAAAGCAGTTTAATTAAAAACCTTGCACAGAACAATGTGGAGGGGATTTCATAGTGTTTTTCTGCATAATCCAATCACTGAGATGTAAACAGTCATTCAGAAAGGACTGGTTGAAACACTTATATTTCTTTACAGCGGTGGAGATAGGAAGCAGAGGTTTTGTGATGGCCACAACATAAATATAGCCATTTTGTTTACTATGTTAAACAAACAGTGAATCCTCACATACTTTATTATTGATAGTTAAGTAGAGGAGCTTAGCTTTCCTAAGTTTTTCCAATAATAAATGTACCTCACAGAAATAGACATGCTAAAAAATCCTGACAAAATGAGTACAACACAAAGTCTCAGGCATTATCAAACATGTTTGTGGGCATAACATTATAGCTTATTGTAAAGCAGCTTTAAGAAGCATTAAAGGTACCAGTTTTTAATGTATACACTGATCATACAGAATATTACAACCTCCTTGATTTAACATCCATTATCCATTTTTTCAGCTCCACTGAGCATACAGAAGCTTTAATTACAGACTGTAGTCCTTCTGTTTTTTTAAATACTTTTATTATACTACTTTCACCTCACACAGACATATTGGTGGTGTGTGTTAGTGTGTGTTAGTGAGTGGATCAGACACAGCAGTGCTGCTGGAGTTTTTAAACAACTAAAAGTCCTATCCGGATGGGATTAGAAACACGCGCCCAAAGTGTAATTACGGTGCATGGCAGTGGACAAGTAGATATTTTATTAAACGCAAGGTGATGAACTCAGAGATGTGCGTCTGGACTGGACTAAAATTACCAGAGGACCACGAAGTTCAGCGAAAAACTGTAGATAATTCAGCCTGTATTTTCTCAGAGGATGTCTGAGAAAAACACATACATGGCAATTCCAGATAAGAATAAAATCACAGAGGACCCCCATAAAAGAGAAAATTGCCTCAGGGCCCCCTGAGAAACTAATCCCTTCCGGATAGGGCTTAAGTGTAACAGGTGTAAAATAGTCCACCAACACCATCCTGTTCTCAGCCTCCTGTGGGCAGCGTCCTCTGGCCACTGAAGAAACTAGCAACAGATAAGCTTCTGCTTCTGACTTTACATCTACATTCACATCAAAAACACCTTATTCTCCCAAAATATTTCACTGTCAAATCAAAGCTGCTTTTTCCCAATCAGAAAAGTGGGATCTGACATGAAATGGACCAAGAGTTGCCACCAATCTTTGTACATGAACTATTCATAAAAAAAATACATTCTGTGTTGCAAACAATAATACAACACTTCGAAATATCACTATTTTCCTACACCTCTACCAGATGTCTGATTCTATTTACCAGCACTGTGAACAACTCTGACCATGCTGTAAGTTTCTCCTGAACAAAGAAACAAGCATTTAACACCAAACCACTCTAAATAACTGTTTACCATTTAACCATTTAATTATGCAGAAAGTTGCAGAAAAGAAAAAGTGTGGGAATTTCCAGTTTCCAGCTATACACGTATAACCCTGTAATTAGTGATACCACAAACAACTAGCATTTACAGTGCAGAACACAGAAACCTGAAAGTCTGCCTGAAAAGCTTTTAACAGGTTATTGCTTCTTGTTTCATAGGCCGCCGCACTGTTGACATCACATCATGTGATGATAAATAATAAATTATTTTCAGGTCATTTTGGAGAATTTGTATTGGCCCATTCATCAAGAAATGTTAACACACTGTACGGGACAAACTAATTTGTTGTATGTAGTAAACTAAAAATCATCAAAAATGGTGATATTTTTCATTGGACAATGACAATATTTATTTCTGTAAATGCAATCTAAATCATCTCCAAATATAGTTAGTACATATGCAAATCAGATGTCATGTGTTATGTTTTTCATGTGTGAATATCAATTAGTCTGGATACAAACTAGATTTGCCAAAAACTGTATTTGAGCCCACAGTCTAAACATATGGGAGCCTAAGTTAAATCCATTGCTGACACAGGTGTGAAGAGCACACACAGGGCTTATCTAATCCCTGTAGAAAATATTGCCAATAGAATTGGACCCTCTTGAGCAGATAAACATGAACCTATTGGCACCGTGCCTAATAAAAAAAAGGCGTAGGGGATATAAAGAAGGATATAAAGCCCCCCAGTATTGATATGTGATGCAGTGGAAGGGTGTTCTGTGGAATGGTATTGCTCCATCCAATACATTTTAGGATGGGTTGGGAGTTGCTAAGGATGAGGGCAGTGGTATTAATCATCAAACATCCTGACCTCACCAATTGCTCTTGCCACCCAAAGCAATCAAACCCTCCAAATGTACACAGTCCCATTTATATATTTTATTTCCTTCTTTTACCCTGTTCCCCAATTGTAAGAAAACCACAGGACCACCACAGAACAGCTATTACTTGTGGTTCATTCTCAGCACTGCAGTGAGACTGGCATAGTGGAGATATGTTAGTGTGTGTTGTTTTGGGAAGAATGGATCAGACACAGCAGTGCTGCTGGAGTTCTTAAACACCTCAGTATCACTGCTGGACTGAAAACATTCCGACAATCTTTGAGCAAGTAAACTAAACAATATTATGACTAGACTGAGTAGTAGAAGGCCTTTAACAATAGAAGAGAAACTCTTTTTAGTACACTTCATTTCTGAAGAAACAAGGCATGAGAAGGTGTCCCGATACTTTTGTCTCAACACCAAAGACCACCACTAGCCACATTACATCTATCCCTTCTGTCACCATCTACCATATCTTAGTTCTGTCATCATCAGCTGTGCTATTTTTAAGATCAACCTGAGCCCCTCGTTCGTAGCCCGCTAGTGATGTGACTGTGTGTGAAGATAAGAGTTCTTTATCGGTAGACTTGACAGTCTGACTGAAGGTGGTGGCAGTTTGCACATGGTGTGTGTGTGTGTGTGTGTGTGTGTGTGTGTGTATTTGGCATGCTGTCCGAACCGCGACACCTCTATCCAGAAAAGCTGGTAGCAAGCAAGCCCCTGCTGTTCAGACTGGGTCTTTAATGAGAGAGATGAAAGAGGAAGACAGACAGCCAGGCTGCTAACTGGGAAGGGTGGGCAGGAGGGGGGTGGTTTTTGTCATTCGCCCCGCCCGACCCCTTACTGTGCCCACCCCTTCCTTCCCCCGCCCTCTCTAAGCCGGCCCAGCAAGTCCAAATTCACTGCTCTCCGTCTTTCATTGATCACAGTGTTACACATTCTGTTTGTATTTAGCCACTGATGTGAAGACACACTGGATAAGAAACTGTCTATGTGCTACATCCCAATTATGTGCCATACACTCTTAGAGTACATAAGGTATATACTAAATATATAAAGTGATGGACTTTTTTATGGTCTTTGTTAACATGGATGTGTCCCAACTGCATGCTATTCACTAACACAAACTTATCAGAAATAGTGAGTATGTAGTGTGTAGTATAAATATTATATTGAGTATATCCACAAAAAAATGTAAAAAAATACTCAAAAACGGCCATTTTGTGAGCATGCTTACAATGGACAGCTTAGTTCAACAATGCACTGCAAACCAGAAAGGGAGGAGCTACTATCATAACACCTGGAACAAATATTGGAAAATATTTGAATATCAACATTTAACTACCAGTAGACTGAATCAGTTCCTGTTACGAGTATATACCTTAAATATTAGTGTGTAATAAAAAAATGGAACACAGCCATAGTATGTGTATTGTACACTGTATGACAGAAGACAGAATCAGTATATGATGGTGTATATATATTTGATATATTTAACGATGCAGCTGCTATTAATGACTTGTTAATGTTATGTAATCTATGTGCATTTTCTTATTGTTTTATTTATTGTTCTATCAACAGCAAATCGACTATTCTACTAGCATTAAATAAACCAACCAGCATGTGAATTTATGAAGTTCTGAAATACTTACAACTTTGGAGATGTGACATCATTTTTTTATTTTGAAGATATTGATTGATTGGAAACAACAAAATATGGGAACATGTTTTTTTTTTTTGTTTAGTTGTTACTTTCTATTTACAACAAGAAGCAAGATGGTTTAAAATTACTGCTATTAACCAAAATGGCAGCAATAATTCTCTAAGAACATGAAATTAAGAACTCATATTACTATACTATAATTTAGAGCATGCAGTATAACTTTAGTGGAAGGTATTAAAAAGAAGTATCATTATAAAATGTACCAAAAGAAATGCTCACAAATAATTGTAAATTTGGAGCATTTGGGTCCATTTAAAATGAAACTAACATAAATTATGTTAATTAAATTCAAAATGTAGCAAACATATGGAGATTCAAGATTTTTCGAAGAAGAGTGTTGATATAGTCTTTTAAATGGTTTGATTGAACACTAACTACTCATCTCAAGATGCTTCCCAGTACTTGCCCATTATCCTCTTATATAATTATATTTAACACACACAGAATCAATATTAGATTTATATCAAATTAACTCATTTTTATTGATTTCGGAATATAACAAGTAAACAACTGAGCAGTGTTAACTGTTAGAACAACAGTCAGGCTCATCAAATAAAAGTATGTACAGTTGCAGTACAAAATGTTTTCCCTTCAGGCTACGGGAAAAGAGAAGTCGAACAGAGCTGACCCTTATTTACGCGAAGAGCCCTCTGACTTTGAACAAGAAAGAGAGCCCATAGGTTTGGGCCTGTGGGAAATTTCATCTCATCCAATGCAGACCTCATTGCACTGAACTTCAAAGTGAGAGATTCTATGAAGAGTGTGTACTCAGAATAGCGTGAATGTGTGTGCGTGTTCAACTGCTTGACCGCATTTCAAATGTCAGCAAGGAATGCCCTTGCTTACAAATGTGATGCTTCGCCTCGGACAGATCGCTGTAGTACGATTTCCCATCAGAGAAAGTGGCAAAAGTAGACTGTGCCACTGGCTCCACCTTGTGGATGAACTGAGTCACTACACAACTAGCACCATTTCAAAATCTCAAGAAGTGCCATGTGTGCACAGTGAATGTACGGACAGACGGTATGGGACAGGGCTCCTATCAACAACAAAGGCACAAGACAACACAGAATCTCACACGTCATCTAGAGATTTGCTCTTCTTTCTGATCTTCCCCATAACGCTCTGCAGTTGGTTCACAGTCTCAACCATATGCCGGAAGCTGTCGCGCACATTTCCCATGCCTTCCTGTTTCCAAGCCAAGCGCAGCTCCTCGGTCCATCTCAGCACCTCATCCAGCTGCTCCTGTGTCTGTTTCTGCTCCTCCAGTTCAGCCAGTAGCGCTTGTCTGGCGCACACCTCAGCCTGGTAAGAGGACTGCAGGTTCGTGATCGAAGCCTCCAGCTTTAAAAGCTGTTCCTGGCTTTGCGGATACTTCCTGTGGGACTCGTCTTCCGGCAGCAGGAGGTTTTCAGGGACACAAAGAACACTGTTCACCAGCAGAGCTTCCATGCGACTAGACAGCTTCTTAAAGCGTTCCTGCAAGAACCGGAGCAGCTTCTGTGTGCACTCTCGCGTTTTAAGCTGAAGCTCCTCCGGCGGATCTTTACCTTGGGACAGCTTCCGCACAAACACAGACTCCACGACCGCCAGCATCTCATACAAGCAGTCCTGAAAGGCGCTGTTCACCCTCATCATGCAGGTCTGTGGAGTGAAGCCGAAGTACTGTGCCTCATACAGCTTCAGAGTTTCAGACGAAAAGGTTCCCACTGTATTAGAAAACAGAAAAGAGAAGTTAATACCACCAGCAAACACCATGATCAAAAAGGAACCCTTGAAGAAGCTATTTAGAATCATCCTAGAATTATCCAAAATAAAAAACACAAAACAATTAAACATCCAAACCAAATGAAACCATGGCTTTCACAAAAATACTCCACTTTGGAGTGCAACAAATTTAGTTTTCAAAAAGGAATTATTATATATAATAAATCATTTTTTGTCATCTTTATTTTACATTTGCTCTAAGCAGTGATAATGAATGAACAAAAGAAAAATGCTACAATATTACATTTATATTTTTTTAAAATATAATAAATTGCACTAAATGTTAAGTGTTTGACTTCATCCTATATACCAGGATTTCCACCACCAGTTATACATTTCTAAAGTCAATTAGAATTCAATCAAAAGTTTCCTTTTGCTCTAAGCCTTTGTGTTTGGATTGAGCAAAAATATAAATCTGTGGATGCCTGCGAACCAGTGTGATATCTTAGTGCTCTAACCAACACAGTCGCATTGGGCCTAGTGCTATGCTAATGCTGCTGGTGTCAAGTCCAAAGTCAGTGCAGTGTTTTCCATGAAACTAATACAGCACATTATGCTTTCCTCTGCTGACAACTTTTATGGAGATTTAGATTTGATTTTCCAGCAGAACTTGGCACACAGACCACACTGCCAGAAGTACCAATTGGTCTTATATAATATTACATTTTTCTGAGATACTGATTTTTGGATTTTCATTGGCTGTGAGCCATAATCATCAACAATAAAATATATAAAAGCTTAAAATAGATCACTCTGTTTGTAACATATCTATATAATATAGAGTCTCACATTTTAAACTGAATTGCTGATATAAAATAACTTTTCAATGATATAAAAAATTTTTGTGATGCACTAGTATATATATCCGTCAAGTAATAGATGCCTGTGCTGACTATTACAATAGTGATGCAGGGAGCGCCATCTACCCACCCAGTAGGCCAAATATGCTCTCTCTCTCTCTCTCTCTCTCTGACTCCGGCTGCTGGTGGCAAGAGCCTAGTGCTATTTTGTAAGGGGTTATAAGCTTGTTTAAGTACACAACTAATCACCTGTATCAGCAGTGAATGCATAATAAATGAAATTGCTAAATGCATTAAGATGATACCCACTTAGCTAATAGCGTTAGCTTTCTTTTTCTAGACGACATGACTTTGTGTCCAGTGGTAGGGAAGCAGAAAACCTTGTTTAAAAGCATAAGTGACGCTTGATTAAAATAGTTTTTAACTGAAGCAAAATCACAAGCTGCATTAGCTAACTAAATGCCAATCAGTTCTAGTCTACAGCATAAAATTAAATTACGGTCTAAATAATTAGAAACCTTTATCCTTTTCACTTTGGGACCCAAATTATCCCTTTCGGACCCTGCATCCAGTACAATCCATTTGTATGTTTTGTTGCACATCACACTATTTGAGAGCTGTTGTGAATCATAATAGACCATGAACCAGCCAATGAATGAGTTTATAAACCAATGATACAGTAACTTGGCCTCAACCACTGCACTGGAAAAACAGTTGTACTGGAGCCACTGAGGCAAAATAACAGCTATTTTGTACTAATACAATGTGATTTAGAATATAGATTGTTTGTGAAATAAAAAGGCCAATATGAAAAATAAAACATTACACAAAGGCTTCCAATACGATGGAAATAGAAATAATCTATTAAATATATTTTAGTTAATAGGTGTTATTTCCTATACAGAATTTATAGTATAGGATTGGTAATATTACTTCCCCTTCTGGTGCATTACATTCAAAAAACACCTTTTTTCTGCAGTAAAATAACTTATTTACATTAAAAAAAATCTTTTTAAAATCTCTTACAGGACACTTGGAGAAGCTGCCTGTTTTCTCTCTACATCACTTAATAATTCCAGATCAGTAACAGGAATGAACCCAAATTCTGCAGGTTTAAAAACAGACGTAAAAACTAGCCAACCATAATGAACCTAAAGGTTCGGAGGACATGAACTGTTTGATTTGTAATATTGATTTTAAAATGAAGTTCAGGGAAGAGCCGATTTTATGATTTCATTCATTATATTTTGACATTATCAGATTTACTTAAAAAAAAATTGTCATATTTTCTATTACAATTACAATTATACTTTTCAGTAATATTCCTTATCAAGCATGAAAGCGTTTTATGTAATGTTTAAATAAAAATCCTCCTTAGTGGTGCAATATAAGGCAGACAATTGACAAAAATCCTGGCCCGTTAAGCGGTTAAATAGCTACAATGCAACAACTAGCAGTGAACTGAAACAGCTAACTTACAAAATGAAATTAACGGTAGTTTTTGGAAAGTTAAGGGAGTGTATTTCAGTCTGTCAGAAAAACTGTTTAACTGGAGTTCTCCAGCACCGCTCTTAAACCAACACCAAAAAACAAAAACAAAGAGGGAAACGGGACTTACTGTGTATTTTTTAACAAAGACAATATACTGAAGAAAAAAAAACAATACAACTACATATTATTAAATCTTCTCACCGTCACTACTGTCTCCGTTCTCCGCCATTTCCAAAGCCCGCGCTCAAATCTACTTCTTCTCTCGAGCTGAAGAAGAATTACACCAACACTCCCTCTACTGGCCTGGATCTTCACCACGGCAGGGTGGGTACGTCTCAATAACACATTACGCACTCCTCTTGCTCCCTATGTAGGGTTTAAGAATAGCGTAAGTTTAGCAACTCCATGCTCCCTATGTAGGACACTATACAGACCCAAGACTCGTATTGTAACAGGCGTGTTCGAGATACAGCTGCGCCTCGACTTGCTGTCCAGTAAGAGCAGCCGGTGTTCTGTCGAGTTGTGCTGCCATGTCAAACCGTGCTCCCCTAGTGTATATTATTACTGTAAAAATACAAAAGAAGCCCCATATTAGCTGTTACCAGTAGAAGTCCCATTAAATGTAGCTAGCTAGTATATTTGGGTAGCATAAATCACTGTATCGTTGTAAAATTATGGTAATGAGAGGTCTTTACAAATTGCTTTAATATTTTTTTAATAATAATGTTTGTATTTATTATTATTAATTTTCATTTATACTTTCGTGCAATGAAACTGAGTCCAAGTTGTTTAATTCACAAAAAATGATTTATTATTAAAAAAAAAAAAACACGATAAATATTCAAAAACTGTAGGTCAGCGCGTGCGCATTGCCTTTAGGAAGCAGGTATAGATGGGTAGCATAACTCGTCAGAACACCCGAGGCGCGCTTGGGGGGCGGGGGTGGGAGAAGTCAAGTCGGACAGTCTCCACCTGCAGCCCACTACAACTACAGCAGATCTCACACGAGGCTGAAGTTGGTTTGATATTCGCAGCTCCAGATTCGTTTGGCTCGATATTCGCAGCCTCGTATTCCCCGGCTGAAGTTGGTTTGATATTCGCAGCTGCCGCTTCACTGAACCACCGTGAACTAAAGGGAGCGTTCACAAACACCCGCTGTTTATATTAAACACCTCACAGATCAACACTGAAGGAGATAGAATGAAGAAAAGCAGTACATCTGTTTATTAACAATGTAAATATACAATATATTATTAAATATAATTTTGTATATTGTTAAATATTTATTTTAATTACTGAATTTATAATTATATATTACAATAAATAATTAAATATATATTTAATAAAATTATATTTTAAAAGCCATTGCGCTCAAAAAATATGAGGCAGATGTTCAAGTGTGATTTTGAAGAACTTTTTCATGTTGGGCCAGAACAAATACACATGATCTAAAGAGTACTAGTCTTCTTCTTTAAGGAAAACCTGGAATTAGCCTGGCCCGAGCTGATTTTATACTTTAAAATGAACTGGCAACATGGAATACCGATCCATAATGCACAATTTTTTTTATGTAAAGCTGATGTTCCAGTGTGATTTTGAAGGACTTTTTCATATTGGGCCAGACCAAATACACATGATCTAAAGAGTACTAGCCTTCTACTTTAGGGAATGCCTGGAATTAGCCTGGCCCGAGCTGATTTTATACTTTAAAATTAACTGGCAACATGGCCTACCGATCCATAATGCACAAAAGAATTGAATATAAAGCTGATGTTCTAGTGTGATTTTGAAGGACTTTTTAATCGTGGGCCAGACCAAATACACATGATCTAAAGAGTACTAGTCTTCTACTTTAAGGAAAACCTGGAATTAGCCTGGCCCGAGCTGATTTTATACTTTAAAATGAACTGGCAACATGGAATACCGATCCATAAAGCACAATTTTTTTATGTAAAGCTGATGTTCCAGTGTGATTTTGAAGGACTTTTTCATCTTGGGCCAGAACAAATACACATGATCTGAAGAGTACTAGTCTTCTTCTTTAAGGAAAACCTGGAATTAGCCTGGCCCGAGCTGATTTTATACTTTAAAATGAACTGGCAACATGGCCTACCGATCCATAATGCACAAAAAAATTGAATATAAAGCTGATGTTCTAGTGTGATTTTGAAGGACTTTTTCATATTGGGCCAGACCAAATACACATGATCTAAAGAGTACTAGACTTCTACTTTAGGGAAAGCCTGGAATTAGCCTGGCCCAAGCTGATTTTATACTTTAAAAATAACTGGCAACATGGCATACCGATCCATAAGGCAGAAAAAAGTTTAATTTAAAGCTGATGTTCCAGTGTGATTTTGAAGGACTTTTTAATCTTGGGCCAGAACAAATACACATGATCTGAAGAGTACTAGTCTTCTACTTTAAGAAAAACCTGGAATTAGCCTGGCCCAAGCTGATTTTATACTTTAAAATGAACTGGCAACATGGAATAACGATCCATAAAGCACAATTTTTTTATGTAAAGCTGATGTTCCAGTGTGATTTTGAAGGACTTTTTAATCTTGGGCCAGAACAAATACACATGATCTGAAGAGAACTAGTCTTCTACTTTAAGGAAAACCTGGAATTAGCCTGGCCCAAGCTGATTTTATACTTTAAAATTAACTGGCAACATAGCATACCGATCCATAATGCACAATTTTTTTTATGTAAAGCTGATGTTCCAGTGTGATTTTGAAGGACTTTTTCATATTGGGCCAGACCAAATACACATGATCTGAAGAGAACTAGCCTTCTACTTTAGGGAATGCCTGGAATTAGCCTGGCCCAAGCTGATTTTATACTTTAAAATTAACTGGCAACATGGCCTACCGATCCATAATGCACAAAATAATTGAATATAAAGCTGATGTTCTAGTGTGATTTTGAAGGACTTTTTAATCGTGGGCCAGACCAAATACACATGATCTAAAGAGTACTAGTCTTCTACTTTAAGGAAAACCTGGAATTAGCCTGGCCCGAGCTGATTTTATACTTTAAAATTAACTGGCAACATGGCCTACCGATCCATAATGCACAAAAAATTGAATATAAAGCTGATGTTCTAGTGTGATTTTGAAGGACTTTTTAATCTTGGGCCAGACCAAATACACATGATCTAAAGAGTACTAGTCTTCTACTTTAAGGAAAACCTGGAAATAGCCTGGCCCAAGCTGATTTTATACTTTAAAATGAACTGGCAACATGGAATACCGATCCATAATGCACAATTTTTTTTATGTAAAGCTGATGTTCTAGTGTGATTTTGAAGGACTTTTTAATCTTGGGCCAGACCAAATAGACATGATCTAAAGAGTACTAGTCTTCTACTTTAGGGAAAGCCTGGAATTAGCCTGGCCCAAGCTGATTTTATACTTTAAAATTAACTGGCAACATGGCATACCGATCCATAAGGCACAAAAAAGTTTAATTTAAAGCTGATGTTCTAGTGTGATTTTGAAGGACTTTTTAATCTTGGGCCAGACCAAATACACATGATCTAAAGAGTACTAGTCTTCTACTTTAAGTAAAACCTGGAATTAGCCTGGCCCAAGCTGATTTTATACTTTAAAATGAACTGGCAACATGGCATACCGATCCATAAGGCACAAAAAAGTTTAATTTAAAGCTGATGTTCTAGTGTGATTTTGAAGGACTTTTTAATCTTGGGCCAGACCAAATAGACATGATCTAAAGAGTACAAGTCTTCTACTTTAAGAGAAACCTGTAATTAGCCTGGCCCAAGCTGATTTTATACTTTAAAATTAACTGGCAACATGGAATACCGATCCATAATGCACAATTGTTTTTATGTAAAGCTGATGTTCCAGTACAAATTTGAAGAATTTTTTAATCTTGGGCCAGAACAAATACACATGACCTGAAGAGAACTAGTCTTCTACTTTAAGGAAAACCTGGAAATAGCCTGGCCCGAGCTGATTTTATACTTTAAAATGAACTGGCAATATGGAATACCGATCCATAATGCACAATTTTTCTTTATGTAAAGCTGATGTTCCAGTGTGATTTTGAAGGACTTTTTCATCTTGGGCCAGAACAAATACACATGATCTGAAGAGTACTAGTCTTCTTCTTTAAGGAAAACCTGGAATTAGCCTGGCCCAAGCTGATTTTATACTTTAAAATTAACTGGCAACATGGCCTACCGATCCATAATGCACAAAAAATTTTACAATTGTTTTTATGTAAAGCTGATGTTCTAGTGTGATTTTGAAGGACTTTTTCATATTGGGCCAGACCAAATACACATGATCTAAAGAGTACTAGCCTTCTTCTTTAAGGAAAACCTGGAAGTAGCTTGGCCCAAGCTGATTTTATACTTTAAAATGAATTGGCAACATAGCATACCGATCCATAATGCACCATTTTTTTTTTATGTATAGCAGATTTTCAAGTGTGATTTTGAAGAACTTTTTCATGTTGGGCCAGACCAAATACACATGATCTGAAGAGTACTAGCCTTCTACTTTAAGGAAAGCCTGGAATTAGCCTGGCCCAAGCTGATTTTGTACTTTAAAATGAACTGGCAACATGGTATAACGAGCCATAATGCACAATTTTTTTATGTAAAGCTGATGTTCTAGTGTGATTTTGAAGGACTTTTTAATCTTGGGCCAGACCAAATACACATGATCTAAAGAGTACTAGCCTTCTACTTTAAGGAAAACCTGGAATTAGCCTGGCCCAAGCTGATTTTATACTTTAAAATGAACTGGCAACATAGCATACCGATCCATAATGCACAATTTCTTTTATGTAAAGCTGATGTTCCAGTGTGATTTTGAAGGACTTTTTCATATTGGGCCAGACCAAATACACATGATCTAAAGAGTACTAGCCTTCTACTTTAAGGAAAACCTGGAATTAGCCTGGCCCAAGCTGATTTTATACTTTAAAATGAACTGGCAACATGGCCTACCGATCCATAAGGCACAAAAAAATTTTATATAAAGCTGATGTTCTAGTGTGATTTTGAAGGACTTTTTAATCTTGGGCCAGACCAAATACACATGATCTAAAGAGTACTAGTCTTCTTCTTTAAGGAAAACCTTGAAGTAGCTTGGCCCGAGCTGATTTTATACTTTAAAATGAACTGGCAACATAGCATACCGATCCATAATGCACAATTTTTTTTTATGTATAGCAGATGTTCAAGTGTGATTTTGAAGGACTTTTTCATATTGGGCCAGACCAAATACACATGATCTAAAGAGTACTAGCCTTCTACTTTAGGGAATGCCTGGAATTAGCCTGGCCCAAGCTGATTTTATACTTTAAAATGAACTGGCAACATGGCCTACCGATCCATAAGGCACAAAAAAATTTAATGTAAAGCTGATGTTCTAGTGTGATTTTGAAGGACTTTTTAATCTTGGGCCAGACCAAATACACATGATCTAAAGAGTACTAGTCTTCTACTTTAAGGAAATTTTGGGATTTGCCTGGCCCGAGCTGATTTTAGACTGCACAATTAATTGGCAAAATGGCAGCACAAAAAAAAATATTATTTAAAGCTGTATTCCAGTATGATTTTGGACTTTTTTTTCAGACCAAATACACATCAGATGAAGAGTTCTGGTATTCTCAAAATCAATGCTTTATATTCATTATTTCTGTGCAAAATGGCTTTCAAGTCATGTTGCCAATTCATTTTAAAGGATAAAATCAGCTCGAGCCAGGCTAATTCCAAGTTTTCCTTAAAGTAGAAGACTAGTTCTCTTCAGATCATGTGTATTTGTTCTGGCCCAAGATTAAAAAATTCTTCAAACTTGTACTGGAACAGTGGCTTTTTTGTGCAAAATGGCTTGTTATACCATGTTGCCAGTTCATTTTAAAGTATAAAATCAGCTCGGGCCAGGCTAATTCCAGGTTTACCTTAAAGTAGAAGACTACTACTCTTCAGATCATGTGTATTTGGCCTGGCCCAAGATGAAAAAGTCCTTAAAAATCACACTGGAACATCAGCTTTACATAAAAAATTGTGCTTTATGGATCAGTATTCCATGTTGCCAGTTCATTTTAAAGTATAAAATCAGCTTGGGCCAGGCTATTTCCAGGTTTTCCTTAAAGTAGAAGACTAGTTCTCTTCAGATCATGTGTATTTGGCCTGGCCCAAGATGAAAAAGTCCTTCAAAATCACACTGGAACATCAGCTTTACATAAAAAATTGTGCTTTATGGATCGGTATTCCATGTTGCCAGTTCATTTTAAAGTATAAAATCAGCTTGGGCCAGGCTAATTCCAGGCTTTCCTTAAAGAAGAAGACTAGTACTCTTCAGATCATGTGTATTTGGCCTGGCCCAAGATGAAAAAGTCCTTCAAAATCACACTGGAACATAAGCTTTATATTCAATTTCTTTGTGCATTATGGATCGTTATTCCATGTTGCCAGTTCATTTTAAAGTATAAAATCAGCTCGGGCCAGGCTAATTCCAGGTTTTCCTTAAAGTAGAAGACTAGTACTCTTCAGATCATGTGTATTTGGTCTGGCCCAAGATTAAAAAGTCCTTCAAAATCACACTAGAACATCAGCTTTACATTAAAAAAAAATGTGCATTATGGATTGGTATGCTATGTTGCCAGTTCATTTTAAAGTATAAAATCAGCTCGGGCCAGGCTAATTCCAGGTTTTCCTTAAAGTAGAAGACTAGTTCTCTTCAGATCATGTGTATTTGTTCTGGCCCAAGATTAAAAAGTCCTTCAAAATCACACTAGAACATCAGCTTTATATTCAATTTCTTTGTGCATTATGGATCGTTATTCCATGTTGCCAGTTCATTTTAAAGTATAAAATCAGCTCGGGCCAGGCTAATTCCAGGTTTTCCTTAAAGAAGAAGACTAGTACTCTTCAGATCATGTGTATTTGGTCTGGCCCAAGATTAAAAAGTCCTTCAAAATCACACTAGAACATCAGCTTTAAATTAAACTTTTTTGTGCCTTATGGATCGGTATGCCATGTTGCCAGTTAATTTTAAAGTATAAAATCAGCTTGGGCCAGGCTAATTCCAGGTTTTTCTTAAAGTAGAAGACTAGTTCTCTTCAGATCATGTGTATTTGTTCTGGCCCAAGATTAAAAAGTCCTTCAAAATCACACTAGAACATCAGCTTTACATAAAAACAATTGTGCATTATGGATCGGTATTCCATGTTGCCAGTTCATTTTAAAGTATAAAATCAGCTTGGGCCAGGCTATTTCCAGGTTTTCCTTAAAGTAGAAGACTAGTACTCTTTAGATCATGTGTATTTGGTCTGGCCCAAGATTAAAAAGTCCTTCAAAATCACACTAGAACATCAGCTTTATATTCAATTTCTTTGTGCATTATGGATCGTTATTACATGTTGCCAGTTCATTTTAAAGTATAAAATCAGCTTGGGCCAGGCTAATTCCAGGTTTTTCTTAAATTAGAAGACTAGTACTCTTCAGATCATGTGTATTTGGTCTGGCCCAAGATTAAAAAGTCCTTCAAAATCACACTAGAACATCAGCTTTAAATTAAACTTTTTTGTGCCTTATGGATCGGTATACCATGTTGCCAGTTAATTTTAAAGTATAAAATCAGCTTGGGCCAGGCTAATTCCAGGTTTTCCTTAAAGTAGAAGACTAGTACTCTTCAGATGATGTGTATTTGGTCTGGCCCAAGATGAAAAAGTCCTTCAAAATCACACTGGAACATCAGCTTTACATAAAAAAATTGTCCTTTATGGATCGGTATTCCATGTTGCCAGTTCATTTTAAAGTATAAAATCAGCTTGGGCCAAGCTATTTCCAGGTTTTCCTTAAAGTAGAAGACTAGTACTCTTTAGATCATGTGTATTTGGTCTGGCCCAAGATTAAAAAGTCCTTCAAAATCACACTAGAACATCAGCTTTTTATTCAATTTTTTTGTGCATTATGGATCGGTAGGCCATGTTGCCAGTTAATTTTAAAGTATAAAATCAGCTTGTGCCAGGCTAATTCCAGGGTTTCCTTAAAGTAGAAGACTAGTACTCTTCAGATCATGTGTATTTGGTCTGGCCCAAGATGAAAAAGTCCTTCAAAATCACACTGGAACATCAGCTTTACATAAAAAAATTGTGCTTTATGGATCGGTATTCCATGTTGCCAGTTCATTTTAAAGTATAAAATCAGCTTGGGCCAGGCTAATTCCAGGTTTTCCTTAAAGAAGAAGACTAGTACTCTTCAGATCATGTGTATTTGTTCTGGCCCAACATGAAAAAGTTCTTCAAAATCACACTTGAACATCTGCCTCATATTTTTTGAGCGCAATGGCTTTTAAAATATAATTTTATTAAATATATATTTAATTATTTATTGTAATATATAATTATAAATTCAGTAATTAAAATAAATATTTAACAATATACAAAATTATATTTAATAATATATTGTATATTTACATTGTTAATAAACAGATGTACTGCTTTTCTTCATTCTATCTCCTTCAGTGTTGATCTGTGAGGTGTTTAATATAAACAGCGGGTGTTTGTGAACGCTCCCTTTAGTTCACGGTGGTTCAGTGAAGCGGCAGCTGCGAATATCAAACCAACTTCAGCCGGGGAATACGAGGCTGCGAATATCGAGCCAAACGAATCTGGAGCTGCGAATATCAAACCAACTTCAGCCTCGTAGATCTCACTGTGTGGCTCTTAATAAAGTTATAGAACTTCCTCTGATATTAAAGCATTAAACCGCACAGACATGAGCTAGAACAACAGCTATGGATAACAGCTAGTTTACTATTAGGAGAAATACTAGATAGTAAATTCTAAGTACTGTGTATTATTTATATGAGGAAATTATATTATGACAAAATGATTCAATAATAATTTTCAAACCTACTTGGCCCACGTAATATTTAAATGATAGTATTTATTAATATAAATATACAGCTCTGGAAAAAAGAGCACTTCATTTTCAGAAGCAGTTTATCTGATTTTGCTATTTATAGGTATATGTTTGGGTAAAATTAACATTGGTGTTTTATTTTATAAACTACGGACAACATTTCTCCCAAATTCCAAATAGAAGTATTGTCATTTATTGAGCATTTATTTGCAGAAAATATGAAATGGCCGAAATAACAAAACAGATGCAGAGCTTTCAGACCTCAAATAATACAACAAAAAGAAGATTAAATTCATAAAGCTTTAAAAGTTCAGAAATCAATATTTGGTGGAATATTTCTGTTTTTTTAATCACAGTTTTCATGCATCATGGCATGTTCTCCTCCACCAGTCTTACACACTGCGTTTGGATAACGTTATGCCAGTCCTGGGGCAAGAATTAAAGCAGTTCAGTTTGGTTTGATGGTTGTGATCATCCCTCTTCCTCTTGATTATATTCCAGAAGTTTTTAATTTGTTAAAATCAAAGAAACTGATCATTTTAAATTGTCTCTTATTTTTTTCCAGAGCTGTATTTTCGCACCTGCCCTTTACACAGCCACATCGCCCACCACTGTACTGTATCAGTACACAGTTTATTCTAAACATGCACTGATATTTGAATATAAAAACCCCGTAATAACACATTTTCATACTTTAAGGTGTACGCGGACCAATAGCAGAGGGCCATATTCCGGGTTTTACCCGGGCGAATCAGAATTTGACACTTACAGGTTTAGCTAGGCGGTGCTGTCTACTGACTATGGGTGTATGTGTATGAGTGTATGTGTGTGATGCTCTTTTGCGCCGCTGTGTGTAAGGACGTGTCGCCACAGAGCCGGAAGCCTTACTAGAGTCGGTCCAAAAAATGGCTTACCAGACATTCCAGCAGGAGTATTTACAGATCCCGGTGGTGACGAGGACATACACGACCGCCTGTGTGCTCACCACGGCCGCGGTGGTGAGTAGAACCTCAGCCCCAGCCATATTCCTCTCATTTACCTCAGGTTTCCTGCGGCTTTAGCTGTGCTAGCTGTAGGTTAGCTAACGCTGGCTAGGCTAGCGAGAGGAGGGGGGTTAGCCCGTGTATCAGCGGTTAGCTGAGTTAGCCTCCTGTAGTTTAGCTGGGTTAGCTAACGCTGGCTAAGCAGCAGGAGCGTGTCAGTGTCAGCGGACTGGAGAAACCCAGTCCGTGTGTTTATGTAGTTACACTATTGAGTTTTAGTTAAATTGGTAATAATCTTTACCCGGAGCTCTGCTCTGGATTAGCCAACTGTTCCCCTTCACACAACGATAGGAAACGAGAGCAGTCAGTGTGAGTGTATATTAGTGTTTAGCTAGTTAGCTACAACTACAACTGCCACAGAAAAAAACAGACAGCAGTTTGTGGATGATTCTAGACTTCAGCAAGGACATCACAGCTGAGTGTGAGTGATTTTACCTAGGAGAGAGGGAGATTACCCGATTTTAAAGGGCTATTACCTGTCAACAACTACTGAAGACTTTAATTACATCAGAAATTACATTTAACGTTAATTTACTTAACGTACTTACACTTGTAGCTAGCCAAGCATCTTTCCAAATCAGTTGAAGTTTCCCAAAATTAGTATTTTCTGTACTACTCCACTAGCTAGTTATATACTTGAGGAAATTAGGCAACATTTTAATTAGTTACCTAGGTTAGCTAAACTTAAGTAAAACATTTAACTTTCTCTTTCTCTCACCTCTAACTTGTGAGCTTCAACGTGGTCCAATAAGAACTGAGCTTGATGTACAGTATAAAGTTCCTGTTTGGCTGGCAAACTGTATATATTGCTCAGTATTTTTATATTAAATGTAATTGTGTTGTTTATATGGAGTTTGGGCTGCTTTACACAGATTGTATGTGTTTACATTGACTATTTTTTACTTTGTCATTCAGATAAAGCGAATAAGACAGACATGACAGCTGTTTTAAAATATTTAAAACTTTTTGTATGTTTTAAAGTGAGGATTACCTGTCAAACTATCGGAGACTTTAGTTTTAAAGGGGCTAATACCTGTCAAAAACTACTGAAGACTTTAATTACATCAGAAATTACATTTAACGTTAACTTGGTTAACTCGTAGCTAGCCAAGCATCTTTCCAAATCAGTTGAAGTTTCCCAAAATTGGTATATTCTGTACTACTCCACTAGCTAGTTATATACCTGAGGAAATTAGGCAACATTTTAATTAGTTACCTAGGTTAGCTAAACTTAAGTAAAAACATTTAACTTTCTCTTTCTCTCACCTCTAACTTGTGAGCTTCAAAGTGGTCCAATAAGGGTAGAACTGAGCTTGATATACAGTATAAAGTTCCTATTTGGCAGGCAAACTGTATAACAGTATATATTGCTCAGTATTTTGTATATTAAATGTAATTTTATTGTTTATTTTGAGTTTGGGCTGCTTTACACAGATTGTATGTGTTTACATTGACTAGTTTTACTTCATCATTCAGATAAAGAAAATAAAACAGACATGACAGCTGTTTTAATGACATTTGTTAGGTTACGCTAGCTAGCTAACCATCTACATGTAATCAGATGCAAGTCAAATGGATTTGTACCTTTCTAAGTGTCTCCAAATGATTTGCTTGTTTTCTACTCAACTACATACATGAGGGAGGTTTTTCTTAGTTAGCTAGCTCGGTTACACTTAAGTAATAACATTTACCTTCTATGTTTTAAGAAACATTGACTTTATGTTTTCATGAATACAAGTTAAATGGGTTTTTACCAATTACAAATCATTTGGAGTGTCCCCAAATAGTTATTTAGTGTTCTTAGACTAGCTTATATACGTGGGGAAAGCTAGCTATCCAGCTATCTAGCTTAGTTTAGCTACATTTAATTAATAACCTTAATTTATTTTCCTCTCCCCTCTTACATCAGCTGGAGCTTTAGCATTTTTAATACTAACCAAAGTAATGAGACAGCTGCTGTAAGTGATTTAGAGGTTTTTCGATAGGTTTTAAAGTGAGGATTATCCATCAAAACTACTGGAGACCTTAGTAAGATCGCATATGACATTGAGAGTTATACTTACTCAATTATAATTAATGGATTATTTTTTTACTATTATTTTTTTATTTATATTGGGTTACTCCAAATAATGTGTTTGTTATTTTAGTTTTTTTATTCAAAAAGTAAAAAACTCTTAACACTGCAACATAAAATAACTCCATAACATTTGTTTCATTTTATGAAAAGATACATTTGCTTTGAGGTCAGACATTTTTATTAGGAAATACTGATAATTTGATTTAAAAAGAAAAGAACTGAGCCATATATAAATATCTGACCAATACATTTTCAGTACATGTCAGTTAGGCACTTTATGATTATGATTGTTATATGAACACAATTCTATTGCTAAGGCTACTGTACACAGAACTGATTGTTTACTAGATTTACTAGAGAAGAATGCCTGACTTTTCTGTTGCACATTTTGTCTTCCCAACAGCAATTAGAACTTATTACACCTTTCCAGCTATACTTCAACCCAGATTTAATATTAAAGCACTACCAGGTGAGTGTGTTTCTATATCCAAAGATGTTATTTTGCTTGTAGATGTTAAATAACAAAACTGAATCTATATCTTCTTTATTCTTTGCAGGTATGGCGGCTTGTGACCAACTTTCTCTTTTTTGGTCCAGTTGGCTTCAATTTCTTATTCAATATGATATTTTTGTATCCTTCCAACAATGGCCTAGTCAAATAAATGCATTTGCATTAATTTATTCTCTCAACATTGCGATTTTGTTCAGTGTTTTGTGTGTGCCAGAGTCCTTAACTTTTTCCCTCACAGATACCGATATTGTCGTATGCTGGAGGAAGGCTCTTTCAGAGGCAGAACTGCTGACTTTGTCTTCATGTTCCTCTTTGGTGGCCTTCTCATGACTGTATCCTTAATTGTCTCCTACAAGAAAGTGTGTTGCTGAACCCTTTGTTGCCCAAATCAGACTTTCTTTACTGAATTGTACTTTACTTTCAATAGAATTCTATGTCATAGTGTTATTTGTTTATTTGTTGATTCATTATTTTAAACCATTCAATTATATAATGTTTAGAGGGATAATAAAAACATCTGTTCTTGTCTATGTTGTATCAGCTACAGATATTCCAAGCACACTTGGGTATCAGGTGTAATGGGTGTGTTAAATCGGGAAAGTCGCATACATATCACTCTGCTGGACTTTGGCCTTTTTTTCTCTGCTAGTGAGACTGAGTATGAGTTAATGAGGGCATTTGTTCAAATGTTGCCTATACTTTTATTTCTTAATGAATATGTAGATATTTGGCATGTTTGTGAGCCTTGTGTTCCTGGGCCAGGCTTTCACTATCATGCTGGTGTACATATGGAGCAGACGCAACCCCAACGTACGCATGAATTTCTTCGGCCTTCTCAACTTCCAAGCCCCTTTCCTGCCATGGGTACTTATGGGATTCTCTCTGCTGCTGGGAAACTCCATCATTGTGGATCTTTTAGGTATATATTCAAACACATCCTTTTTGAAATTTTGATGTTGGTACTGTTATATTTGTGGAGCTCTAATAGCCTAGATATAACTACATTTAAAATTAAGTATACTGACAGTCACAGTTTTGCCCTTACGTAACATACAATTTCAGTGAAATTTACCCGTTTTTTAATATATCATTCCCATCTACACAGGCATTGCAGTGGGACACGTGTATTTCTTCTTGGAGGATGTATTTCCCAACCAGCCTGGTGGTGGCAGGTGGCTAAGAACTCCTTCATTTCTGTAAGTTCTTTTAGTTCATTCAAGAGCTGCATTTTTATTCCAAATTATATAACAACAACAACATTAGCCGAGTTCCCTTTGGATCATTTCACAAAAGTTATGCACAGTTACAGAAGTTATCAGTATTAAAAGAGATTAACTCACTTGTATTAAGCCATACTGCCAGACATGACAATCACTACACTACTGCAAGATATAGTGTAAAATAGTTAGAATACAGTAGTTAGGAAATGTGTGGTATGCGTGTCACTACATTTTATTAACATTATGTAACAAGAAATATGAATGAAATTAGTGAATAGTACATTGCATTCCCAGATTCTATGAAGGCGCTCATAGCTTTAAACAATAATTGTAAAATGTAAAATGTATTTTTTATGCACTTTTTAATTTTGCATACGATTAGTGAGTGGAAAACTTTCAGTTAAAAGAAAAGGATGCCGTTACAAGACCCCGTCTATTGCTTCCTATTCACTATTCACAACGGAAGAGCAGTAATCAGAATGGGGGGGAAATGTAGTTAAGTTTAATGTAGTTAAACCAATTTTTGGTTGTTTTATGTCTTAATGCCAGGGTTTGTTTGGTCATGAAAAACCTGGAAAAGTCATGGAATAAAAAAATAGCAATTTCCAGGCCTGGATAAGTTTTTTAAAAACTAAAAAATACCCATGCAGTTTTGGAAAAGTTATTTAAATTTGCAATTCACAAATGTGTGTTTTCATTTATCGACTGAGAAAAGCTATTTTGAGCTAACAAATGCATCAGCTCAGAGATAGTTCAGTAATATAGCCCTACACAATGAAGCTCTCAGGATCTGACACACATTTTATTATTTTTGAATATGTCAGCATTGCTTAAAGATTTTTTTTTATCATTTATTGTTTTTTTATTCATGTCTGCACTGATGTTTTAAAGATCCTTTGGTCATGAAAATTTGCCTTTAAAAAATGAAAAAGTTGTGGAAATTTATTGGTTAAAAAGTTTATAAACCTGTAATGCTAAATATTGGATTCATATTTAAAAAATGTAGATACTGTTTTGCTAAACCTAAACACTTTTACATGTTCTTGAATGAATTTTTATTATTTTAACAAGATTTATATCAAGTTAAAGAATACCGGCCATAAAGACATTCTGGACTCAAAGCCCCAGCCTACTGAACTTCAACCCTTATTCTTTCCACAGGAAAATGCTCTTTGACACGCCAGAGGAGGATCCGAACTACAACCCTCTCCCTGAGGAGCGTCCTGGTGGATTTGCCTGGGGCGAGGGCCAGCGGCTCGGGGGCTAAACTAAAGCTTCTCCTCTATGGACACACACTCTTGAGAACAAAAGCTGGGGGAAGAGGAAATTTTTCAACTAATTTCTCTTGTGCTGTGAGAAAAGACTGGCACACCATGGCAGTCCGTTGTTCCCCTTCCGGCTGCTTGCAACCCCCTGGACTGATGCTCGGACTGCGGATATAGGATTGGTACAGAACTGAACTTTCAGCGCTGTTGCTCTTGCCCTTTTTTGTCATGTTGTGCAACAGTGATCACTAATGTGGAGCTCTTGCAAAAAGAGATGGATTGATAGAAGCCTGGGCGAGTGTACTTTTACTTTTTTTAAGAAATATATAATAAATGTATATAAAACATGCAAGCATTTCAGACTACTGGTTTGGGGTCTTTTAGTTTTTTTGTTGTTGTTTCTGGCTGCGTGTCCACACTATTTATAAAATCGATTTTTTCTTCTTCTTTTTTTTTTTTACCAAAATGCCCAAAAGTTATCTGATTTTGCATTACAGCACATTTTTCTGACATCTTTTTCTGACATTTCTCTTGCTGTGCATTATACTTTTCAAGTATTAAGATGTTTAATAATTACATGTATCTTTATAATGAACATATCACAGACCTTGTTACTAAAAAAAAAAAACCCTTCCTAGGTTTATCCACCTGTGTGTTTTTTTAATGTAAACATCCACAGTCAAGATACAGACCCATGATGTAGTAACACCTCGCCACCATAGAGGGAGCTGTCCGACCAGTTAATCACTTGTGCTCAACACAGGTTGCACTGAAGGGTAAACTGTGCCGAAATGATGCTGATGAACACTAACTTAAGTCTAAAAGGACATTTTGGTAACATAAAGAACATTTTAAGGCTTACATGCCCGTAATTAATTTGAAAGAATGTGCTTAGATGTAGCTAAGGCACTGAGAAGTAGATGCATGTTTCCAGCACAGTGCACATGAAGGAAAACCAGATTAATACTGCCTGCTTCTCACATTTATGGATTTAATAAAAAGATATAGATCTCATTTCAATCACATATGTGCTCAGTACATCCACTTTTAGACACTTTTGAGCTACAGGGTTCCCTTAAAATTACTGAATCAGTAGCTGTAGGCAAGGTGGGCAGATCCTCTGTAGCACTGTCCAAATAAAACTCATTCTTTGTAGCCTATTAGTCACATATATAACAGACTAAGGCCCAAAACATACTTACATACATACATACAAACATGCTAAAACAAATGCAGATGTTCAAACTATGTACTCTGGGTTTGTGCATAGTCGAATTCAGCATGTTTTGATTCATTTCATAAAGTAATGCAAGTGCAAGTTGCACATTAAGCGTTGCCACAGTGGCTGGTACAGCATTAGCCAAACATTCACATTTGCTTTTACTTTCTTTTGTGAAGTATATTTCTCCATAATATTGAAATCTAACATTTTAAATCAACTGCTGGTTTGGTTAAAAAAAAAAAAGAAAAACAGTCTTTTACAGTCTTCATATATCTTTTTCATGTTATGTTATACTAACATTTTGTAAAACTAATAATTTGTTGTTCAACTGCTTCCCTACAAAAATGTCCCATAACTGAGAAACAATGCCTTCTTATCGGCAATACAAAGTATCCAGATGACTTCCAACGGTTTCATGACGTTTCCTCCTGCCCATCATTCTGTTCTTCTTTTAGTTATGTATATTTCATATATAACTGCTTTTAATTGGTGCATTTCATTCAGTGAGCAACACAGTCAAAGACTCAAAACACTAAATATCACAGAAACAAAGCTGAATCCATAAATGTATTCATATGATTCATATAAATAGGTGCAAAAATGAAAGAAAAAGGTTCTTCTGTGCAGGACCTTAAAAGTTTATAATTGTGCAGATATATCATGCCTCGTCTCTCATCCCACATCATCATAGTCCTCGCTGACGTTGTCAAGCTCTCCAACATCATCATAGCTGGCCATACTTTCACGACTGCAGTTTTCGGTACTAATGAATTGCTCCTGATGCTGAAAGGCAGGCAGATTGTCATCAAGCTCCAGGTAATCAGGCAGAGATGCCACATCCTCATAACTCTGGCTCGCTGTAAAAAATATTTAAAAAATCAATAAAATGAAATGACTAGGACGAACAGTGGTGATTAGTGCATGGGCGTGGTAGTGAGGGGAAAAGTGGACCTGACTACCAAGGGCCAGAGTAGGGAGAGGGGCCCATGAAAATCCATATATATATTTTTTTGGCTCAGGTTCTTTGTGGCACACTGCCATTGAGCGTGTACAGGGCTTAGAATTTGCTGCTAAGCCCCAGGATGGGTGTCAAGATTATATTGGGAAAAAAAACATTATATTGAGTCTAAACTTTAGTTTGGGGCCCAAATCTGACCTTTTTGTCAAATGTGATTCACATGCTATTTGTGTGGCAATGTAGACGTCATTATGATATTTTCAGTTCTGAATATAGGCCAATTCGATATGTGGTATTTAAATTCGATCTGTATTCAATTCACAGCAATGTGACCAGCAGCAAGATTAGAATTTATGCAACTTCTTTATCATGGAGAAGGAAAAATGGATAATAGCAGTAAAAAAGGGTTCTATTTCATGCCTCCTGACCGCCAGAGGGCGGCTTAGCCTAGTGGATATTCCCTTGGGCACAGCAATGGACCGAGCAATTATACCAAAAAAAACATGTGACCCACCCTTAAGGTTCTTACACACTGAACGCGGTACACCGCGCTGTATTCCGCTGTGCCGCCGCTCAGCTGGACGCTGGCCAGTTTTTGTTGCGTTGGGCTGCTGCTGACGCCAAGCGTCTCCTGCTGATAATAGGCGGAGTTTTCTAAAACCCATCACCTCTGCGAGCGGTCTTTTGTAGTTTTGAGTCTCTACAGCCTCTGTGGATCTGTATCTGTTTCTCAGCCTCAGAACAAAGCTCTGATTCTTCTCTTCCTCCTGTTATCTCTATATGAGTGTAGGGAAGTGATGTACAGCTGAGGGGATTCACTAATCGCTATTATTAGTCTCTCGCGCACGTTTGTTTGGACTACAGTTTCTCTCTAGTCCCGTGAGTTCACGTCATGCGTTTTCTGCCGAGGTACCGCTTGCCGCGAGGTCAAAGTTGAACCATGTTGAACTTTGCCCGCGGTAAGCGGTAGCGCGGTGGAGGCGTGGTTATGGGCGGCGAAACGCGCCGCTTTCCGCTCTGCTCCGCGGCAGCGACGCACCGCTCTACCGCTCTAGACACTATTGAATCCTATGGGGGTCAGCGTACCGCGCCGCACCTACCGCGTGCAGTGTGTAAGCACCTTTACAAGGGGCCGTCACACCCACCTATCTTCCTCTTTTTCCTCTCGCGCTTGGACCGTTCACAGCTCACGGAGCTGCAGAATTTCTGCCCTCACGAGCTGTTTCGTTATTGGATTTACTGGATTCTACTGGATTTCGGATTACTCGTTTTCACTCCTGAGAACTAGCGTGGCCCGGGCGGTGAGTATTGCGGTGACCCCGCTTGCCCGGGTTCGCTGAGTGTTACGGTACGCGTCCACTGGCACTTAAGCACCGACGCACCCTATTCATTTCAATGGAGAGAGCCGCCGCATGCCGCGATGCATGCTGGGTTGCGTTGCGTTGAGAGCAGCCCCGCCCTCCGGCAGGAAAGTTGATCAGATCTCAACTTTATTCAAATGAATCCGGCCGCCGCGCTGCGTCCGGCCAATCAGAGCAGAGTAGGCTACGTCACGTAGAGCGTCACACACAGCACATAGGATCGGGTGGACCCAGAAAGCCCCGTGGAATCGGCGCTTTCTCCGAAGATGAAGAAGAGCGAGGATGGCAGCGTTTTTCTTTCTCGAATCCATTGTGATATGGATATTATTAACAGGTCTTATATAAAACTGTGAAGATTTGGAGGGAAAATATACTATTGGACAATATTTACATGGCTTGAGCGGGAAGGATTTTAATTTGATTATCATTATCATTACTAGGTGAAGGTTTTATCAAATGTGACCCAGTTAACTATGTGAATAATTTCATAAATCTTTTATTTTAAATCTATAATTATTATTAATCGCCATCATATTAATGATAGTAGTTATAGTAATAATAATAATAATTATTATTATTAGTAGTAGTATTATACTAATAATAATAATAATAATAATAATAATAATAATAATAATAATAATAATAATGTGCTTCCGTTGTGTACGTTCACGTCACAGACACGCCCACACGCGGCGAGCCGAGACATCCGGCACGGCGACCTGCGTTGAAGAAAAGTGCCAGTGGACGCGTACCGTGAGTGCACCTTACCTGCACTCGCTCGCCACGGCCTACTGCATCGCTGGTCCAATAACCGCGTGCGTATTACTCCCGTCCGCCGTGGATCCTCTGTGTGCACCGCCTGCTATGGAGCCTTTTGCCTGTCGAGCGTGCTTCGCGCCGCTGCAGCCCGACGACCCGCACACCCTGTGCCCCTCCTGCCTCGGGGTCTCTCACCTCCGTGAAGCTCTGTCTGACCCTTGCGTGCATTGTGCGACAATTCCCTTCGCCTCACGCCAACACCGGCTTGCGTCCGTCCTTATTAACGACGACGCCATGCTCTCCTCCTCGGGTTCCTCGATGGTGAAAACAGGAACTAAGCGCTCTTCTTCGCGACCTGCGAACGAGCCAGCACCGAAAAGGAAGGCAGGTGCTCTACGTTCACGCCTGGACCGCTTGGAAGCTCTTGTTACTCAGCTTCAGAGTCACCAGCTGCCCGCTGCCTTCCAGCTCGGCGCTGAGACCGCCGACTCCGAGCCCGTGGAGGATGATGATGATTTACTCTCAACTGCAGCCACGGATAGCCTCATTACTTGAGGCAATGCTGCTGACTACACTGGATGGGCTGTTTCCCTCCCACGATCGCCCCTCTCTGCAGCGGGCTCTCCTCTCGGCTCCGGCTCGGTTGTGGATGATGGAAGTGCGTTGGAGGACACTTCTCCCCTCCCAACTATGGTTCGCGCTACTCTGGCTCGGCTTGGCTCCGCTCCAGCACAGCCTAATCCCAGCTCCAGTGCTTACTTTAAGCTAACCGCGGCGGATAGCCCCGCTCTCATTCCTCCTTGCAGCTAACGCATACAATCACGCAGCGCGCATTGGCCGGCTGGATAATACTATTTCTCATCTCCTTTTGGAAATGTCTTCACCTCAGCTGGTAGATATGCCTTCTGCCTTTAGAGGTACTCTGCAGACTGTTCTACATGGAATGGGATTCCTGACACAGGAGTTAGGCAGTCTTATGGCTAGCCTTGTGAGATTACGCCGTCATTTGTGGCTTTCTCAAGCGCCGTTCTCTGATGCGTGCAGAACCAGGCTCCGGGATCTCCCGTTAATGCCCGGCCAGTTATTCGGACCGGCGGCCACAGAGGCTTTGGAGCGCCGAGCTCGTATGACCGAGACGCGACAGCAGCAGCCAAAATCACACCGCTCTGAGCGTGTGTTTACACGCCCGCGTTCAGTTCTTCCACAGGCTCGCTCTGATCAGATCAGGCGTATGCCAACTCAGGCGAATAGGCGATCTCCCCCTCGGATCTCGGGACACTTTTGCCGCCCTCCAGCTCCCCCTCGGCGCCCCCCCGCTGGAACGAAAGGACGGCGCTTCGCGCTGACAAGCAGGGGCAGCCAGTGGGTGTTTTCACGGACTCTCAGCTGGCTGCGTGGTCCGTAGCTTCCACGGATCGCTGGGTTCTTTCGACCCTGAGCTACGGGTATCGGCTCCAGTTCAGGAGTCGACCCCCGCGAGTCGCACGTTTGATTCAGACACGTGTAAAAAGTTCAGTTCATGTAAACACTCTTCAGGAGGAAATATGTGCTCTTATTGCAAAACGTGCCATAGAGGAGGTGACATGTCCCGTGTTTTTTCAGGGACACTGCTCCAAATATTTTCTAGTGCCGAAAAAAGACGGCGGCTTCCGCCCGATTCTGGATTTGAGGGGGCTGAACCGACACCTCAAACGATTCACTTTCATAATGATTCGTCCCGTGGATGTGCTCCAGGTGATTCAGCCAAACGAGTGGTTCACCACTCTGGATTTAAAGGACGCATATTTCCACATTCCCATAGCAGCTGAACACAGGCGTTTTCTCCGCTTTGCCTTTCAGAACCGAACTTATCAGTACCGGGTTCTTCCGTTCGGGCTTTCGCTAGCTCCGAGGGTCTTTACCAGATGCAAGGCGGCGGCGTTATCTCTGCTGACTCGCACTGGAATGAAGATCTTGCCGTACCTGGACGACTGGCTGATCTGTTCACTCTCGCGGGAGCGAGCGATGGCAGATCTCAAAGTGTTGCGATCTCACGTAGCAGGGCTGGGGCTACCTGGAGAAAAGCTCCCTCTGTCCGAGTCAGTCTGTTCAGTTCATAGGCATGAACTTAGACTCGCGAGCCATGAAAGCATCTCTGACGACACAGCGTGTGGTGAGTATTCTGGGATTACTCTCCAGAGTTCACGTGGGCCGCTGCGTCCGCTACAGTCACATGTTACGTCTGCTGGGAATGTTCACAGCGGCTATGTGCATTTTGCCGCTTGGTTTGCTGGAACTGCGACCGTTTCAGATCTGGATGAATCATTTGGGGCTCGATCCGATCCGTCACAAACACAGGCTGGTGCTGATCGATCAGGGGTGCGAGGAGGCTCTTGCCCCGTGGAGGCGCCGCTCTTTTCTCATGGCGGGGGTACCGCTGGGGGTCGTGGCATCACGTCGGGAGATAATCACCACCGACGCATCTCTCACGGGTTGGGGTGCTGTATGGCAACGCAGCGCTGTGCAGGGTTCTTGGAGTTTTCACCGAGCCCAGGACCACATAAACCTCCTCGAGCTGAGAGCGGTTTATATGGCACTCCAGCATTTTCTGCCACAACTCCAGGGTCGTCATTTTCTTGTTCGTTCAGACAATATGACAGTTGTTTACAACATAAACCACCAAGGTTGTACTCGTTCCCTGGCTGCTCTGCGTCTGGCACGCAGCATCCTCACCTGGGCAAATCACAGGCTGGCATCGCTGCGGGCGATTCATCTTGCTGGGACTCTCAATCTGACTGCGGATTTTCTCTCAAGGCAGAGGTTGGACCCGGGCGAGTGGTGCTTACACCTGGATGTGGTGCGTCAAATATGGGATCGTTATGCCGTGGCTGCGGTCGATCTTTTTGCGAGTGCGACCACCACACACTGCCAGCGATGGTTCTCTCGCATGGACGAACAGAGAGCGATGGGGACAGACGCGTTGGCACACGAATGGCCACGCTGCCTTTTATATGCCTTTCCCCCAATTCCGCTTCTTTTGAGCGTCCTGCTCCGAATTCAACAGTGCAGACACAGTGTCCTGCTGGTAGCTCCACAGTGGCCTGCCAGACCCTGGTTTCCTCTGCTTCACTCCCTACTCAGCAGCGAGCCCTGGCCACTTCCTGTGAGGAGGGACCTTCTCTCACAGATGGGGGGGCGACTGTGGCACCCGTGTCCGGAACGCCTCCAGCTCTGGGTGTGGCCTCTGGGCCCCCTGATGTTTTAATGGCTTGTTCTGCCTCTGTGAAATACACTGTGGAGAATGCCAGAGCTCAGTCTACCCGTCTCTTATATGATAACCGTTGGAAGCTGTTTTCTGATTGGTGCACTAAGTTCAGGGTTTCTCCTGTGCACTGTGATATTCCTGTAGTGCTGGATTTCCTCCAGCATCTGTTTGATGCGGGTAGGGCACCTTCCACATTGAAAGTTTATGTCGCTGCCATATCGGCCCGTCATGTGGACATTAGTGGATCATCCTTAGGTTCTCACAAGCTGATCTGTGGCTTTCTTAAGGGTGCTAGGCACCTCAGGCCTGTCAGGACCCCGCGCTGCCCTCAGTGGGATTTACTTTGTGTTTTAAGCCTCTTAAAGTGTGCTCCCTTTGAACCTCTATCACAAGCGGGTGTTAAATGGGTTTCACTCAAAACTGCCTTTCTCTTAGCTGTTGCCTCAGCAAGACGTGAGTCAGTGAGCTGCATGCACTTTCAGTTAGTGCTGCTTGTTTACGTTGGTGGCCTGATTGTTCCGGTGTCACATTGTGGCCTAATCCTGTGTTTCTGCCAAAGGTTCTGGAATCATCTTTTGTTAACCAGTCTATTGCTCTGTCTGCGTTTCAGGACGAGCTTGTGGATCAGCCTTCAGTTCTGTGCCCTGTTCGTGCACTCAGGCAATATGTTTCAGCTACGGAACCTCTTCGTTCCACTGTTCAACTTTTTGTGTGTTTTGGTGGCCGCACAGTGGGTGGGCCGCTCTCTAAACAGGGTCTCTCACACTGGGTGGTAAGAGTCATCAGGATGGCGTATGATGCAGCTGGTATCACATTACCTGCATCTGTGACATGCCACTCCACTCGTGCAGTTTCCACATCCTGGGCGGTACTTCGGGGTGTTCCCCTGTCAGAGGTGTGCTCAGCCGCGACCTGGTCGTCTCCTTGCACTTTTTCGAGGTTCTACCGGCTGAATGTGGCTGCGCAAATAGATCTGGCCTCATCCGTGCTCTCAGCCAAGAATCTGCCATTGGATGTGCTGCCCTCGTGACAAAGTTGGTATGCGTCATCCACTAGGCTAAGCCGCCCTCTGGCGGTCAGGAGGCATGAAATAGAACGCTAGTTACGAATGTAACTGTGGTTCTATGAATGCTGGATGACGGCCAGAGTCTGTCGTCACTCGGTCAGTCCGCGGGTTGCGCGAGAAGTTGTTCCGAGGAAGACAGGTGGGTGTGATGGCCCCTTGTAAGGGTGGGTCACATGCTTTTTTTGGTATAATTGCTCGGTCCATTGCTGTGCCCAAGGGAATATCCACTAGGCTAAGCCGCCCTCTGGCGGTCATCCAGCATTTATAGAACCACAGTTACATTCGTAACTAGCGATTTATACTGTAGGTGGTATAATGAGGCAACAGAGCTTATAGATATTTGGGCTGCTGATTCTGTTTTTGAGCAGTAAGCTTGAATAGAACCTCAGTGGTAAGCATAGCTTTTAGCCTGATTCTTAGCCCCTGTAATTCTTGCAAAGATGAAACTGAAACTTAATGTAAATTGTTGCTCTTTTGCGCATGCTTGTGCGTTATACGTAAGATATGGGTCCTATTAAAAAATAGTGTGAACAATTAATCATTGGAAATAGGCCACTTTCACCTGCTGTATGAATGGTGCCTTTGAGAATTTTTTTTTTTTTTACATACACTATTGATCTGTTTTCGATACAGGGATTAAGCCATGTACCATATTTTTCCTCACTTTAAGGTGCACTATTAATAAACGTCTATTTTCTGGTCAGTTTTCATACAAGGCGCACTGGATTATAAGGTCTATTATGCAACACTAGTAAGTCAAACTAGGGATGGATGTTAATCAACACAGATTTATCTCCTGAAAACTGTTTTTTTGGGTGAGTGAAGTGCTTCTGTTTATTTCCAGAAAGCTTAGATTTTCAGATTTTTTCTACTAAGGCTGAATGCAGCAGCATTAGAATTAGCGGCTAACTGCTACTGCTAGCCACCCAACTGCACTACGCTGAGGAACCCTGAGTTTTCCGGTGACCCAGGGCAATAATAGCTAGCAGTTTGTACCACATAGCTTGTTTTAACACAGTAAACACGCAGGCTACAGTCCGATATGCTCGCCTCTGTCCAGTGAAAGAGCTAGCACTTAACGCGGTTACCAGGTAATGTTAATGCTGCTCTAGCAGTGCGAGCCAGGGTTAGCAGCAGGCTACAGGCCGATAATACTCACCTCTGAACGACGAAAGAGCTAGCGCTTAGCTCAGTTAGCGGCTAATGCTAATGCTGCTCCAGTCTTGGTGCTGGAGAACTAAACTGAAACTCCTGTATTATGCTGCACTTCAGCAGAGTGGCTTTACTGCTGCTTACAACCTGACTTGTAAAATTTATACATAAGGCGGACTGGTTTAAAAGGCGAATTGGCAATTTTTGGGAAAGTTAAAGAATTTAAGGTGTGCCTTATAGTAAAAAAACACAGTAATACGTTTTTTTGTCAGTGCTGTGTTGTCCAGTACTAGGATTTATCCCAGTTTAGAAAAACAGTCCTACATGAGCCAATGCCAAGTTTCAGCAGGTATACAAGTCCCTCCCACAGTTTTGGACTGTTAAGCAAGTTCTACAGAGTGATGAAACAGCTCCCAATACAACCCTTATTATTTTTTAGCTTCACTGAGCATTTTTGGGTGGTGTATTATTCCCAGCACTGCAGTGACGCACTGGTGGTGCATTAGTGTGTGTTGTGCTGCTACGAGTAAATTATCTGCTATTGCTTAGTTTGTATTGATCATCTTTTAGTCCTTAATCAGTGGTCACAGGATGCTGCCCACAAGTCACTGTCTGTGGACTATTCTGAATCCAGCAGAGATACTTAAGTGTTTAAAAACACCAGCAGCACTGCTGTGTGTGTGATCCTTATAACACACTAACACACCACCACCAAGTCACTGCAATGCAGAGCTGAGAAGGATCCACCTGCCAAATAATAGCTGCTCTGTAGGGTCCTGAAAGGTAGTGAAAATAGGATTATAGTTTATGTAGAGAAACTGAAGGACTAGTATAAAACTGTAGAATACAGAAAAGTGTTCTATATGATCAGTGGAGCTGTTCCTAAATGGGTGATGGGTAAAGAAACAAAGAAGGTGGTCACAGTGAAGTGAATGTAACGTCTAAGCTATTCTTTTATTTTCCATTATAAATAGCATAGTTCATTCTGTTTTATCTCTTTAACTAAATGAGTGACATTTCTAAATGCTGTATTCAATCAGAATGCAGAGCTTAGTTTGTTTCTGTCTGATTCAGATTCAAGGGTTCTTAACAATGGCGCGTCTAGCTGGGCCCTTTTCTTTATCAGCCGAGAATAAAGAGCATTCTGTACATATCGTTTTGTCCTCACCATTGTTAAGTTGTTCAACATCATCATAGCTTTCACCCACACTCTTGTTGTCCTCCTCTTCAAACTGGATCTTACAGTCCTGGATGAAAGTCGGTTGTGGTGGAGATGGACTTTGAATTTCTACTTTCATTGGACTTATTAAAGTGTCCACCTCCTCATAACTGTTGGACCCTGTACAAAATCAGACAAGATAACATTATTATTATTAATAACAAAATTACAAGAACTGATTACACAGAACAAAAGTGTTTCTCCTTTCAGAATAACTGACTTCTGCTTTGTGAACACATTTCACACTTTTGATTTCCCAGAACAAGCTCATGCATGTCTGCAAAGTCCAGCTGTTAGCATGCAAACTTCATGTGTTCTGTATAACACTATATATTTTTAATTGAGATAAACAACATAATCATCATTTTAAGACAATTTTAACCACAGTACAATAGCATAATAATGCATTAACACATTACTTTTAAAGAACAATTTTAAAAATATATGATTAAACTTAAATTAAGACTACTACTAATCGCCCACCTAATCCACTCCACTAATAAATAATCTACACAGCTACAGCAAATTATGTCCTTCTACACACACACACACACACACACACACAGCTCTAGAAAACAATAGGAGACCACTTAATGGTGATGTTTTTCCTTGATTTTATTAAATTGAAAACCTCTGAAATATAATCAAGAGGAAGATGGACTCCACCAAAAATGTACTTCTGAACTCTAAAAAATAAAAATATGAAATTGTTTTCTTTGCACTATTTGAGGTCTGAAAGCTCTGCTTCTTTTTTGTTATCTCAGCCATTTCTCATTTTCTGCAAATAAATGCTCAAAATGACTATATAATTTATAATTAATTGGAATTAGGGAGAAATGTTGTCTGTAGTTAGAATAAAACAACAATGTTTATTTTACTCAAACAAATACCTGTAAATATCAAAATCAGAGAAACTGATTCAGAAAATAAAATGGTCTCTTATTTTTTTCCAGAGCTGTACATACCACACCAGTTTCTACAATAGTAATATATAACATGTCAAAGCAACAGTTGGTGCCTTTTTTAATCTTCTTTTTTACTCCCGATTACTACTATAATATTATCTTTATCTACATCTAATTAGTGTTTGTTTATTTGTTTGTTTATCAATAGTAATACATTGTTAATGAAAATGAAGTCTTAACAGTCATCCAAGTGGCGGGTTTCTACCTTGGATTCGGAATATAAAATATGTTTAAATATCTTAGATGAATAAAAAACATATATAATTAAACCACTGTTTTTAAACAAATCTAAAATATCATCTCACTCTTTATAATTGCCTCTCCCCACTAATTAAACACAGTGGGCAATACTGAGGTCAGCAAAAATGACTGAGGTTTTGTCAATATATTGTATTTTGATCATTTGATAATTATTGTGTATTAATAATTATGTAATTATTGTGTCAGGCCAAGATATGTTACCCATAACAAACATGCAGCACTTGTATATGTATTTACAGTATATGCAGTACAGAAGGGTAACAATACAACATCAGTGTAAAACTACAGAAGCACTTCGGACAACAAACATGTTTTGGTCAGCTGAGTAAGTTCCAGAAAAGTGGGAACTGTTTAAAGTTTAAGTTTTGCTGCCTTAACCTTAAGTAAACTTGCACAGCTAGTTAATAGAGGTTTCACCTTAAATCCAGAAGTGAAATGCAAGGTTAATCCAAGTCTAATGACAGTTTTTAAAACCACACAGCGAAAGTGAATGTGAAGCCTTACTTGACTCTGAGAGGAACTGGTCCCTAGAAGGCAGTGGAGGTGGTTTCTCCTCCACGTCTGCATGGGCTGGAAACAGGCTGTGACAAAAAGACAGAAAATTGGGTGGCTTTTTCAAGGCTGCATATCCAAGTAAAATTATTTTCAATTTTTATTACCTTCTTAAAATTTCAAGCTCCTTAAGCACATGGCTCTGTTTTGTTTTTGGTCTTGCCTCTGCCTTAGCCCTGCTCTGCCATCTGTAATCCCCCTGTCTTATTTGTAACCCTGCCCCCTCATTACCTCCCCAGGTGACCCTTGTCTGTGCCTGTGCATAAATACCCCATGTGCTCCTTTGTTCTCTGTCTGCTTTTTGTTTGACCCTGTCCTGTTAGACCCTCTCTGGATGGATTTTTTTTTTATTGCTGCTTGTTGAGCCACTGACCTGCCGTGTTTTGTCTACAAAGTTCTGGTTTGTTTTCTTTAGATTGTTTGATTCTTTGTTTGTTTATTTTACTTCTTTGTTTGTTAAAACCTGGTTAGTCATTTGTTTTTTAGTCTCAGTGTTTATTTTTTTCTCAGTTTTTGTTTATTGTTTTTGTAAAAAATAAAACCAACTTGCATTTGCATTCTGCCTCCTGGATCTGATACACAGTTCAGAAGATAGTACCTTCTATCTAAAACCACACATTTTTCTTCTGAGCAAAAGTTGGAACAGATAAATCTAAAATAAATTAATAGGACTTAATCTTTAGTTGCAAGAATGCATGAATGAGCCCGTGAATAAGCCATTCAAGTCCAAATCATGACACTACCTCCACTGCGTTTCACAGATGAGCTGGTATGTTTGAAATCTTGAGCAGATCCTTTTTATCCACATTGTGATTAATTCAATCCTGCCCTCTGGAGATTTTTACAGCAATATTTCTGTCATCAACTGCAGTGGATTTCCTTGGTCTACTTGTTTGCCATCTGTTAATTAGTACACCAGTGATGACTTTCTTCTTCAGGACATTCCATACAGTTGTTCTGGCTATGGCTAATATTTCTGCAATGGTTTATGAGCTGCTTGTTTTACCAATATAGAGGTTTTCTTTGTTAATCCTATAAATTGCTGAAAACTATAAATGCACAGTCTGCACAGATAAAACCCAAATCTAAAACTGAGCGATATTTATTGTTTAAATAATCAATGTATCAGGGCACACTTAGCAAATAAAACACATCTGAGAGTCACATGTTCCAATACTTTTGCTCACAAGTAAAATGTGTGGGTTCAGACAGAAGGTGCTTTCTTCTGAACTGTGTATCAGATCTATATGGAAATAAAAGCTGAAATGTTGATTTTTTGTTTCATAGATTTTTTTTCAAATTCAAATGTTTTCAGTCTACAGCAGAAATAAAGGGACATCACTGTTCCAATAATTTTGGACGGCACTGTATACAATCTACTTAAAAAACAAAAAAGAACACAGCTGCTATCTCATGCTTGTAATTAGTTTCAAGAACTGAAACTGCCTCAGACTTTTCTATGTATTTCCTTTTTTATTTTGAAAACACTTTTAAAATACATTTTACCAGTAGTTTGGCTGCATTTTTACTTTCAGACTCAAGGTTTAAGCAATGTAATGTGCAAAATTTGCAATAGTCAAAACAAAAATACAATCAAACTGTTCTTCCAATTACTTATATGTGATTCCCATCAACCCTATTTCCAGCAGTTTATTTAGATTATTTTGTTATGTAGAACATACCCAGTTAACAGAGAACATTATAAAAACGTTTAGCAACATTTTGAAATGGTTTCAGAAAGGACGACCTGTAACATTATACAAATAATGTTCCTGGAACTTTCTGAAAACATGTGAAAATTTTTTTGAATCACAATGTTATTAGAACATTTCCCAGCTAGATTACACTTACATTATATAAAGGTTAAAAGTAACATTTTAAAAACTAAACATTAAAACACTGACACAACTCATGTTGCAGTGTCACAAAAACGTTCTAAAAACATCAGGAAAACTTGACAGATTGAACGGTCTAAGAAAATTAACTGTAACATTTAGAAAATACTCTACTAAATAAAATTGTCAGCTGGATTGCTACTTAAAGAATTATGAAAGAATTGGTATTTTTTGCTTCTGGACTTTCCCTACAGTCAGGAAATTTAAGACACACATTACAAAATACAAAAATATGTCACTGAGAGTGAAAGAAGCATGCTGACTGATGCAGTAGAGTAATATCACAGGATTTTACACCTATATGACAGCATTTCACACTTATCAAGAGAGTTGTTCTGCCCACTTTACCAAAAGTACCCTGGTGCAGTTAAGCAGCATGCCAAACCTAAATTATGCTTCCCATTACAGCTCAGTGGAGCTTCACAATGATGCTGAAGCTGTTGTGTTTCAGATAATAATTCTACTTAATGTGACTTTAACAGTTACTATCTCTAACCACTACTTAACTAGTTACATCTCTTCTACAGAAAAAAACACTTTATGGAACTAAAAATGATTCCTCCAACGCATCAGCAACTTTTTACAATAAACTGTAATCAGATGTAAGAGAACACTAATAAGTTAGTGGCCAAAAACTACATAAAAAATAAAAAATGATTTAAATTGAAGTATTACATTAGCTCAAGAACACAAGCAAAAGATATTGCAGACTTACTGATTGTGACTTAAATTAGTGTGATTTTGTATTGACTCTTGCTTCTTTCGCCTGGCAGCTGAAAGGGGAAGAAAAAAAAAGACAAAACTGAGCCAAACTTCTGATACATCATGCAGTCTTGAATAAACACACATCACAAGACCCACAAATTCCCCTTAAATACTTACTGTCCCAAGAGGAATTAGCGTTTATCTAATAAGTCGGCTGTGTGGACAAATGTCAATAAGCGATGTTCTGAACAGAACCTATTGTTCCCATTAATAAGCGTTCATCTGTCCCAGTCACATTACAGTCACTGTCCTATTATAGATCCTTTATTGACGGTGTATGATTACAGATTACAGTCTTTCTAATTTTGACTTAAAAGAGTTTCCCCTCGGGGATCAATAAAGTATCTATCTATCTATCTATCTATCTATCTATCTATCTATCTATCTATCTATCTATCTATCTATCTATCTATCTATCTATCTATCTATCTATCTATCTATCTATCTATCTAAATAGGAAAAAATAAGTAAAAACTGAACTGGCTGACCCTGTGCAGCTTTATTTTTGCTTGTCAGCTTTCTTTAGTTCTACTTCTACATACTTCTGCATTTTTCCAGTTTACCAATAAGTGAAATAGCAGACGAAAACTGATTTTGCCACTCTGATATCTCCATGTTTGCAGTAGTTTTTGTATCCGCACAATTATCAGCACCTCGGTTGCTCAGAGCTAACCAGTAAAAGCTGACATTGACAGACATACTTTTGCTTATAGAGTGAACAATATTTAGCTTTGCAGGGATGGTAGCAGAAACACATTTATGCCATTTATTTGAATATTTTGTCCCCACTCCAACCTTTACAACTGTATATGTGTGCATATAAAAACATCTTTATATCATTATTATAATATAATATTTATACAATAAATAAGGAAACTAAGAAAATGTTGGATGTGCCCAGAACGAGAACTAGAAATGAGTAGTTGTGACAACAGCGCCGAAGCCACAAAGCACACAATTGGCTATGCTCTTTCTGTTGCAGGTAAAATAGCAGTTTCTCAACTTCAATTATGACAGCTGTTAGTCCATATTTTAAAACTAGCACTTTCCTCTGAACGCATGTGGTGCCTGGTGATACTGCATCAGCGGCAGTTCAAAAACAGGCAGGGTTTTACTTCACACTAATCAAAGCAACGGTCAAAAAATGTTTAAAAAATGGGTACTTTGAGATGCTAATGTTATATAACCCTCTTCTTGTTCTTGTTCTACAGCTTCCTTTGGCATTTCTTATCATCTGTGGCTCTGTTCATTCTAATCACATTTTCAATGTACCAAATTATTTTTACACAATAATCTGAAATCAGATAATCAATTAGACACCACTTACCTTGCTTGCTAATACACACATTGATGATGATGAATACGAGGATTATTGTCAAGGTTGATACAATTATCCCGACTATTACCAGCAAAAAGAAACCTGGCATTTGTGCCATGCTGCTGACAAACCAAATAAAAAAAATGAATAATACAAATAATACATTTTTATAAAACATTATCCTCCTTTTACTAAACAATACTGAGTTTCACTTACCTTTATGTTTTTAATGGGCTGCAATAATCTCCATTGATTCTAAGTAAGACCATTTACTGTCAAGTGTCTCAAGCTCTTCTTCTGTTACTTCTCTTTTCAGAGGTTGGCCAGTCAGCGCATGCTTCTCTGTGGGTTTTTTTGTCCGATGAGCTGTATTTCCTGGGAGGAGAGAGCATCATGAACATTGCCTCAAAATAGTTCTCTTTCTACATTACAAGTGGCAGAAAGAGCTCCATGTTTTCTTTTTTTTTCAGCCTAATCTGTTCTTGAGGTTTGAAAACCTTATTCCAACTCCTAATCTAGTGACAACATAGTGTCCTGTGTATCCTGTTCTGTTGTCTTTTAACACACACACAAATACACATACACAAATATATATATATATAAAAAAATAATAAATATGTTAAGATATTATTCAAATATAAATTACTGATTAAATAGTTATACAGAGGTGTCAAATAATGAACTGCAAACACTGTGTTATGTTACCTGTTGGTTATGTTACTTGTTGGCTATGTTGGTTATCTATACTTTACTGGAGTAATTATTTTTCAGAAAACTTATTACTTCTACTTTTAACATTTTAACAAAATTATCGGACCTTTCTACTCCTTACATTAAAAAAAATAGCCTCATTACTCCAATTTCATTTCAGATTGTTTTCATTCCGGCTCCTTATCGTTAAAAAAAATAAATTTCCAGATAAACTGTTGCGGTTAGATGAGAAGTATAAATATATTTCATTTTGACACACTATTGGTTTATACATGACCAATCACACTTGCACTCGTCACGTCACACTCCAGCAAGAACATAGCAGACGTATGTAGTCTAGTATGAAGATGATCCGTGCAAAGACTTAAGAGAACTCAAGCAAAATGTCCCCAATAAGCTTCTTAAATATATTTACATTGTACTTAAATAAATTTATTTTCAGAGAGCATATATGCAGCTGAAACAGAAATCCTAGTGTATCCCAAATTTATCAACATTAACATTTTAACATAACATTAAAGCCATTATGGCTTTTAGAGAAATGTGTTTTGACACGGCCTAAGCTTTTATCCTTAGGGGCATTTTTTCTTTTTACATTACTTTTACTTTTACATAACCTAAAACATATAGATTAATGCCTTGGACTACCCTTTTTATGTGGATTTTCCAATAAAAGGAAAACTAAATTTAGTCTAGACTAGGCTTAATCCCTGTCCAGGAAACCTATCCTTAGAGATAAACTCATCTGATTTTTTGATACAAAGCTTTTAATTTAGCTGTTTTAATGTATTCAATCGCGGAAGGTAAACTCAGATTGGATGTATCAATTTTTCCCTAACCATTATCTGATCCAGGACTTTCTAGTTGAAATCAGCATGATACTGCTACCAGCTATATCACACTTCTTTGCCATGAACATTCTCAATAAAATGATCAATAACATCAGTTTGGTTAAAATTAGCTACAGCTGAAATGTTTTTTTTAACTCTGTTGAAAAGGATTTCATTATACAAAACATACAGCTGGATTGCACTTTATTTTTATCGCGTTATTTTTAAAAGCTGGTTTACAGTGTGGATTACAGCAATTGTAACATAATCACCGAAATGGCAAACTACAATATGATGATGATATCAGAAAAGTATAACCATTTTACTTCTTTGTAGGATTCTGTAAACACCGACAGCAGACAGACAGATAAAAATAAAAGATTTGTTATTACCTCCAGCTTCTGATAACAAATGTCCACAAATCATATATACCAATGAGACATTTGATCTGAGCGAGTAATCCAAGAGAACAGCAAATGAACTTCTCTAGAAATCTTCCTGTCAGTTTTTTTCTTCTTCAACACCCACCGGCCCTCCCACGGCCTTACTCACTGCGGGTTATTACACAGCAGACTGACCCCTGCGGAGTCTGTGATTGTGAAATAGAGAATTGAAAATGACTGAGAGAATGGAAGAGAAAGAAAGAGAGACAGAGAGATAGAAAAAGAGAGAAGTTCTGTATATTAGCCATTGATCAGTAAAGTAAAAATGTTTGCTTCATACCTCATTTTTGCACTTTTGCGAAAGAAAAACTTGGGAAACACAACCTTAAAAGCACAAAAAGTACACATTATATATATATACGTATATATATACGTATATATATATATACGTATATATATACGTATATATATATATACATATATATATATATATATACGTATATATACGTATATATATATATATATATATATATATATATATATATATATATATATATCCGTGTAATAATTAGTAGACAATTTAAAATGATCAGAAAAGTAAAAGAGTTTCCTCTTCAAATGAAGACAACATCAGTATTGGAAGTATGCATGTATACTGTAAACCCACGTGTTGTTTGAACTCAAATAATTTAAGTTTGTTTTACATAAAACTGGATAATTCTAAACAATACTCAACTATTTTGAGTTAGTTGAAACTTTGTGGAAATTTTATACCAACTTATAATAACTGAGTTTAGTCTGTTGTCATTTGCAGCTTCTTTTCCATTGGCTTCTGTCACGATCTATTTGCATACTGGGTGTGTCCAACAGTTTCTGACACTCACCATCAGTGTGCAGTGATTCCCCCTGGGCTACCTTAGAACTTAATCAAGTTACCCTTTAGTTGTAACTTGAACAAACTGACTGCCTTAAAAGACTTAAGTAAACTCAACTTATCCGGTTTTACAGTATAACAAAAATAAAAAAGTTAAATCTACTTCCAATTTAGTTGTAATAACTTGATGTTCTAAGTTATACTAACTGAAATTTTTATTACCCATTACTTAACTTTTTTAAGGCAACCGTTTCCCTCACATTTTAAAAATAAATTCAACTTATCCTTACAGTGCAGAATTAAGGACTAATTCTGAAGTCCACGGAATCTGTGTGTTATTCTGTAGTTGTTGTTATTCTTGTATACATGAACTATAGAATTTCTGCATTTCTGAATTTCTCTAGAAACTGAATGAGTTTGCAATACATTGAGAGAATTTATTCAATAGTAGCAATCTTTCGAGCAATCCAGCCTTAGACTTTAATTTCCTGACATAACAATGAACACAGAATGAAAGAAGTCAGTGTTCTGTTTTCATGTACATATATTCTCTCAATGTCTACATATACACATTTTAAAAAAAGGTTCAAAATATTTCTGGATTAGCAATAAAAACACATTTAATTGTAATGTTTAAATCTTGATTCTCTGTTTTTCCTGTTTTAAACTTTGTGCCATACTGTAAATCTCAGTTATTCTTTACATTGTGTCAAAATTACATGATAATTAAAAATGATAGAATACGATTATATTAATAAGATTATTTGGTAAATAAGGCAATTAATTACTGAGTTTAATTTGTAAATATTAAAGATATTTATATTCCTTGAATACTCTACAATGAATTGCAGCTGTTCTGTTACCCTGCTGAAATTCACACTTGTCACTTCAATCGCACCTTCACACTCACTGCAGTCACTGCACTGTACTGTATTACAATATTTTCCTAGTATTAATGCATTAGTCATATTTGCATTGCCACGACACACTTTTTATCCACAAAGATACGGTACATACAGTTAATAAACAGTGTAGGTTATTTTACATATTCTGCTCTCAAAGTTCATACAACCTACATATACATCAACTTTCTATTAAAATAATGGCTTACTATCTTAGAATAATGAGATAGTATCTCAGAATAATTACTTAATAATAATTAATTACTATCTCAAAATAATTACTTTATTACTATCTCAAAATAATGAGATAACATTATAAAGTAATGAGATAGTACCTCAAAATAATGACTTACTATTTTAAAATAATGACTTACTATCTCAAAATAATGACTTTCTATCTCAAAATAAAGACTTAATACCTCAGAATAGTATACTATCTCAAAATAATGAGTTTTAAGCTGTTTACTTAATAATAAGAAATAAATGTGTACTAACGTTATCTCTAAACACTCGGTAAAGTCCTAGCTAAATGCGTTATACGCTCTGCGCATGCGCGCTCTACGCTGTCTCCACCATGACGTCGCGCAGTCGGCCGTAGCCCTGTTTTGTTTGGACCCTCCTCACAGCTTTTCTGCCACACAGCCGGCGAATTAAACCTCTGCCCCCGGGGAAACCATGGCCGAAGAGGCCTCGGAATCCGCCCGGCCGCCTCAGCACGATGGTAAGCGACTCTATTAGTCCGAAGTCGTTTAATTTTTGAGTTTCTTGCCTGCTGTTTGTCACGGTTTGAGGCCCGTGGGGCCTGCGCATCCTCGGGCTCGGCGGCAACCTGCAGCCGGCAGGAGTGAAGGTCCACCCGGTTCCCTAACGACACTTTTTTAGCTGTCACTGTTGTGCCAATTTGAAGCAGGTAGCTTGCACATAGAGATTGTGTGCGGTGTGCAGTGGGGAAAGGTTAGTCTGCAGGGAGCGACGTGGCTTTGACATGCTGTATCTTCACATATTAGCTGCAAGTTAGCATCAGTTAGTACTGGAGTGAGCAGCTGCAACATTACTGTAAGTTAATAGCTAGACAACCGACTTTACAGAAATAGCTGGAATAATAGTCAGTCAGTAAGAGAGTGGTGGTGGTGAACTTTTACACTATTGATTTTACTGAGATATAGGGGTCGTACTGACGGGTTGTGTGTGTTGGTGGTTGTGAAGAGACTTTAGCTTGATGGAGACTGACAGGTCGAGTCACCCATGCATCACTTACACACACGCATAGATAGCAATATAAACTGGCTAGTTAGCTAGCTTTAGCTACCTATGTAAAGAATGTCGCTGCAAGTTATTTTGTAGTGGTTGCGTTTTCTTCAGTTAAAAAAAATCCTGTTTATGCATAATGTTCGTATATGTCAGATATAGATTACAGAGCAAATGGACATTTAACCAATCACACTGGTGTTTAAATATGCCTACTTTTTCCTCATTTCCAGAATAGTAATTTTTATTCATGCATATTAAATTTTAAGGGGGGTAGTGTTGTTTTGTTTTGTTGGCACCAGCATCTGTATTTCTTCACTGTTGTTCACATATCTCACTTTCTAACATTAACATTTTAGTGTTAAACAGTGTTAAATCAGCATTTTATAAATAGTCTTCAGTTCTAGTGTTTTTATTACATGAATTACACACATTTTTACTCCACAGCCTCTAAATTAGCTCACTGTAGTAAGAATGAAGGCCTATTAAGGAGCAAATGGACATTAAACCCATCATACTGGAGTGTAAATATCCCTTCTTTTCCCTTAGTTCCAGAATAGTAATGTTTATTCATGCATATAATTGTCAAGGTGGTTCGTGTTGTTCTGTTTTGTTTGCAGCAGCACCTGGATTGTACTGTTGTTTAAATATCCCACTTTCTAGCTTTAAATGACCATTTAGGATTATATTTTCAGTAGTAAAAGATAAAATTACCAGGATATGTCACCAGACATTAGGGAGCATGCAAAGTTCTTGCATCGTCATCTCTTGTCAGAAGAGCTAAAGCCTGTATTTTCTTACTGGAACTGTGCAGTACTGACGGATATCTGTGGTGTGGTCTCTGACTCCACCTGCTGCTCTTTTCCCAACAGACATTCCCCACTCCTGATGTTGTCAGGAATAAATAACACAACAATTGAAGCCGTTATTGAAGCTAGCAAGCAGATTTTAGCTGCTACACAGCCTAAAAAGCCTCGGCATTCATCGAAAAAGCTCAGTTACTCAGAAAAACTGCAAAATCCCGAGCTGGCTACTTTACTAATAAACTGGTTAGCTGCATTAGCCAGGTAATTTATCACAACCACTAGGTTAGCTTAATATGGACTTGCATTTTAATTAGTTTAAAATGTGTCATGTTTACATACGCATATCAATGGTCTGTGTGCTGCTGGGATAGCAAGAGGGTAATTGAGATAGCTAGCTAGGTTAGCCAGGTTAGCTAAAGTGATCTGGACTATGGTTTAGGCTAAGCCAGCTAGCGGTGCTAAAAAGCTAGCTTATTAACTGTAGACAAAGTTATATAAAATCCACATGAGCTGCTTTATAACATTGCTTGTCATGATAGAAATTATTGAATATGTCTTGTGCTCGGTTTTAAAGGTTCAGCTTGGCAACCCGAGTGAGCCTCACATCTGTGGAGGTGTGGGAGGGCGAGACAACTCTCTCTTACGGCCTCTTTAACTAATGTTCAGATCATTAACTCGCTGTAGTAAGAATGAAGGCCTATTAAGGTGCAGTTGGACATTTAACTCATCCTGTTGGTCTGTAAATAACCCTACTTTTTCTCCAGTTCCAGTATAGTCATTTATATTTGTGCATAGTAATTTTTTAAGGGGGTTTGTGTTGCTCTGTTTTGTAGGCACCATCACCTGGACTTCTGTACTGTTGCTCAAATACCACACTATCTTTCTTTAATATTTGTTTGCCTAATCAAAGTTCTTCAGTTCCAGTGCATACCCCATACCGCCTCTTTAACTTATGTTCAGATCACTAGCTCCCTGTAGTAAAAATAAAGGTCCTTTAAGGAGCAGATGAAAAGATCTAACTTCTCAATACAAAGCAAATTAAATCTTAGTTTGCTGTAGTTGGCTCCTGGATCTGGACTGCTGTGCGGTTGCTCTCACACACCTTCCCCTTTTAGCTTTAGTATTTTATGCATAAATGTGAACTTGTGTTCCAGAAAAATTAAGTTCTTGTTGTGAATTTGTTCATATCATACACTCACTAAAACTAATGTTCAAATAATTATTTCTCAGTTTTCTCAGTATGAAGGCCTTTTTTTAAGAGCAGGTTAAGTTACATAAATTCTCAATTAAAGGAAAACAAATGGCTTGATAGCAAGAAGGGAAATTAACTTTACCATTGATGGTGAGGATGTTAGAAATGGTGCTCAGCCTTTCACTGCTTAGTATCAATTATTAATAGCAAAGGATCCAGCACTCCAGAAACATGACACAGATTGACAATTGGTAGAGCAAGGATAGAGCTTGAAAAGGTTCAAAAATTGTCTAGACAAATCGTATAGTCTTTTTTTCCCCTTTGGATCTGTATGGATGTGAGAACTAGACAAAAAGCAGGAATGTTTGGTACAGTAAACATATTAACATTAATAATAAAAAAACTAACCAAGCCTTAATCAGTCAACTGTATGACTACAAAGAACAAATGCACCAAGTAAAAAGAATGACTTATTAACAGTAGTTTTAAAAACAACAATGTATAGCATAAAAGAATGTATGCGAGGGGTCATGTGGACACAGAAGAAGATTATATTATGCATAATCACAGACATAGAAAAAATAATGTGGGGAGGGTAACATTAGATAAGTGTGGCTGACTGAATGTTTCGGAAAGTTTTGACCTGGACATTCAATACTGAAACATCTACTCCCAAAACTGGACAGTTCAAATAAAGGGAGCCGTGCCAGACGACCACAGTGAGTGGGCAGAAGGAGGTCAACTATGCAGGTGGGTGTTAGACCATTTAAACATAAAAGAGAAGGAGGGCATCAGAATGAAATAATGAAATAAAAAAAAAACATTACTCATCAGAGGTCACAACTAGCTTGATGTCACTCTATAATAATGGTAAGCATTGTGGTTTTAAGCTACTTGAACATCTCTGATATTCTTACAGCCCAGATGCCAGGGATTTGTATTGTGCATCATGTAATAAATGCCTGCAGAGAAGTCAGGGCCTTGTACATTGCACTCTGTTATGAAGCTCATAAAATATGGTGCTTATTGCAGTGTTTTGGTCTTGATAAGAATGACATGCACGTGTTCAGGTTGCCTCTGTGCTTATGTGGTTCGCTGTCTTGACTTGTCTTCAACTTGCTGTCATGTGGTTACTAGCGTGATGCTAAATTTTACGAGTTAAACCTATTGGCTTATACAGGCTCTGAAACCCCTGTGTTTAATGAGCTATCCCTATGCAGCCAACAAACAAGCAACATTAGTAGTACTCTGCTTGAGTTTGGATTTGGGGATCTTGTTGTCAGTTTGTTGGTGATTGGAACACTTTCATAAGGTAATATACACACATACATAGAACAATAGAAATTAAAGTATTTTTTGTAAAACAAAAATAAGGTATAATAAAAGACCTTATGAAAAATCTTATTTTAGGATTGATGCAAGTCTTGATACATCAAAAGGTGTATGCCGTGCCTAAATTTTTTGATTGATACCATTCTGCATTTTAAACATAAATAGAATTGTTAAAGCGCTAAATGTTTGAATAAACGTAAAGTTAGTAGACATTTACAATCAAGAACATAAACATAATAGATTAAACAGAATGTATTGGGAGAGAAGTATGTTTTAAACTGGAAAAGGATCATTTCTTTTAAAGTCCAGTTTGAAAAAAAATTGGAAGAAGAAATGTTGCATACCTTGGACAATTTAAAAGCGGGGACCGGACAGGAGTGTATTAGAGAAGGTAAACATATATATATATATATATTTTTTTTTACTATATAAACAGCACAACGGACTTTTCCTGGCCCTTTCAGACTGATATTTTTTCAGCATTTAATCACTGTACTAATCTTGTGGTTTATAGTGCACTGGTATAACACACTAGCAACAAATTAATAAAAGCAAAGAGGTAACATATAAGCCATGAAATCATAAGGATAATACAATATGATATAATAAGAGCTTGTATTTTTTTGTCTTCTCTATAGATTATTACATCACTTTAACATTACTTTTTTACCTTAAAATATTAAGTTAGTGTAGTAATAATTTGGGTTTATTCAACTCAATTAAACTTTGTTCACAATTTAATGTTCTAATGGCATTTTGAAAACATTTAGATAAATAGAAATGTTGTTTTGACGTTGTTAAATAGACTAATAAGCCTAGAGTTGGAAAGTGGAAGGCATGTGACACATGACTGGCTGATGTGGGTTATTGGAAGTGCTGGTTGTCGGTGTTGAACACCCATAGTATCAATATTTGATCAATTTTATATCATGAGAAAGGAAGATATCCAGCAGTTGTCCAACAAGTTTGTCTTTGTACAAACGGTTGTATAACTATCGCTCATTCTGAAATGTGCTTTTGAAAAAAGATATATATACTTTTTTCATGTTTCCTTGGCAGATATTTCTGCAATGTAAATAAGGATGGGTTGTCGCTGTTACAGTAATGCAGTGCCTAAAATGCTTCACTATCCTTGTTTACATGTTTATTTGCTGTAAAAGCTAAACTAGCACTATATATTTTTTTCTTTTTCTCTTTATACTTTTATCGCTTTCCCATCTGCAGTATGCTGCCCACTTTTTGCAAGTTAAACTTGATAAGAGCACCTGCCAAATTAAAAAATGTAAATGTATCCTAGGATAAATGCAAATACTACTGTGAAGGCGTGTATGAATGTTCTTTCCCTTTAGTTTAAGCCACGTCTTAACATACACCCAACATAGCTAATAGTGGTTAGTGCTCATGCTTTTCTACTGCATGCACTGTGGGCCCTGTTCTGCTGCATTGTTACAAAGAGAAACATGGCGAGTATGTTTGGGTGTATCCATCTCCTGCATTAGTACTGCATTTTAGATTGTCAGTGTTGTTGTGTTGCATTGTCAGAGGGTACAGTATGACCGTGAACCAGTTTTAGTAGTTAACAGCAAAATGTTTTTATTCATTTGTTTTTCCAAGGTACAAAAATACAAATATCAGAGTACTGTATGACTGCAAATTTTGACACTTTTTTTTCAACATTGCATTTGTTACATTACTTTTTAACAAAAATCAAAATGTTATTTAACACCAAACGTTCTTCACATCCCAGCAGACAAATCAACAAAACACATTTATCTTTATATATATATATATATATATATATATATATATATATATATATATATATATATATATATATATATATATATATTTTTTTTTTTTTTTTTTTTTTTTTTTTTTTTTTTTTTGTATTTGTATTTGGTCGAATTTTGCCCTTTGCAGATACAATTATCGACCACTGCTTTAAAATATCCCCTTTTTAGATCATATTTTGGTCAGATCCATTCTTCTCTTCCCCTACTTTGTTTGCCATTGCTGACAACACAGCTTGGGCTGTGATTGTTACCACATGAATGCTGTACTACGGTCATGTTGTTCTTATAGTTTTCAGTGCCTGACTGTCATTGTCAGTTATTTTTTATTTATTTATTAAGTCACTATTTATACATTTATTAATAGAGCGATGCTTCATTATTGTGATAAGATCACAAACAAAGAGCAGATTTACTTCCGTTTCACATCTTATGGAATAGTTCACCACTCTTGTCTCAGCCAAGCTTTCATGCATCATCTTCTTAGGAGTTGTATGAGGTATTAATTTGCCTGTTTGACCAGCAAAACTTCCACAGGTCCCCTGAACCTCTTGTTCTTAATAACAGTCTGCACTTTGGAAACATAGATTACTTTTGTTTTCAGATATTTATACAGTTGGTTATAGGAGTCTGTCAGTGATCAGCTTTAGCACAAGGTTTGAGTAGTTGGAGCATTTATACAGTTTGGAAATTTAGTTTAGCTAACAGTTCGTAATTACAGTTGGTGAAATGCCTCAATCCTGTTTTACAGCTCAAGTTCCAGGGCCTAAAACATCTGAGCCTTAGAGCCCAGTTTTTTTATCTTGTGAAAGATCAACTATGCACTAGAATTTGCTAAAATTCTGTGCTTTATCATTTTAATTAACAGAGACTGTGTTAACTACATTTTAATAAAAATAGCCATTTGGCCAAATGTTTACATAATGCTTTATCTTATTGTTTCAAATTCTCTCTTTGTGACCTGGCTTAACCATTGTGCGAATTGCTGATATAGGATCTTTAACTGCCATCAGATGAAGCTTATTTTCCACCACACTGTGGTTTATATTCTGGTGCTTTTAGCAACAGGTGAAAGGTTTTAAAAATGATATCATGTGATTGGAAAAACAAAACACTTCTCTTTTTTTTGGTGTTGGGCCACCTTTGTTTTTTTTTTCCTCTTCAATGTGGGTGCCGAGTAGCTGTCAACTGTGGTCACGGGTCAGTCTTGATCACGAACAAAACTGTAAAAGGCCTTTGCAAGTGAAGACATTTTCGAAATTTCAGCACACTTGAAAAAAAGAAGAAGAATTTTAATGTGCTGTATGCATATTTTAGTCACTGTATATTTTGACCCTGGGATAATTCCAGAACATTTAGCCCCAGAATAAGAACAGTTAAATAAAAGCTAAAAACAGTTACTTGCACTACATTGTCTGTGATGAGGGTTTTTTTTTCCCCAACTGCAACTTGTACCAACTGTAAATAGGAAACATTTTGGGTAAACAACTGTATTCCCAGTACTGTATATTTATAGTACTGTATTTCTTGATATTCCCCACTCCTAGTTTGCTATAACTTATTTGAGTGTGTGTGTGTGTTGTGTGAGAAAGAGAGAAAGGGTTCCTTTTTAATATTGTTATTGGTTCTCTGGTAGGGCTGCTCCAGCAGCGTGTGGAGGCTTTGGAGCAGGAGCGGGCCGAGTTCCTGAAGCTGAAACAGCAGTTGGAGATGGAGTTCAATCAGAAACGGGCCAAGTTTAAGGAGCTGTACTTGTCTAAAGAAGGTGACTGTGTATGTCTGAATGTCTGCCAAATTCCTTGTTTATACTGCTTCTAAATGTACTTAATACATTTAGCTGCCAAATGTATTAGCAGCTAAATGTGTTATATGTATACTAATGGTCCTGTTACTAAGCTGAACAGTCTGTATTGTTCAAGAGATAAACATGATCAGTTTGAAAGCCCTGAGCTCTAGTAATCTAAGTAAATGACTTTAACACTGCACCTCCTTAATGCCTGTCTTTGGATCTCTTTCCCTCTCAGAGGAGCTGAAGCGACAGGCTGCATCTCTGGAGAGCGCCCAGGCAGAGCTGAGCCACATGCAGGCCCAGTTGGCTGAGTCCAAAGCCGAGATGGAGAACATCAAAGCTGTTGCCACTGTCTCTGAGAGCACCAAGCAGGAAGCCATCGACCAGGTCAAGCAACAGTGTCAGGAGGAGGTGGTTTCATTACAGGCCATCATGAAAGGTAGATTTTTTGTGTAAATTTACATAAACGCAGCAGGTGAATTTGGCCCAAATCTGAACTTTCTCATTATGTGTACTGAACACAGCTACAGGCGGACACATTAAAAGTTAATGTGGATGACCTAAAATAAAAAGTCAGATTTGGGTCACTGTACCAGCTATGTAAATGTTTCCTAAGGGTTTTTGTCATGTTCTGCTTTAAGTGTGCTTTCTACACAGAGACTAAACAAAAACCTTTAATCATGTATTGATGAAATCCCACCATAGTTTCTCCAGAGCTGCTAATGAAAATCGAACTGACACTTACAGCCGTTTCAAATTTCAGCTTTTAGCTTTGAATAGAACTCGCAAGGTCAGGGGACACTGGTTATTAGTTTAGACTTGGGTTTCATAACCTATTTTCTCGTACTGTGTGAGTATCTTAGTGATTTGCTTGTGTTCATGTATATTCAGAAACAGTGCAGGAATACGAGGTGCAGTTCCACCAGCGGCTAGAGCAGGAGCGGGTCCAGTGGGCACAGTACCGCGAGGGAGCAGAGAGAGAGATCGCTGAACTCCGCCGCCGCCTGTCTGAGGGTCAGGTGGAGGAGAACCTGGAGAATGAAATGAAAAAGGTTGGTCTTGTCTTTCATCACTTTCAAGGCCACAGCTCCACTCAGTTATGGTATTAAATGCTACCTGATTTAATATACCTGTTTCAAGTCTTCTCACCCTCAGGAAATGTCATCATTGAGGTTGTTTATAAAGAGCCAAATATCAGCCATATTTTAGAGTAGATATTTAAATGACCTTCCAAAGCACTTTTGAGGCCATGAAATAAATATTAAGTTGAAATTATTAGGCTGCACTAACAGCTGGTTCTTTCATCCAAACCTAATATGTCTCTAAATATTTTCAGAAACTAAATACTAAAGAGATTGTTGCAGAAAACTGACATGCTTTTACAGCCATTTTAACTACTTGCTTTTCTCTAAGCTTGGTAATAAGTGTGGTTGTCTAGCCTTGAAATGCTGATTGCACATAGCAGCTGGTTTCTAGTTGCATCTTCATGGTTTACACCAAGTGTTATCCATCATACCAACAACACCAAGTGTTGGCTAGACCAACTGTAGAGTCATCGGTTTAAAAAAAAAAAAAGTATATGTGAGCACACACGTTGTACCCACCATCCTATCATTAAAACTAAAAGAGGAATAAAATAAAGGAATGAGTCACGAGTTGCGTCATGCTTTTATAAGTAGAAGAGGTGGTTCCTATCCGATTTTATGTCATTCTTTGGCTTGGGTGAGCAAAGACACAGACAACCCTCAGAAAACCCCGAATCTACATAAATAACAAAGATGTTTCACAACTTCATTCTACTCGCATGATCAACTAACTTTATTGGTTTCCCGCAACAAAAACCTGTTTATTCACACTTATGAAGTTCTAAGATGTGAGTCGCAACAGTTGACCGATGTGCGTAGTTTCCGTGCTGGACGTCTCTGTTGTTGGCGTAGTTTTAGCTATGTAGAAGGCTGCGGCGCTTGGGCACGGGTACAGAATATGAACTCTAATAAGAACTGCTGTATGGTTTATTTCTGCCTGCATGATGTAACCACATGTAACCACAATACCACCCTTAATAATAATGAGGATGTGAACAAAGCTCTTGTATTGGAGCCGGTGTCTAAATCAGAATCTGTGCTTTAATCATTCAGAGCATTCATTCATAAACTGACTCAGATTTCTTTGCAGTGGTAATGAAAGAAACCACAATTTGCAGTCTTAAATATAAACATTTTTGACTGCCATAATAACCTGTAAGTTTTTATGTAGTGTTGAATTGCATGATTTTACATATTGATGTTTGAAATTAAATTAAGAGATTTTTATTTACAGTGGCCTTCATCCATTTGTAAGTGCTGTATGCTTTCCATGAGCACATTTGTCAGTGTTCAGCCACTCACAAGATAACACCTTACTATTTATATAGGTGTGGATGTTCCCAAGCTGCTTCCTAAGGGATCACTTTGTGATCAGTTTTTATACTGCCATCCAGTGACGTTTGGCATGTCAGTGTATTTAAACATTACTTTAGAATATTTTCTTGGCCGGTGGTGACTAATGTTCTTAATTAATATTAAAGTGACACATCTCCTCTGATAGAAAATATTAAACCTGGGGTATTTAATTTAAATCTTTTTTTTTTTTTCAGAGCTAACTGTTATAATTTTTCCTAAAGATTTAGGTTAATTCTGTGGGAATTTCATTCCATGCCTCAAAGAGTGAATTAGTTTATCCAGATTAAAAGTGCATTTTAATCTATGGCTAGGTTATAAGACTATTCATGGTACAACCATAAACCCTCTTAAAAAATATCCTATATTGCTGGTCATGTTTTCTGTGACCTTTTGAAAATCTCATTCATGAACATGAAAAATATTTATTTCTGTTGTTTTATCCAACTTGTATAATAGCCTTAATTTGACCAATGTAAAGTATTTCAAATGGAATCTCTTTATGAAATCAGTTTAACTTTAGCCAGATTTTCTCAGAATAGCAGCGACTGCAGGCAGTGTAGAGTGATTTATTGGAAACCTTTTTTTTTTTATGTGTTTCCCCTTAGGCTCAGGAAGATGCAGAGAAGCTTCGTTCTGTGGTAATGCCAATGGAGCATGAAATTGCAGCTCTAAAGGCCAAGCTGACGAGCTCAGAAGACCGGGTGAAGGAACTGGAGGCTGCTAAGGTTGGCATGGTTGACCATATAGAGGAACTGAAAGTCAGACTGCCTTTTTTCACAGTTTTATTATTAGATTTGTTTGGCAGCTCATTTGTTTTCGAAACGCTGTTCTGTTTTGTGTTTGGTTGTACGGGTGATCTCACTTGGTTTTCTGAGAAACCTTTTGTAAATATGTTCGTTTGAAACAGAATAATTGGCAAAGTGGCCATTTGTTATTTTCTATGAAATGATATACATGAGTAAAGTTGTGTGAATGAATTTGTGTGAGTCAGTTAAAGCTGAGTAAGGCATTAGTTAGAAATGTGTTAACAGTATTTCTCACTGTTAAGGGGTGGTGTGTGTGTGTGTGTGTGCTGTATGTGGCAAAGCACAGTAAAATCCTCTGAATCGCTGCGTTTGAGTGTTATGATTATAATGACTAAACATGTAGTTGAGAGAAGTAACAATTAAAACAGATAGTTTACAACATAAGAATCAATGATTAATGAATGTTACTTTAATTTTAGGTTAATGTGTTTTTCGTTACATTTATTTTACCAGTAACCTTGTGTTGGAATTTGGTGATTTTATAACTGTAAAATAAAACGATTTTAATATACATATATTTTCATATCACAGGTTAAGGAACTCAACCATGTTCTGGAAGCAGAAAAGTCTTGCCGGACTGATTTGGAGATGTACGTGGCTGTCCTCAATACCCAGAAATCTGTCCTCCAAGAGGACGCAGAGAAGCTACGAAAAGAGCTCCATGAAGGTGCACAATTGGTGTAGTCAAAATGACTTTCCATTTGAAACTGATTAAGTTGTTTGGTTGCGTATTAAAATATTATGTATGTATGTATGTGTTTCTGATGTCAAGAAATTATTGTTGTTCTTTTTTCTTTTTATTAGATAATTCATAAATTACTATTAGTTCTTAAAAGTAGTTTTATTTTGCATGCTTGACTTTATTGAGGATACTAAAATGCAGAATGTGTGCACGTACACACTACAGCATCCTAATCTAGGTCCACAAGTTCCCAAAATACAGGCTCAAAAGACCTAGCCTATATAAATTCTGCACGTCTGTAATCAATTTAAAATAAGCCACTGAATGCTAAATGCCAGGCAGCCGCAGCGCATCTTAATCATCAACAGATCAAATGTAGCAAAATGTAGCTCTTCCCTTGGTCTCCAGTCTGACCCAGATGATGTGTCTTTGTACAGTGTGTCACATGCTGGAGCTGGAGCGGCAGCAGCACAACCAGCTGAAGCATACCTGGCAGCGTGCCAACGACCAGTTCCTGGAGTCACAGCGTCTGCTCATGCAGGACATGCAGCGCATTGAGAGTGTGCTGTCTTCCGAACAGCTGCGGCAGGTCGAGGAGATGAAGAAGAGGGACCAGGTACTGATGTCAGATGAGCTCATATAGAGTGCATTATGAAAGGAAGCTGGAGGTATAAATAAACTAGCTTAAGACTATGACGCCTTCATATGAGGGGGAGAATGACCACAATGGTCAAACAAATGCATTTTATACTCTGTGCTAAGCAATATTGAACATACTCTGTACTAAATAATATTGTATCTCCAGTATGAAAAAAGGAAAAGAAATCTTGCAAACTTTCTGTGGATGTTATGACATTTTATTTATTAGTTTTGGGAATAATTTTTATTTGTTCAATCAAACTGAATGTAATTGGTTCAGGGTTTTTTTTTTTTTCTCCTTTAATGTAGTCTGACTCGGTTGTATAGAAAGGTGGCAGCACAACCTTGTAACCTTGTTAAACTTCCAAAAGACATCATTCACACCCCAGCGTATAAAATGGAAACTATTTAATATGCTTAAAATAGTTATTATGAAAATGTTATTATTTTCTATTTTGAGGTCACAGGAAACCAGCATATTTGCATCTCATTTCAACTGTTCATCTCACAATAGTTTAGTCCCACCCTTTCACAATGGAAAAAAAAAAAGAGTGCTTTAGCCTGAACTGTTCTTTCAGTGAACCAGCCAGCCAATCAGAATGGAGGTTGTTTATATGAATCAGTTTTAAAAACATCCTGTATGATTCTAAAAGGTTAGTAACATGGTCAAGGAGATTTTACACTGACTACAGGCTATTCAAAGCTAGTCAACATTGCTGGCATCAGTGAGTGATTAGTCCAGGCTGGCAGCTTAAGTGGGGTGGGTAATTCTGAATGAAAGTCTACTTATTGACGAACATATACAAAAATTGCCGAAGTTTAGCTGTATTACTCTCTGTGTTTGAAATATAAGAATACTGTATTTTTGAACAGTTGGAAAACGGTTAGATTGGCAGGCCATCTTAAAGGATGGCTAATGACAGTTTTTAAATACATAATCAGATTTGAGTGTATTAAACTCTATTTTTACCTTCCCATGCCATGTTAGTCATGAATAATATGCACTTCACCAGGAGGAAGATGAGCAGCAGCGAATCAGTCAGGCTAAAGACGTGGGTGAGGATGATGGACCAGATCACGCAGAGGCAGCAGAAGACTCTCTTCTTGGTCTTTCTATAGAGGAGGTACCAATACTGTGCTATTCAAATATTGAAAAGGACAGTTTATATTAAGTGTTCAAAATTCTTTAGTTTGGAAAAATTGTGACCCAGCTAAAAACTAAAAAAAGCAGGAAGTCTAAAATATTACTGTACATTTTGTCTTTTTTAAAACAAATTATTACAGTGTCAGAAACCACAGAATACATTAAAAATTATTACTGACTGAATACACAATTTTGAATATATTACATTATACATTTAATGTATTTATATATATATATATATATATATATATATATAAAGTTTGTTTCTTTGGTTGTGTTTAAAATACCTGTTTTTTTATGTGACCCGCCATTCCTTGTTAGTTAGCTTACATTAGCGTTGTTACTCTAGTGCAGAACTACAGAAGAAAACTTTAAACCCCAACAGACCTCATTGGGGTAAAGGGTAAAACTTGAGTTAGATTATATAAGTGATTATTCTTCAGGCTTGTTTTATGCATAATGTTTTTTCTGTGTCTTAATCTCATTGACAGTCCCACCTGAACCATAGCATCCACAGCTCTTTACACTCGCTGGACGAGGACACTCCGGGCCGTCCGGACTCATCCGACCCCTACAAAGATGGCTTACGGCGGGTCCAGTCCACAGACAGCCTGGGTTCATCCGGGAGTACCTTGCAAACCCAGGGCCTGGGCGGCCACAATCACAAAGCCAAGTCAGCCAGCAACCTGGATGAGTCTGACTTTGGGCCGCTGGTCGGGGCGGACTGTGGTGGATTTGAGAGCCCTGATGTGTCCTCCATCGCCTCACTGCCCACACCCGGCCACTTCCTCCTCACAAAGGACCAGGAGAAAGCCATCAAAGCTATGACTCCAGAGCAGGAGGAGACAGCCTCACTGCTCTCCAGCATTTCACAATGTCCAGACTCAACGTATCTGCCTCCATCTGGCTACCGCCTAGTCAGTGAGACAGAGTGGAACCTGCTCCAGCAAGAGGTAGGGGCTCTGATCTTAAGGCTGTAAAAATGCATAAATCAGCTGTACTTTAAAAATGTGTTCTGGGTTATATTAGTATCCAATAAAGTATGTCGAATAATCAGGCTGTCTTCAGGTTTAAATAATTCAAATAAAAAAAAATGTTGATAATTATTTGTATTAAATCACACAGTTACCCTTAAAAGCCTCTGTTAGTTTATTTTGAAGTATCATTTGTAGTTTCAGTTTGTCCAATTGTCTGTAATATAAAATCTAAAATATTTATGTATTGTTTCTATAGTCCTACTGACACACTTAAGTCTGGTGTTTAAACTGTAATGGTAACCTGCTGGTTGGTTAAGAAGGGGGTCTGACCTGTACTTGGCCTCTATAGATAAGACCCCTAAAGTGAAAGTTTAGCTTAATTAAACAGATCTAAGTGTTTTTTACCTGTCAGCTGTTTGGCTTCTCTAACATGTATGTGTCGTGGTTTTGGCGAGCAGCTGAAGAATGCAGGGAGGAAGTTGGGCAGACGGTGTGATATGTGTTCCAACTATGAGAAACAGCTTCAAGTCATCCAGGGACAGGAGGCAGAGACGAGAGATCAGGTCAGCCTCCTGCTCTTGTTTTCCTGGAGAGGCATATGCCTTTATCCCTCCATTTTTTGTTTTGGACAGCTTGAAGATGCTGAGAAATTCTGGGGAGTGTAGCATCTGCTGCTCCTGTTTCCCCCTATTTTTCTGTTTTACAGTCAGCTATTAACTTTAAAATTTAGCATGACATTTATGACTTTCATCGTCAACAGTTTGTCAAAAAATTTGCGAGCTATTTTTTTTCTTTCTGTAAAGCAAAACTGCACATGCATAAAATGTATATATGTATGTATGTTGTATAAAATTGCACTTATATCTGGGAGTTACATGCACGAGTAGTGGCAGTGTATTCAGTAATTCTGTGATTTTGTCCGCTTTAGGTGAAGAAGTTGCAGGCAATGATTCGACAGGTCAATGAACAGTTGGAGAGAACAATGAAGGAGAAACAGGAGTTGGAAGACTCTGTAAAGCAGGGCAATGAGGAAACCAGTACTAAGGTAGGACATTTTGTAGCAGCCTCTGTGTAGCATCTTAAGCTGTAAAAATTTCTCTTGATGGAAATTATTAATAACTATTAATATTAATTCATGAAATAATTAATTATTAACTCTCTTCTTAGGTAAAACCAATCCAGCTCTTATATTCCTTGAGTCGCTTTAATGATCTGTATCTTGTGTCATGCAGGTCACAGCACTAATGCTGAAAGTCCAGGAGTCAGAGACTACACTGGGTGCACTCCAGCAAGCCTTTAGCCAGGCCAAGAGGAACACACAAGAACAGATGGTATACAAATAACACACACACACACACACATAATTTAAACACTGAAGCATAGTCGTGCCATGATGCCTCACGGTGAAATAATTGAGGTCTATATGCCAATTGTCTCCAGTTCTGTCATGTTTTCAGAACAAGCATGGTATAATAAAAATCATCTGACCAGCAGTTAGTCAGCACAATGGACGAATGTTGGATTTTAGTTTGGTAGACAGCAGTTTTCTTCTCGTGGTCTCTTGTGTTGTATTCGGTTGTAATCTTGGAACCATGAAAGTGATTTATTGATGCTGGGGTGTAAAGAATCCAGTGCATGCACAGCTAACTACAGACCTCCTTTTGTGGCTCATTGATTTGTGAGTGCCACCACTGTCAGCACATGTTCCAGAAACACACTTGTGTCTGCAGAGTGCTTTTACAAAAAGCAGATGATTAACAAGCTTTGTGATGATTAATGAAGCTTTTACTATGTTTTTCTGTGTTTGACAGATGTCTAGTATAGTCAGTGTGAACTGTATATTTTAGCCTTGTCAGGAACAAACAGTAATGTACAAGGTAGCGGAAAAAGAGGATTAAACTAAACCATTCTAAATGATTATTAGAAATGGGTAGACTGATTGGCTATATATTATTGGCCTTTTTTCAGCCAAAATATGCAATAGGTGATCAACCGATTTTCTCAAATTTCCCTAATCACTTGAGCTGATCAGATCATATTTGTTGTGCTAGGCTCATTGTAGAGGCTCCTTGGTTATTGGGTTAAATGAGCTGCTGATTGTTTAACCCCTAGATCAGGGGTCACTAATAGGCAGACCACGATCCGGGTCCAGACCCAGACGTTGTCCAACGCGGACCCAAACTGATAAACTACAGAGAAGTATTTAATTTTGACTGTGTTTATTTAAAGCGATGCTTTCTCTGCCGTTCTCTCGCCGCTTTGGAGCGTGTCTCCAGAAAGAGCAAGCAGTTTATCTGCCAACAAGAATGTGTAGAGTTGTAGTTCAGTGCTGTGTATGAACGAGACGCTGTTCTTTTTTTTTTAATCGCCTGGTGAACCCTGCTAAAACCCTGCTCAGTACCAGCTGCTCCTACGTCTCTGTTATCTTACAAAGGGGTTTCTTAAAGCACAAAAAACCTGAAAAAGCTGTACTCAGCCTGTTCAGCCTGTGGTGTGTGGTGCTGAAGCCCTGTCCGCGTGGCGCTGATTGGCTACTGCCCAGCGAAACTCGCTTCTCATTTGCATAAAGTTGAAAATAAACGTTTCATTCACTGCGGCGAGGCGTAGCGAAAAACGCATCGCGTCGCTGCAGTGTATATATATTGCAGTGCAGTGCCCCCCCTGAAAATCTTACAGCACATCATGCTTCTCTCTGCTGACAACCTTTTTATGGAGATGCAGATTTCATTTTTAAGCAGGACAAATTGGTCTTATGTAATATTCACATTTTCTGAGATACTGATTTTTGTGTTTTCATTGGCTGTAAGCCATAATCATCAACAATAAAATAAATAAACGCTTAAAATAAATCACTTTGTTTGTAATGCATCTATATAATCGTTTCACATTTTGAACTGAATTACTGAAATAAAGTAACTTTTCAGTGATATTCAAAATTCATGGAGATGCACATGTAAAGCCCAAAAAACATTGCTCTGTCTATTACTGTCTATTAATAATTAACAAACTTCACTTGTGTCTAGTAGCTTGCAGTGTTTTTACTGCAACCCATCTAAAACATCAACACTTGTAATGAAGGACCTTTCTGATGGTTTGATTTGTTTTCTTTTGTGTTTTGTTTTGATACCGACCTTCTTTAAATCTGGACTTAGCAAGAGCAAACCATCTACTTCCCAAATAGGCCTGAATAGACCATAGAAGAGCCACAAATAATATAATGCTTGTCCAAGTAATGCCTTAGCATAAAATGAAGTATTAATGGCATGATGGGCTTTTCTACTGGGAGAGGCACTAAAGCAATTAGGCCAGCAGAGCAGCTTTAAGTGGAGCAAAATTTAATTTAATCTCTTTGTCCTGTGGTTGTGTGATAGCAGAAGCTTAACTCAGCTAACATCAGTAGAATTACAGCGTAATGTAACTGTGGAGACAGTAAATGCAGTAGTATCTTATCCATTCTACGGCTTGTCCTCGTAATGATAGTTTCATGCTTAGAATTTCTATATTAAGAAAATGTGACTCCTTTATAGAAATGTTTTAAAAAGCATAATGGGGACTGATTTTGCTTGATTGTTTGTTTGTAGGCTGTGCTGCTGCAGTCCCGGGAACAGGTAGCGGAGGAATTGAGCAGGTTGCAGAGGGACAATGAGAGTCTACAGGGCAAACACAGGCTTCACCTCGCTTTGCAGCAACAAGAGGATTTTAACATGCCCACTACCATTCAGGTACTGCAGAACACCACAGAGATAATACTGTTACTTCTGCTTTAATTTTAATGAATACTGGAAAGATTATGGAGGGCTGGAAATATATAAATTTTAGTTTGATTTAGACAAATTTATACTTGTCGATTTATGTTGTTTTTATTCCTTATGAAAATTTCAACACATTGTCCAAATAAATATAACAGATCCTCCATATCAATACTTAATTGGTAGTAAAGGGAATCATGACCAATCAAGCACCTTTTTGGATCATTAGGAACTACAGTCATTGGTACTGCAATTCCGGGAGGACATAGTATCAGTGCGCACAGCAGCAGACCACCTGGAGGAGAAGTTAAAGGCGGAGATCTTATTCCTAAAGGAGCAGATCCAGGCGGAGCAGTGTCTGAAAGAGAACATGGAGGACACACTACAGCTAGAGATTGAAGGATGCAAAGAGGAAATAGGTGAGCCTTTACTTCCTTTATGTTTCTTAGCCAGGTTATCAGGGTCAGGGTTCTCCAGACCTGGGAATGTGTCAAAGTGCAGTATTACCTACACAGTTATAAGGGTGGAGACCTCAAAAAAAGAGGTTGTTCAGTCCTCTGTTTATGTAACGTGAGGATGTGGAAATGGTGATGTAATTAGGGGTGTTTTTAACACATTATAAAACGCACAAAGGAGCTCATGAAAATGTATGAAATGTAACATTTGAAATATAGCATTTGGGTCAATTTTGCAAGTTAACTGACACATAAGAAACAGATACAGTTGTTCTGTGAAAAAAAGAGTAAAAGAACAACATGGACAGCTAGGGATCTTCAAGAACCGTTCTGAAACTTTGGAGTTAGACATACTAGCCAAAGAAAACTCTTATCTAGCTGAAGAGGAATGTAAGAAGCTTTAAAATCCATCCAGCTGTCAAAGTAAAATGAAGTGTTTGCATTGGCAAAGCCAGCGAATTCCGTATACTTGCAAAGAAAAACAGTGTCTTCTGTTGAGGTTGCGGTCAGGGTGGAGTTCGTTAAAAAACTAAATGTTTTGTTTGTGTGTTTGAAGCAAAACCCAAAGGGAAGGATAACTTCCCTTCTTCCCTTCTGATTCAAATCATTTTTCCTCCTTTTCTCCCTCTATCTCCTTTGGTTCCACTTGTGTTCAGACATCCTGGAAGGTATGATTCACTGGCTGACTGTAGTACGTGTGTCTAGACTGTCTGTCCGACTGGTAGTACTAATGCCATTTTAACACCCACTGTAAACACATTCATGCCATGTGAGCACAATGCATTTGGCAGCAAGAGCACCGTTTGCAACTCACTGTAACCATTTGCAGCCATGTCAGAAGAGATGTAGATGTGTGTGTAGACCATGCCTTAATGTTTTGGTAGAACCTTTGCATAGCATGTTCTGTGTTTGTGTTTGTAGTCTGTCTGTCTGTTTGTATGAATCATCATGAAACATCACTGGAAACATTAACATCATGGTTCCTAAGTAGACGAAGATGTGGATGTGGCTTTATGACCGCTCCTGTGTTTGTCCAAAAAAAAAAAAAACGTATTGTAAACAGTATTTTCTCTTGTTTGATCGACTTGATCGTAATGGCTTGCTTAATTTCATTATTAACTTTCTCACTTTTGTAAGACTAGGCAGCACTTACATTTGAAATGTGCTAGTGAATTATTTAGTGTTGGAAAAAAGAGCTGAATCTTCTCGGTCTTGAGTACTAAAGGCAGTTCCATGTCTAGGTGCTGAACTTTTTGTCTGCTGTCTGATTACATCATATGCAATAATGATTTCTGTCTGTTCCTTCAGCATCCTTTTCTAGCCTGAAGACAGAATTGGAGCGAGTGAAGAGTGAAAAAGAGCAGGTAAAGTATCATCTGACTTAAATAGCTGAACTATTGACCTTGCTAAGCATGTATAGCAACTTTTGAAAGCATGCAACAAACTTTAATCATCTTTAACTTGATGAGGAATTGTTTAATGCAGCAGTTACTTCTAATTCAGCAGGTCTAGTAATGAGGAAACAAAACTGTAATTCTTAAAAAAAAAAATAAACCTAAAAAACATAAACCTAGCGCTTCTGATTGCTTACAGTAATCTGAGATTTTCAATATTTCATATATAAGCATGATTAACAGCATTACTAACCACGGTTAGCTGCAACACTTTGCACTAGTCAAAGCCGCCTGACGGAGCTACACTGAGGAACCCTGAGTGTTTCTATAAACCAGGGTCCTGTCAGCTAGCGATTCGTCCCACTTACCTTGTTTTAACATTGTAAATAACCATGCTACAGTTCCATATACTCACCTTTGAACGGTGAAAGAGCTAGGGCTACTATTAATGGCTAATACTAATACTGCTCCAGCCGTGGTGCTGGAGAAAACTTCACTAAGACTCCTGTATAATGCTGTACTTAAGTGGAGTGGTTTTACTGCTCCTAACAACCTGACTCGTAAAATTCATACATAAGGCACACTGGATTATTTGACGCACTGTCGATTTTGGGGAAAATTAAAGGATTTTAAGTGCGCCTTATAGTGCGAAAAATATGGTATTCTTGTTTACCAACCTGACACTGTGGATAGAGAAATGTTAAATGCCCGCACAGCATCAGAGCATCAGAGAAATATGGCATATCCATATTTTTTGTAGAGGGGTTGGACAATGAAACTGAAACACCTGTCATTTTAGTGTAGAAGGTTTCATGGCTAAATTGGAGCAGCCTGGTGGCTAATCTTCATTAATTACACATTGCACCAATAAGAGCAGAGTGTGAAGGTTCAATTAGCAGGGTAAGAGCAGTTTTACTCAAAATATTGCAATGCACACAACATTATGGGTGACATACCAGAGTTCAAAAGAGGACAAATTGTTGGTGCACGTCTTGCTGGCACATCTGTGACCAACACAGCAAGTCTTTGTGATGTATCAAGAGCCACGGTATCCAGGGTAATGTCAGCATACCACCAAGAAGGACCAACCACATCCAACAGGATTAACTGTGGACGCAAGAGGAAGCTGTCTGAAAGGGATGTTCGGGGGCTAGAATTCAATGTGCACCCCAACTCTTCTGTTTCCACCAGAACTGTCCGTCGGGACAATAAATTACTGTGCTCTAAAACCAGGTGTTTCAGTTTCATTGTCCAACCCCTGTATACAAGGTACATCACTCAGATAGATGCCATGAGGCTAAGCTAATTTGTCATTTTCAGTCACACCCGTTTGGATTATCTACATACAGCAGCATAGTTCATGTAGGAATTTCTACTAAAAACTCTACATTTATGTGGCAACCCTAAACAAATTATGCAACAAGTCTCATGTTGTGTAGTCGAAACTTTGCCAGCATTCTGTAAAGCTTGTCTGTTTCTCTACAATTACTATAGAATACTGTGTTTTAAGGCAGAGCAGCGATGGATAATCTGAATGACGACACAGTGGATTGTAGCTCAGTTCTGTGTGCATTCAGCTGATCTTGTGCCTTTTTGAACAGATGGAGAGCAGTTTGGCTGAGAAAAGCCAGGCATTAGAAAGTCTACAGAGCCTGAAGAGCAGCCTGGAGGAACAGCTTAAAGATACACTCTCCAGCAAGGTATGATCAGGTCATATTAGAAAGACCACATAGTACAATGAGGAGGAATATGATCATAAAACCTGTGTAGTGGTCATAGTCTAGTCCTGCTGTCACAACTTCATTGTGTGATTTAAGGGGTTTAATAGCTGGTGAGTAAAATCAGTTAAATAAGTTGGAGAAACACTGCGGTCTGTGTATATTTAGTCCATATAAAACATTGTTAATGTGGCTAAACTAAAAAAAAAATGGTTTTATTTTATAGTGGATTTACTCTATAGTGGATGGTCCACTATAGATGTCTAATATATTCTCACCTAACATTAAACTTGCAGTTAACTGAATATCTATTGAATGAAACTGAACTGTAAATAATTCTCTATACAACCTAACGCTACACCTGACCCTAATCAACCATGAATCCTAAAACCTTAAAGCTAACCCTAAACCTTCTGCTAAAAATGTTAAGAACAGAGTAAGGTGCATGGGGTCATGTATAATCATTTACTTACATTTTAGAGTTCAGTTGCATGAAAGACATTTAATAGATGTTAGTTAGAAGCATTTGCTATGGACCATTCAAGTAAAGTATAGGAAGCAGTTAATGAGTTTTTATTACACTGGCTACGTAATAATTAAGGGCATAGTTGTGTTACTAAAGCATTATAGTAAGAGTTTGTGTGTGTGCTGTCTCAAATGTCAGCCTTTGAAACCTGTAGTAGTAACTCCTGTCCAAGGTAGTTAGAGTAATAGATGTTGATTGGCTTCGTGTTAATGTTTTTTTAGAGCACTCTTGAGAGTCAGGTGTTTGACGAGAAGGATAAAGCACAGCGGCTGCAGACGGAGCTGGACGTCAGTGAACAGGTCCAAAGAGACTTTGTAAAGCTGTCCCAGACTCTCCAGGTAAATATGTTTTGCAAGCAGAAGAGTCTAATATGTTTTTATTTTTTTTTATTTTGCACTTGAGTTAAAGTAATGAAAGCAGCTGCCATGTCACCCAAAATATTCTCTTGATTTACTCCTAATCTTAATTAGAAACAAGAATCATTTAAAATCCTACATTCCCACAGAGACTTTTTTTTCAATCATGAAAATTCTTAGAAAATTAGAAAATTGCTAAAAAAAAATGTCCTAAAAATATTATTGGGTTCCTGGAACAGCTGTGCTGCTAAGCCACTGAGATTGCATATTTTATCCACCAATAGCCTGCCCACCTTCTCTTACAAGGTTGACTGACTGTTGACAGCTCTTTATACAGTTTATTTAGTCTAAGGTTTTTAATTCTTTAATTTTGCACTGTAGTTAAAGTAATGGATGTAATTTAAGATACAGTCTTGGTTGATTTACTCCTAGTGATCATTAGAAACATGAATCATTTTAAGTAATAGCCACATTCCCACACATTATGGACATTTTTGTTGTTTCCAGACTTGAATGAGAATGAGAAATGAGAAAATTGGTAAAAATGTTTTTAAAATATTTGTGCGGTCCTGGAACAACTGGGCTGTTGAGCCAGCCACTGAGATTGCATATTTTATGCACCAATGGCCTGCCCACCTTCTCTCACAATGTCTAATGTTGCACTGTAATGTTGACTGATTGCATACATTGATGCAATCACATCTTACAGTGTATATATATAGCAGTGTATATATACAGCTCGGCACCACTTTAAAATCAGATTAACCTTATAAAGGGTTTATATGAGTGTATTAATTCATATTGATTAGGTTGTAAATGTTTTAAAAACCATTGATAGACAGTTACAACACATCAATTGAATCAATTGAAATGTTGTTTTCTAAGTCATTTAATTCAACTTAGTTATTTAGTTTAAAGTAAATAGTTAAACATACTTACAAATATATTAATATGACAGGTTTACGGAAAACACAAAGTAAGATCAGTATTTAGGAAGATCTGAGGTTTGACAGTATAAATGAGTGTGGAATCAAATTTACAAATTTATAGCTCACTGTTGACATTTCTATTTGTGTTATATATTCATTAACTGCTTATTCGTTTAGTATTTGCAACCTAAATAATAACCACTGATAAACTCATTAATAAACCATTCATAAACCCTTTGTAAAGGTAGTCTTATTTTAAAGTGGTGCCTACAGCTCCTTATACATTTTATGTTTACTTATCGACACTTTAACAAATGTGTGCCTCACAGTTACTGGCCTTGGTGCTCAAAACCTGTGTCCAATGTACAGTGGCCTTTAGAGATAAGACATTACTATTCTGGAACAGTCAGTCTGCATGTTTCATGTTAATGTTGTGAAAATATTATCAAGTAGATGCAGCACTAAGAGCGAGATAGTAAGAGTTTTTCTTGTTTTTTCTCAGGTCCAGTTGGAGAGGATCCGTCAGGCTGACTCATTAGATCGTATCCGGGCCATTCTCAATGATACCAACCTGACAGACATCAGCCAGCTTCCTGAGACATGATGCTCCCACCCACTCTCCCACCCAGATTATTATTATTATTATTATTATTATTATTATCTTCCCCTTGCTTACTCACAAAACCCACACACATGCGTTCATCCCTGTCTTTCCCCCGGCTCTGCAGTCCCAACACATTGCAGCATCTCCTCCAACTTATATGAACAGACTCGGGGACAATGGGAGTGGCCTGAGCTTTTTAAAACACTCTTATCTTTCGCCCCAAAGTGTGAAGTCTTCAAGACCTGAGGCTGCGCACCCTGGAGAAACACTACGATTATCTACTGCTGCTGCTGGAAGATGTGATCTGAGAAATAGACTGATGTGTTTAAAGAAGCGTAGGGTGCTGCTCTCTTTTGGTGATCTTAGGATTTCATAAAATTTTAAAAGGCTACCCGATATCATCAACTTCTCATTCAGGTTGATGTAGATTCTATTGGTTTCATAGGTTGGCGATCTATGGGATTTAATGGAGTCCTAATATTAATTTTCTCTATTGTTTTGATTTTTCCCACCTCTATTTCCTCTCTCCTCTCATGTTTCCTGGCTTGTTTCCCTACTTCCACTCCATCTACTGAGTCTAAAGGCAGGGATTTAATGAAGGAGACAGATTCACTAGTATTTGTACATACCTTGTAAACAGAATATATATGTATATTGCATCGAGTTAAGTTAATTTGTTAAGTATGTGTGCTCCCCGTCTCCCCCTCTTAACATTCTTCTCTTCAGAGTCGCGTGTTCAGTCCATGATTCATTTAATAGAAGTGTGATTTCTTTGCCGGTGTGGGTTCCGTAACTTGGCCCTTGCTCTCTTTCCGTTTTACTTCACCTGTGTTTTTGTCTACATTCAGCACAAAAAAAAAACCTGAAAAAGGTTCAAGCCACGCTGATTTTCTTTACTAAACCACATTTTACACAAACCAATTGAGGACCTCCATAAGATCCAACTTCAAGCTGTGATTTCTTCTCTCTTTTCATTTCAGCCAGTTGACTTCTCTTTACTGGTACCAAGTGCTGTTTTTGGCAACATTTGGCTTTTTTCGTTCACTACCCTTAAGTTTCTACATGGTGGTCTGATGATTTTTGGCTCTACTGTCTAATCTAGTTTTCTGTGCTCGATATTCTGATGTCATTGACTCAATGTGCAAAGAGGTTCAGTGGACAGTGGCATTGATGCCATTGATCTCCCCTCCACTCCACATGACCACAACAAACTTTCTGTACGTCCAATGAGAGTAAGTACACTATGCGTCTAGCTAGCTGCTGCTATCTTCATGTCTTTTAGCGTCCAGTGCTACTGATAGGCTCATTGAGTTGAATACTATGTGTTCACCATGCTAAAAACAGAAAAGAAAAGAAAAAAAAAAACACAGTTAACCTATGTGTATGTGTCTCGCGTGCAGTGCAGGATGAATGAGAACTGCATATGAAATCTTTCTGAACCAAAGTTAAGTGATATGTTAGCCTGAATTATTCAGGGCAGCATATTTGAGTAGCAAAAAATATAAAAAGGGCGAGAGAGGTCAGTACAGTTTTGTGTAGAGGGGGGAAAAAAGGCAACATTTATGTATCTGTCTTGTGGATTAGATTATGGTCACAGAGCATCATCTGGCTGCTTCTCAAAAACACTTAACTCATGAGGAAACTTTTGGTTTTTGGATCCGCTGCATTTTTTTGTTTGACAGCTGAAGTGTTTTTAGATTAGTAAATGTACTTTTTTTCTGACAGCAGTTCACATGAGGTGAAATGGCACATGGTTTTCTTGCCCTGCTGATCTTGGCCAGACTGCTTAGTAATAATTTTTCCAATCTGGCGAGCTTCATTGGAAAGTCTTTTTTTTTTTTTTTTTTGCATAGTGCTACTGATGTTTACAGGCAGTGCAGTTGTGCTTGAAAACACAGCTGTACTTGTCCCAGAAGTGTGTGGGACAAGATTTGATTTAAAGATGGATGTTCTGCTGTAAACTTATGTATGCAGCCACACTCAGAGCCAGCCCCAGGTTCTGGAAGCTCTGGAAGCTTTGGAATCATCCTTAGTGGTTATATGGCTTGTAGGAATTCATGATCTGCACACAAATGTACTTTTTTTTAATAGCTTGAAAAGTGATGAACTGTAGTGCACTGCTTAGAGCTGTGGTTTAGATCTGGTCACTTCATCTGTCTTTAGTATCAGGTTTATATCTGGATGCATAAAGATACATAAAATTGCTAGTGTTAAAACATCCAAGACACATTTAGAAAAGATACAAATGACTTTTGGACTTTTGGTCCAGATTGTGGTTTGTGGCATCTTAACACCTGCCATTTTTAAGTCAAACTAAACGATGTCGGTATGTATCGTCCCTTTTGATTTTTGGGCTTTTGGGGGATAGGGTTTTGATGTATTCCTTGTACACACATAGCACTGGCGATTGAGGATTGTTAAATTCCTCTACAACTTCAGACATGGAATGTCCCATTGGCCCCATTGGTGCAGCACACACTATCAGGATTTGTTGGAACTCATCCCCCAAGTTAAAGCTTTATATTAAATTGCTGCTATCCTGTGATTTTTGGCTTGTCGGTAACCTAGCCAAATCAAAGCAAGCAAGCATATAGTTTTGCATAAATTACTGATTAACATGGAGAAACATTTAAATACATGAGAAATTGAAGGTTTTTAACTCTGAGAAGAAAAGGATTAATACCTTTACAAAATTTTATGCTACTGGTCTGATATAGATGGAATGCTGCTGGAATAAGATGATGTTAGCAGCTCTGTGCAGTGGGAGTAAGCACTGTGTGCCCTTTCACCACTTTTAATTTTGTCTGCTACACGTGACCTTCAAGGTTAACCCGCTCATCTCTCAGCGCTTGTGACACTCAAAAGCACCATCTATAGCCACGTACGTAGTTACAGGTTACATTGGTGAAGGTGCTGCTTATGTAGGTAGAGATGCAGTTTTTAAAAGGAGGAGCATTACAGCACAAAGATGAGTTCTTGTTTTTAACTATACTTTACAGAATCTCTAAATACTGATGGAACATTAAACTACATAACTTCAGAAGGTGTAGCTTTAAAATGAAGTCAGTTCTGCACATGGTCTGTCCTGTCATATTACGAGCATTGTGGAGAAGCTTTGTTTAAACAGACCACATTAACAGTCCTGATTCTGTTCGCATGCTGTGTCTCGCAAATTCAGAAGCCCTTGGAAGTTTATATACTGTATTGTGTACATATCTCTGTATATATCTAATAAAACCAAATTGTACTTAAAAAAAGAAGTGTTGGCAGATTTGTATGATCAAGCTTTTGTTTTGGGTCAGATCAGTAGAAAACAGGATCAGTTTTCTAGAGAGGGATAGATTCTGTGTTTCAGGTCAGCTTTGCTAGTGATACCAGTTTAATACTGATTTTGTGCATCCGAAAATCCAAAAGTTGAACAGTACTGAGCGTATGACTGATTCACTGAGGCAAATAGAAGTGCTAATAAACTGTATAATACTGTTGCACTCTAAACGGAATGTGGCATAAGCCTAGTCATAGGCTATGCTGTGTCTGAAATGCAAAACTAAAACCCAAAAATCAAACAGTTCAAGCTGCTTTTCATTTATATATTTTTTCATTTGGTCTAAATCAGTTAATGAGTTTTCTACACCAAAATGTGATGCAACACACCATGTGAGTATGTTCTATCTGCTTATTGTTCACACCTGAATGGGGTGGGCAAGAAAAAGAAATACAGGAAAGTGATCCTGTGTTTTGGGCTAGTGTGTATTTCTGTGCAGTTTAACATGGAGCAACAGCAGAGATAGCAATTATTGGGGTAATATACCAGGTCACGTCAGATTCTCTGTCCCTGAAAAACCTCACATGCCCACATTGATACTTGTATAAACGTCGCCTTCTTTAACAACAAAAAAACTCATATGAGAGACGACTCGTATAAAGCTACGTGTTAGCAGCTCATATGTGGAGCATCTTTTGCTGGAGTGGAGAAACAGGAAACAGCTGGCCTGAAGTACATGCTCAGGTCGAGGAGGTGAAAAAAGGTCAGGCTTTTTTTCTGCCTTTTGCTGTTTGTGGAGCTATAGCTGCACAGCTGCACCAAGAGATATGTGGGTACAAGAGAGAAGCATGTAGCACATGCGTAAAAGCAATAAGACACTAGTTTTAGTACAATTTTTACTTTTTTTTATTATCTACATTATTCAAATGTGTTTAAGTTTTGAAAATCTTTTAATTAGTTTTAAACTGTACATATTAATAAACTAGTTCATATTTCATTTAAAGCCTCAAAACTGACTTTTATTTTGACAGGAAATCGTTTTGGACTCTGACCAAGTGTTGCTAGAATCACAATGCTGTTGCACGTCCATGGATTGGATATGTATCCGATTTAGGACCACATATGACAGTGGCTCAAATCTGATTTGAAAAAATCGAGTTTGGCACATTCACACAGATCTGAGCCACGTTAAGCATAAAATCTAATTTGAGTCACTTCAGCCTGGTAATGTGAATGTAGCATAAATGGTATATTATATGGGCCAGATCACTAGAATTGGGCAAAGAGACGTGGTGATCAAACATGAGACTTTTAACCACAAGTCATACTTTAATAGAATAGAACTGAAGTACTTCACTGAGCTTTAAGAAAAAACATTCTACAGAAAATGATCTGTTATTCTTTTTAAACTATTTGTGCATTTTACTCATGATCAATTTCTTTTTGCAGTAATGTTATGTAGGCCGATGAGTCTCAGGATTATATAGCAAAAGTTTCTCTCCTGACAAAATCTATTTAAGATTTATATCAGCAGAATATGCCAGATTAGATATTTAAAGTGGAAAAATAAACAAATAAATCGAATTAAAATTTAGCCTGAAATGCCACAGAATAGATCAAATTGATATTATTTCTTTTAATTAGGACTTTTTAAAATATCAAAATACTCTGATTAAAGCAGTTTCCCAGACCAGGGTTAGGCTAGGTTGCACACAGCATTTTGAATGGAGATTTTTTTTTTATTGAAAAGTAAACAAATCTTAAGACTAAGCTTAATTTATGTCCAGGAAATCAACCCTAAGACCATTTACATCGACTTAATAGTCCAATAACTACAGAAAATAAGATTTTTGGCAGGTGATCAACATGCAATTTACATGCAATTAGAATATCACATAATGAGGAAAAACCAGGGTTCCTCAGTGTAGTGTTGTGTAATGCTAATGCTGCTGCACCCAGCCTTAGTGAAAATCAGGAACTCTAATGAGAGAAATCTGTGTAGAATAACATCCAGCGCTCGTTTGACTTTAAAATTCACCTTGTGTATGAAAATAGACATTCATTATAAGTGTGCCTTACAGTAAAAATAAGGGCTTATTATGTTTAGATTATTGAGTGCATGCAAACACACTCTGTGTTTAAGCATTGGCACTGTAAAGAAAAATGCAGTACTGTCTCATCTCTAATAAAAGCAAAAATCAACCATTTATCCATGAATAAGCACAAAAAATTCATCCACAAATATACAAAACATTTTATTATCCAAAGAGATGCACACTTGTACACAAACATTAAAGTTTACTCAGACTGCCTGTAGAGAAATGTGTCAGCTTTCATTTTGCCCTTAGAATCACTCCAACCTACTTCCCTAGACAGTGCAAGACAAGACACTGTCCCTTACAGGAAATTACGCTCATCTGACCTAGACCACACTAGACCAAAAACATACAAGCAAAATATACTTTTCTCAATGTTCTTTTATGGTCTTTATCGCGCAGGTATATAATAATAATAATTACATTGATTCAGCAAAGCTGGCCAGTGCTGGCTGCTCACTGTTCAGAAACTGAAATGGTTCTTGATGTCCTTGATTTGTTTCATCATATCGCCGATGTGCTCACCCCTGTTACAGAAGAGAAACAGAAAGAGCAAGGTTTTAATCACTGTAATCACACCTTCACTATTCATTTCACACACACACCGACTGAGCACTGCATGATTAAATCAAATAGTGGATGTGGCGAATATTAGCTAATTTATTGAAGGTTTGACCATAAAGCAGAACAGCGAGTCAGCAGCAAAAAAATGAAAAATGTTCTAATGAATTAGTGCGATTTATAATGGAATACATACATACGTTGGTCTCTCTTTACGAGGCGACAGCATTAGCATTTAACTAACCCCACAGGACGTAGGCCGTACTTTAGTCTGGCTAGCTTTCACAGAGTTTATTATTTTTTTCAGATTTGGTCTCTATTATAACCAACTAGAAAGAGATTTTATCATACAGATGACACTGGAATTTCAACAATTGTAAGATAAGAGATTGAGAAATCTTTGAGAAGCTTTAGTGCTTCAAATCAACAGTTTATATGATTAGTGTTGTTTTTAAGTAGGGCACAAATTGCTAAATTACTTTAAATAATGTATATTTTTGTAGGTGCAGCACCTCTACCCCAAGTGCACTGCATACTAGTGTATCTCAAAAAGGTGTTTTATTTGTTGTAATGTTACTTTATTTCAGTTATTTAGTTCAAAATGTGAAGCTCATCGATTAATATAAGTGCAGGATAATTTAATGATTTCCACAAGCTTGGGGGTGAATCTTAAGCAACATTAGTCTTCTGATGGACATGTTTCACTAGAAGCAGTTAAACCGTATAAAATATTCATACAGCATTTTACCCCGAATAAGTTTTGCCCTGCTCTGCTCTACAGCATTTCCATATCAAAACGATTCTGTCCTCTAGTTTATTGCTTGTGGCAGAGTTTTTACTCTAACTGTGTTGATGTAATATATTTTATTAATGTAGAAAAGAGATGCTCATTTGAATGGATTAAAATGGAATGCACTGCTGTCAGCGCATCTCCTTCTCATCACAGTGTGAAAAGGACACATTTTGCTGAATGGAGCAAATGAATGGAATTTATAATGGAGGCGTATCAAGAGTAGCAGAGATGTAATTAATTTAGAGTGCACTCACTGCTCCTTCAAGACCCCCTGAATACACTTCCTCTGGTGGGCGTTCAGCGTGATTCTGGCTCGAGCTGGAGTCAGGAGGCCTTTATCCATCTGCTTCGTCTGGTACTCCTTTTTCATATTGACCTGAGAATAGAATTTAGTACAGGAAAGGTGAAGTCATTAAACAGCAGGTTCTGTATGGAATTATACACTTATATATAACCATTAATAACCATAAGATTAACCACTTATGGTTCCCTACAAAATTTTATGGAAAATCCTCTACACAGATTTTTTTTGTTAAAGGATAATGCAGAACCTTTCTTATAATAAATTATTTCTAATTTTACTATTTTCTATCCAATCTGGAAGAACAGCTACCAAATACACTTTCATATGACCTGGGGAAAAAAAGGTATTTTTACACTGGACTAAATATTGTTCCTTTGATCTACCGTATTTTTCTCACTATAAGGCGCACTTTAAACCCTTTAATTTTCCCAAAAATCATCAGTGCACTTTCAGTGCTTAGAGTTGGCTCTTTAGCTGTTCAGAGATCAGTATTATCAGCCTGTATCCTGCTGCTAACCCTGGCTAGCGCTGCTGGAGCAGCATTAGCATTAACCACTAACCACAGAGCTAGCTCTTTCTTTGTTCAGAGGTGAGTATATCGGACTGTAGCCTGTGCATTTACTGTGTAGCTTGCATTTACAAGCTACGTGGGACGAATCGCTACCTAATATTGCCCTGGCTTACCGGAACACTCAGAGTTCCTCAGTGTAGCGCTATGTGGTTAGCAGCTAATGCTAATACTTCAGGCTTAGAGCTGGAGAAATTTGAAAATCCAAGCTTACTGTAAATAAACTGAAGCGCTTTACTCACCCAAATAAACAGTTTTCAAGAGAGAAATCTGTGTAGATTATTTTTTTTTATTTTTAAGAATTATTTTTTTTTCTTAACTTAGTTCGCTACCCCCCCCACCACCACCCAGTGGCGAGACCTGCTGAATTAGAAGTTCCTTATAGTGTCTCTTAAAACGGGTCTTATAATCCAATGCGCCCTATGTATGAAAATAGACCAGAATTTTTTTTTTTATAGTGCCCCTTACAATAGTGCGAAAAATGCGACATATCAAGGTATATTTTACAGCTCGGACCAAACTGAAAAGTCCAGCGCGAACATCTACAGAGGCTGACCTGTGTGATGGTGTTGTCTAGGTGACGGAGCTGGTCATTGATGGTCTGCAGTTCTTTCTTCATGTCCTTTTCGCTGTCAGACAGAACAGGAAGCTGATTGCGCAGACTTCCTAGAACCCGCTTCATCCTGTACACACAAAACACACGCAAACATTTTTTTCCCCCTATATTTAATATAGCTTGGGCTTCCCCTATTACACAATGCTCTCAGTGCTGAGAGTGTGGAGGATTCCTCTGAAACATGTGAATAGACAGCTGGACCATATTAATATGAAGTAACCATTCTGAGTGTGTGTTAAGAGATCTGTCCGCTCCTTTTATGGTGGAGAACAACAAACATGACTAAATCTGCAAACACAATTTCACAGCAAGAGAGACGTGAGGTAATTCAAGTCTAATCATGGACAACACCATTACCATATTTATGCTAAAACAGGGAAAGACATGTGACATGTGAACCAAAAAATGTACATTACATCACATTACACTTGGCAGACGCTTTTATCCCAAGTGATTTACAAATAATGATGTAGATTAGCAACAGAGGACATAGAATTTCAAGGCAAAAACATTTTTGCAGGGCCTAAAACAGGCCAAAGGGAAATAATGGGATAATAGAGGAAAGGTGGGAAAAATGGAAATGAGGTTAGAGGTAGTTAGTTAGTTAGAGGTGTTAGGAGAGTATGGGCTCTTTGAAGAGCTCTGTCTTCAGGAGTTTCTTAAAGATAGCGAGATATTCTCCTGATCTGGCAGTGGAAGGTAGTTTGTTCCACTATTGGGGAACTCTGTATGAGCACAGTCTGGATTGCTTTGTGTGGATTTTTGGTAAAGCTAGGCGGTGTTCATTGAAGGAGCACAGCGGCCAGGAGGTCACGTAAGCCTTCAGGAGTGAGTGCAGGTAGTTGCAAGAGTTTTATCACAGAGAAGACTCAAAATCAAATCCTAACAATTAGGCGAGTTAGAATACTTATTTATTTATTTTTATTTTTAAGATTTTTAGTGATCAACGTTTTAACACTTTTTTCCGGCCAATGGATTTTATAATTTCTTGAAGGTAGTTTTTTTTTTTTTTTTTTTTTTGGTAATTTTTTTTTTTAAATAATCAAATTACATTTCCTTAGGTTGCTACAACCATTTTTTTCTGGGCAGCTGGAGGGTTTTAATCGAAGCATTTTATACAGAAAATTTATAAAATAAACCTAAACTGAACCAAGGCTGTGACCGAATTAGATTTTCGGCATGATTTTAAATCAAGCTCTCATCTGATTGATTAGAAACAAATAGAAACAGGAATAGGCAAACTATAGAATGTTTATCAAAAAAAAAATTAAGTTTCTAAAAAATAAATAAATAAATAAATAAATAAAAAAAATTGCACCTTAAAATGCATCACCACAAACTATTTGAGAAAATTCTCTCTGCTTATTGGTCAGACTTTTCTGGGGCAGAAGGAGGAATGTACATACAGGAAGAAGGTCCTGTTCTTTTTCTCCTCATCTGAGCCTGATTAGTGTATTTACATCTGCTCAAACCTAATCACACCAAGACTGAAAACAAACCTCTATTTCAATTTAACAAAAAAAAAAAAAAAAGACTTAAGGTAATTAAATAACAACAAAAAAGCACCTAGGATCTGAGAACTGATGCGTGATTTAATTGCACCCTTATTTATTTTTAATAGTGTATAATCTTCACCAAAGCATAAGCCAGTTTGGGTGGATTTAGTGCAATTAGATCGCTGATTTAAATTCAAAGCATGGCACAGGAATAATTAGTCTAATAAAAAAAACACACAAATAAGTGTTAAATAAAACACTGCAGGCACAGTCATTTTCAGAGCCAAGGTTTGTAAAAGGCAAAGATAAGAAACCTGTTCATGATGGCTTCCTGGCGATATTTGGCATCTTCATACTTATCAGCCAGCCGCTCTGCTGCCTCCCTCAGGCTCTTTCTGTAAAAATAAATAAATAAATAAATAAATAACTGAGGAAACATGAGCTAAATACACAGTGTTTACCGCTGCGTGACTGCTGCTGGGAACACGAGGTGAAAGCTGTGTGAAACAGCTTTGATGACTGCATGTAAATCAAGTGCATTCATGCAGTTTATTTGTTTACTGCACGGTAAATGACCCACTTATTAAAAAGTCCCCTGCAGCTCATCAGCTTTTTTATTTTTAGTACAGTCACGTTTCTTAATGCTTAACTGAATTTAAGCACTAGACACGAAGAGGAAAATGCTGGCTTGTGCTTTTAACCCTGCACTCTATGGTGCTGCTATATGCCAACAATGATTACTTGGCCCATATCTTACACTTTGTTTGCATATTTTTAAATTAGCTTGTTACTTTAGAAAGGAAAAAAAAAGGAAAAAAAAAAAAGTAATTTTCACAATTTTCCCATACTCTCATTTCTCTAAGGATTAAATAAGCTAATTGCCTTTATAACTAATTTTATTATAGTTTTACCCTCTTTTTCCTTATTATTGCTCACTTCTAACCATCTGGACCAACTGGCATTTGAAGTAGGGCAGAAAGAGCGGGTCGCGCAGGAAACGGGTTGTTTGGATTGTAGCATAGCCAGTTAGCCAACCCTCCTGCCTTCCTTCATTCCCCGCCCTCCTCCCCCTCGTGGAGGTAGGCGATCCGTCAAGAACCCTGGACATATCAGCCAATAGCGTTCGCTGAGGGAGGCGACCCTGACCCCACCCGTAAAACTGCCAAAACCTCCCCTTTCAAAACTCAAGCGCAGAAAAACCCAGTCGAGCACAAACTGCTGCTGCAGGTAATTCACACTGCGCGCGAGGGAGAAAAAAAAAAGCACCTGAGAGGAGAAAAATGAAGCTCGAGAGCAACATTTTCTTCAGCGTGCACATGATTCCCTTTTTTTGCTTGCTAGTTTCACATTTGTGCTCACGAGAAGTTAATTTACACATGCAAAATATAAAAACACGCTGGTATTTTTGCGCCCCCGACTTTTGATTCTGATGTGACGCCATACACGTGTTGGCACTAAACATGAATTAGGAATAGGGTAAACCTGCAGTGAAGAATATGCCATAAAATATTGGTGAGAGGAGATCGCCATTCAAATCACTTTCATGTAGCTTGCCATCAGCTGCCGGAGTCCTGAGAGAGCACAATAGGCCTTGCTCTCTCTGGGTGGGTAGCTCTCTCTGGCACGCTCTCCCCACATCACTCCAAAGGGTAATGTCGCTTAGCACAAGGCGTCTGTGAGCTGATGGATTAGAACAGAGTTGCTGCGCTTTCCTTTGAGTGCACTGTGACGCTACTTAGCAATGCTGCATCAGCAGCAGTTGGAAGAGAGGCGATTTTACATGTATCGGAGGAGGCATGTGTTAGTCTTCACCCTCCTGGTGTTCGGGCATCACTAGTGATAGGGGGAGGCTTAATGAGTGGGCTGGGTAATTGGCCGTGTAAATTGAGAAGAAAATGGGGAAAAAAAAACAAACCTTGTAATGTAATGTAATGTAATAATAGGGGGAGTCCTAATGGTCCTAAACAAAGGGAGTCCTTTGTGATAACATAACGAATTGCAGTATCATGATATTATTGTGAGAAACATATGATATCGCATCGTCTTGCGTTATATCGTATATAACAGAATCACAGTATCATGATGTTTTTGAGAGCAACATATGTCATATCGTTTTGAGATATACATATATTGCATCACAGAATTGCAGGTGATGTTTTTGTGCGCAACACACTGTGGTAACATCATATCATGAGATATCCTGTGAATCCCACCCCTAGTCTGAAGCACCCAATGTTTGTGCATAATTCAATGTTTACACACAAACCAAAGACAAATAATCAAGTATAATCTTTGTAACTTTTTTTTTTAATGGGAAAATCACATTCGCCAGTTTCCACCTGCTAGCTTGGGCTTCCATCATTACACAATGCTGGGAGGGTAAATACCGGATAACTGCATCCTTTCTAATGATTGCTTAATAATACAAGGTTAATGTAGAGCTGGACCATATTAAGATGAAATAACCACTCTGGGTCTGTGTTAAGAGATCTGTCCATTCCTTTTATGGTGGAGAACAACAAACATGACCAAATCTGACAATACAACGTTACAACAAGAGAGAAGTGAGGTAATTCAAATCATATCATGGACAACACAATCACCATATTTATGCTGAAAGGGGGAAAGACATATGTAAAGCAAATAAAAAGAGAGTTTTATCACAGAGGAGACTGAGATTAATCAAATCCTAAAGGCCCTGTCCCACTGCGATTGCGTTTAAATATCCACTAAAGTACGTCCAAATTTATCAGAAAACACTGCGTCCACTGAGTGAACGCGCTGCGTCCAAAATATAGACGCACTGCGTCCAAATGGATTTACAAATTACATCCATATTCCGTCTAAATTGAAGTTGGACGCCGACTTCCAAATTTGTACGTCGACTTCCACTTTTTGGACGTCGACTTCCAACTATATATGGTTGTTTTTTCTAGTGAATCATCATTTCTTCTTGAGCTACAAGAGAGAGCACATCTATTCTCTTCTACACAACCATGGACCACAGAAACCTTGCAGTGATGGTGCAGCAGCAGAACATACTCCTCCATGTGCTGGACCAGACCGGGAGGAGGAGGCGGCAGCAGGAGAGGACTGTATGGGTCAGGCCTTGGATTGTACGCCGGGTGGAGTTTGGACTGTATGACCGGCTGATGGTAAAGCGATGGACGCCAGAAAAATTTTATGGACGTTGACGTCCACCTGTACGTGCCGTCCAAATATCCACTAAAATACGTCCGTACTGCGTCTAAATATCCACTAAATTACGTCCATATTAGTCGCCGTCTATTCCGAAAATTTTGGGAGGTACCAAAACCACTTTTGCGTCTAAAGTGGACGGCAACGTCTAAACTACGTCCACTTGGACGGTGCCGTCCAAATATCCACTAAACTACGTCCAGATTGCGTCTAAATATCCACTAAATATCCACTAATCTGTGTCCACTGAAATTTGGACGTACTTTAGTGGATATTTAGACGCAATCGCAGTGGGACAGGGCCTTAACAGTAAGGCTAGTTTGGTTATTTTGGTGATCAATTCCATTTTCAGAAAATAGGTGTTGTTCAAACGTTGATCAGTTAAGATGATAGAGGTTTTATATACACAAAAAATAATTTTGCATGTTAAAAAAATAAAAATCATATGACAAGAATAATCATCAATGGAACTGTACTCTAAATAAGAAAAAAAAATAACAGTGAAACCTTAACACCATTGTAATAATCCAAGTTGACGATTTTATTCATAAATAAATTCCACCCCATTCTGTATTGTAAAAAGACATGGATGTAAGCTTAAGCAGATAATGTCCACTGGCAGTTTACTGGCTTACTCTCTGACTGCAGTTGTATTGTTGCACGCTGTTGCACCAGAATGCAAATGAGCCCCGGCACATTTTAATCCCTTTTATATTTATACCCCTGTCTAAAAGAAAAGCCAAAACACTGAAAACATTATTTCTTGTGTATTTCGTGCTTACCGCTCCTCTCTGCACAGTGCCAGGTCCTCCAGCTGCTTGTTCTTCTGACCCGTCAGCAGTTTGACTCTGTGGAAAGCAATCAGACAAGCGTGGGCACATTAACACACGGCCATCAGCACATGACCAAAGCAATGAGGCGTAATGATACAACCCTGCAGTACTGAAGCTAAATAACAGCAGCAACTTCTGCAAGTCCCAGCAAAAACAGGACATCAGTAGAACTGATTTTTTTAAGCAGTATTATGTAAGTTTGAAGTTTCTGGTGGAATTATGTAGTACAGGCATAGATTTGTGTTTGTTAAGTCGTCAGTGGTGCTGCCTAAATCCAACTGAATTAATCTGGGAAACTGTTCTGTTTTAATAGATCAGTTTTTCAAAAAATGTATTTAAATAAATCACAATACATTACCTTGCTTAAAGTTCTGCATAATATCTCAATATATTTAACATGTATTTTATCTCCAGTTCTTGGGAGTGTAAAGGCTAGTCTGTGGTGTCTCCAAAACACACAAAAGACCTACATATCTTTTTGAACTGCTGGTAGTATCACTGGACAGTTCAACACGCTTGGAGGAGAATATTAACTACTGCTGCCAGTTATACTGGTTGTTTTTCCAGCTAACAAATGCCCATGTCAGCCAGCATCATGCTAGATTGTGAGGGAGTGAGGGAATGTACTCTTATGCAGCCACAGATAAAGTCTATGGGAGTAAAGTCTATCAGTTAGAAGCCTCCAGAAATATATCAGTAGCTAAACGGGAACTGGGAAACATAGATATCCAAATTATAGTCAGCAAAGTGGAATGTTTTTACAAAGGATTTCTCCCTACAGTTTTGGGCTTTACTTTTCCCTCACAAGTGCATAAATTCAAGTTGTAAAGACTACTTTAACTTTCAGTACAAGCACTCCACCCTTTTAGCATATTTAAAAAAAAAATCATATTAGACGATGGAGAACGAGTGTGTGGAGGCTTAATAAAGAAGGGAGCAAAGTAGAGGGCAGGAATGTCACCAAGCCAGGCAGTGGGAAAGTAATCACTACAGAAAGATCCTATGTAAGAAATCCTTTCCATTTCATCTTCAATTAAGGTAGAGTTGGAGTTACTGAATTTTCAGTAATTAAATCAGATTTGTACTTTAAAAAATGTACTTTTATCATTGGAAACCAAACATGTAAACATGGTTAACATCAAATGGAGTACCTTCTCTGCATTTCTTCTCTGGCCAGGTCCAGCTTAAGTATATATTCCTCACGGAAGACCTGTGTGGCTCTGCTCAGCAGCTGCAGACACTCTGGAGTGGGTGTTGAGGTGTCCTTATCCCCCGCCCTGAAACAAACATACCCAGTGTAACTGATCAGTGGACTGACCTGCATATTATTATATTCTGTGACATAAATACAGTAAAAGCCAATATTATAATACCTATTAACAAACAAAACTAAGTAATTAGGCTTAAAATTGATCCATCAGAAAAAATACCATAGCTGAGAAAAATACAAGCATGGCCCTATTTACGGCCTCCAGAAATATGGCATTTTTAAAACTAAGGATGCTGAATATAACAGCATATTACGTATTCAGAATTAATGAGTATTTGGGGCAATCCCATTTCTCTTTTGTACCTTGTTTTAGAGTATAGCCCTTCCCCTTGGGACAAAGTTATAAGGGGAAGGAGTGAAATCCTCACCCTAAGAATTGGGACAACCCTTCAGGCACCCGATACAGATTTAGCTATGTAGTGCTAAAGTTCAGCAACCTAGCTGCTGCTTAACTAGTTAACTTTAGGACATTGTATATTTTCAGAAAGGGGGCAGGTGGTGCAGCAATTACTTTTATTGTCCCTGTCTTAATTCCTCTGTGATGAAAAACTGGAATTAGCTTAGATTAATTTATTTTATTTTTCTGTTCCACCTTTAAAGCAGCAGTCTCTGCAATCTGTTGCACCATTAAAGGTGGAACAGCAAAGTTAGCTAGATAGCTAGCTCCTGAGATAACCTACTAGCTCGTTAATACGAGCTAGTAGGTTATGAAGAAAATGTTCATAAAACATTAAAACTACATATTAAACTATAATGTAATGTAATGTAGTGGCTATCATAATGTTTAACAAGAAAAAAACTACAATTTGTGGGTTTCTTTGGTCACTTTGGTCTTGCCAGAGATTTTCACAGACCTCTGTATTCAGTGTGCCTCTGAAAAATGTCCGTTTGAAGGGTCATGTAGCTCTAACACAAACTGAGACGCCCTACTCCTAGCTGTGCACCACCAAAACAGAGGGGTTGGGATAAGTGGTAGGGCAAAGGGGTGAAATGGGATTGAGGCTTTGTCTTTGAGGTCTTACCTCATCATCAGCGGGTTGGTGGAAGTACGTGCCAGTATATTACGGATATGCTGCTCAAAGGAGTCCTCAGCCAGTCCACGCAGAGGAGAGTTCCCAGACCCCTCGAGTGTCCCCACCCGTGAGCATAACAGAGGAGGAGAGGGAGGACGAATGGAACTTCTGCAGAGGGAATAAAAATTCAAAACAACTCCAGTAAACATTCCTGATATTATACCAAGCCAATCACATTTTATATAATCTCAGATTAACATCAGCACATAATGAGATTCACTGATATTTCTCAGATTTCTCAGTAAAATGAAGAGATGCTTCTAGATGACTAGAATTTTGCTCACGTACAGCAGAGGGAGCAGGAGACACTCATAAGTGCTGGTGATACAGATCATGGTGGCGCCCAGAGAAAGATCAGACACGATCCAGAAACCCCGCACTGGAGCTGGCAAACTGACACACACAAGAACAAGGTGAAACAAGGATATTCAAACCTTTACACTCGATTGTAGGTAAGTATTTAATTAGGTTAAGAATATGTCTGGCAAAATTGATATAATACAGCGCACATCTCAATCTAGAGAATATAATGGTTATTAAGTGAGTGATGTATGTTAACTGCTAGGCTGTGCTTTTTGTGAATTCTATAATATACTGTTTTAAAATTCATATTTTGAAATTTAAACAATGTATTACTGAGCACAGCACACAGATTAAAATAGACAAAGAAGATGAAGAGGTAGAAGAAGACGAAGATGACAAAGAAGACGATGAAGAAGACAGACAATAAAGAAAAAGATGAAGAAACAGATAAAGACGAAGATGAAGAAACACAAAAAAAAAAGCGCTGCTGGATGTGTGTATGTGGGCCCTCCTGCATTGAATGCACACATGATTTCTGTCAAATTTGCTTGTATGTTCACATGGACAGTTCTAGCCAGATGCCGCCGGTTACGATCATTACCACCCACTGTGTGGTTCACTGTGGACGGTAATGTCTTTTATAAAGTATTGAAGTATATGAAGATCGAGGAATGTTAAAATGCCACACAACATCGGAAACGGAAATTCCTGTCACCTTACCATGAGCACGCTTTTCACTCACATGATGGTGAAGGAATATATTGTGCTTCATTTATAGTTACCTGCTGGTGAGAGGTCTGGTACAGAGTATGTGTTCCACTATGCAGCGCTGCTCAGCTGCCAGCTCCTGCAGGCTGTCTTTATCCTCCTCATCTGTAGACACACACACACACAGTTAAGAACACAGCACACGCACTTGTGCTGACCACTGCAATGCTTCAGGTGGTTCCAATTACTGCTTACCTCAAAGGAAAACCCAAAGAGGTCTCATCTCAGCATCAACAAATGGCTTCTAACAGAGTCCACAAATCTACAAAAACAACGTGTGAAAAAAGTGTACTGACCTGACTGCAGGAACTTGTGGAGTTTGTTGAACCAGGAGAGACCCACACTGTGAACACCTGCCTCATGGGTGCAATGATACCGGTGCTGACATAGTGGATCTGAAAGACAACAGAAACAAGCAGCCAATGAGTAAATATTAACATCTTTAGATGTATAGGACTAAGTATGATAAAGTGTAACTGTAAAGTGTAGGACCCTTAAAATGTCCTTTTCAGTTTTACTCATTTCTTTTTGTTGTTTTTCATGTTAAATGCAATAAAACTCAATTTTCCAGAATTCTTTTCTGGTTTTGCGCCATTTATTGGTTAGTTTCCTTTTCAGTATGACCAATGGGATGAGTGTGAGGCATCATTGTGTCAGACGTGTCCTGCATGTGGTGCGAGGGAGCGAGAGAGAAAAACTCCGGGGAGCGGGCATTTGTTTCTACAGAGCTATTTTCTTAACATTTCTCCGCTCTAAAGCTAAGTTTGGAGAGTTAATATATTTCATATTGGCCCAAACGGCAGTATTAGGCTTAGTTTTTAAGAGACTGAACAGTTTCAGTGGCAGCTTCACCACCTCTGTAAGCAGGAGACAGTCAACTGAGACTGCTGATCCAGCCGAGCATCTGTCTGATCAACTCCAACGAGCTTTGTGCATCAGTCGGACACAAGCACACCCTGCACTTTGTATAGTACGCAAAATGCGCAGTTTCCTCATTGGAAGCACTAAGACTGTTTTGGGCAGATTACAGCGGAAGTTGGGGTCAAACTTGGTGGCATAATTAACTGCGTTAAAAAATTAATAATGTTAGCACTTTAATGTTGACAGCCCTAAGATAAATGTTTAATTAACACAGTGTAATGAAGTAGCATAGAAAAAACTGTGCTGTGAACACTCCAGTGTGATGGTCTAACCTCTGTGTAACCTGATTGGGCAGGTGAAGTCCGACTCTACAATGTCCTCCTCCTCTCCAGCGGGAAGTTTGAGCGTGAGCTCCAGCTCCACACACTCAAATACGTAGAGGGAGGGCACGGTCTCTGAGCCCCGGGACCACCTTTCCACAGACTACATTCAAACACAGCATTACAGCATTACAAGATATATTTAGAGAGTAAAAATGATTATTCAGCAACTGAAAAATGAAAAAATAAAAAATAAATAAAACATAAAAAAATGAGCTTGTCAAAAAGTAAAGGCAGAGTACGTAAGACATTTTTTTCTTTGACAAGCAGGATAATAATGCATCTATGGTATTAAATTTATGCACTGATGTAAGCAAAATAGGAAGATTTAGTGCTGCATGGCAGAATAAGGCTGTGTTTACTCACTCCACCGTCTTCTTCCTCCTCTGCCTCCAGCACCACACAATGATACAGCATGCCTGTCTCTGTGGCAATAACCAGGATGTTGGGTACACAGGGCAGACACAGCACTGCGCAGGCGTCATAGCCATAGTTATCCTCAGCAGCAGGGTACATGGGGAGAGGACCCAGCAGCTTCCCCAGAGTGCTGCCACACACAGACAGATAAATAAAAAAGAAAGCTATTAAATTTTTGCACAAACTCAAGCCTTTGATACACACACAATTGAGAGATCTGCATGTTCCTTTTAAAGTCACAATTAGGCAAATGTGTCAGACTAGAAAAGTAGGTGTGTAATATATGGTTAATTTTATTAAACTTTGCTGAATTCATAAAATGGTAGGGGTTTCTAGACATTATTGGACAAGTTTAAACTATAGAAAGAGTAATGTCAAGAATAGGTGTGTTACTGTAGAGGAGTCATTACGTGTGTGTGAGAGAGGTGTAGCTCAGAAAGGTCTCTCCGTTCTCGTAGAGGATGTATAAGGGGTACACCAGCAGGTCGTCACTCAGCCGCTGGCGGGCAAGCTGACGGGGGACGTCCACAAGCGGGCCGAAGTCAAACGCCACAGCGATCTCACCCAGAGAGGCTGCATAAGAGCGCCTGGAGGAAAAGCACAGTCCAAATAAAGATCTGTACTCACACTCGATATAGTGTTAAAGCATTTTACAACAGCTAGCACTCTCACCCTCTTGTGTGGACACTGGTCTCCTCCTCTGACTGAGAGACTGGAAGCACTCTAGCTGGAGTCTGAGGCTCTTTAAGATTGTAGAATCTACAGGCAAAGAGAACATTACAACTCTTATTTACTGTATGACATTTAATACAGTAATATTCCAACAACAATACACCATTCAGTTATTAATGCAGTGCATCTTTATCTAGGGAAACAAGTCCTACAGTTATTAACTAGGGGTGTGCCATATTGTATCACATGCAATAAGATTGACAAAAATGTTGAATATATCATTACCGCAAACACATCCTGAATAATTGAGATATTATTTTAGGGCCATATGGGTCATTAGAGTACAAATTTTGTTGCTGTTTTTAGCAAAAGAATAATTCACACTGTTCTTATTCCCCATTATATATCTACTAGAGATTATATCTGTTCAGTATCATTTATTTTACTTCAGTCCTGGATATATGAAGATATATGGAATGCATTATTACTATCAGGACATTCTGGATCATTGACTTCGTTTCAATCTGGTGACGATCTCAATTAGGGGTGTATTATATTATGAAATTATATCGCCAAATGCAATTTGCTGCAGTAGTATATTCTTGAAATTAATTCAATATCGGAAAAACCCAAAACCTGCCCCTATTATCAACTCTTGTTATAAATTGCTTATTATTACAAAAAGGTCTCAAATATATTATTTACCTAATTGTGATTATTATTTTTTTTTTTTATCAAAATTTTGATACTTCGGACTCACCAACTCAGACTGTGAAACTTCAGCTTCAATAAAAAGGGATAAATTAACGTTGTTTTTTGATAATATTTTATAATACCTGTTTTATACAACACAGTATGTATTAATACTGTTATTTACATGTTTTGTGACAATATAGAAAGCATTACGATCATTACCATTACAGACTATGATTTCTGAAATAAAGGTAACACTTGTTTATTCCGTATACCATGAAACGAAGCCCAACATGTCAACGAAAAAAAGAGTTAAAGTAGGTATTTTACTGGTAATCATGTTTTTCTCCTGACCATGAGGTAGTTTTATGTAGCTTTTTAAATTATTTATACAGCTATGCCAATATATTAATGAGAATTTATTTATTTATTTATTTATTTATTTATTTATTTAAAATGCCAATTATATTTCCCAAACAGTAACCTGATACAAAAAGGCCCAAATTAAATAATCAGCCAGTTACCTGATGGTGTTGTCTGAGGTCAGAAGCACCAAGTGAGGCTCCTCTGTCTCACTGGGAAACCAAGCAGCCTGCCTCAGGGTAACGGAGGTAGAGCTGGTGAAGAAGCGTTCAGCCACAGGAATAGTCCTGATAACAGAGAAATTCACATTCTCAATAAGAATCACTGCAACAAAACATCAACACAACAAAATATCTTTAAACCAAGATCTTTCAACAACCAACCCCCCAAAGCATTTTATGCTACTAGGTGAAACATGACTCACTTGCAGTTTATTTCCATACGTCCACCTTCAAACTCAGACTTCTTGCCCCATCGCTGAGGCAACTCCAGCACTGTTGCCCCACGCTGACCGATGAGAGCCACATGGTACTGGGTGGGGCTGAGCAGAACCTGACACACTTCAAAAAGGGGCGGGTTGATGCACAGCAAAGTCTGTTAAAAAAAAAAGATAAAACAGGAGTTTTAAACAAAGGTGAGAAAAATATTCACATTCATTACTCAGGTAGAAGTACAGATACTATAGTTTAAAATATGTCTGTAGAAGTTAAAGTATCAACTCAAGCTTTTAACTCAAATAACAGTGTTTCAAACTACTTAGTAGGGGTGGGCGATATGGCTCTAAAATAATATCACGATATTTCAGGGTATTTTTGCGATAACGATATACTTGGCGATATAGGAAAACTAAAAGAATTCATTAATTTCAGGAATATAGTATAATAGTATAACAGAATAATCATAATGTGGCAAAATAAATAATATAGCATAAAATAATATAATGCAGCAAATAATATTGCAGAATATTTAGTGGATGCATATAAACTGCAAACTAAAACAATTATACAATAAATACACCTAAAGCTTCACAGTAAAAAATAGACTACTTTTAAGACAGAACAGCTCTATTATCACGATATGGATTTTTAATATCATGATATGTCTGTCACAATATATTTTATACGATATAATATTGCCCACCCCTACTTCTTAGTACACCATATTTTTTCCATTAATAGCTGAAATGTGTTCCTTTGAAGTAATCAAACATACCTGTCCTTCTTAAAATTTTAATAAACTAATGTAAATATAACTGCATTTAACATTTATTAAATCCATTCTTTTATTTACATTTAAATATCCACTATAAAAACTTGCGTCTTAAGAAGAAAAAGTGTGATTAATCACAGTTAATGAGGTACTGTAATTAATCAGATTTTTTAAATCTATTGTCCCCACTATTAAAAAGTAATAAGAAAAACAATGACTAGTTAAGTATAGATTAACCAAAATTTTAGTTAAGTAAGATAATAAAGTATTTGGACTTGACACCTCTGGATTTAAACATTTGGGACCTGGTGCATTATTCTTGGCTACACTGAAATTTGTGTTTAAAAGTGCGTATGGATACATGGACACAAAAGATGCAGCAAGAGCTAATGTTGGATACCTTACATAGACATTCAGCTAAATGCAACCACAGCCTCTAGTTTAAAACCGAAGAGTGGGTTGATAATAGGACCTATATAAATAACACCACACAGTCCGTATTTAGATTAAAAGCAACGTTATCTTTCACCACTTTTTATAACCCTGAATTATTCTCTGGGCTCTCTATTAGAACAGTCCTGGTGTTCTGTCTGACTGTGCTACTCTGTCAAACCGTGCTACCCTAGTGTGTAATTAAAGGTTAAATACAAAATAGAAGAACATCCGGGTCAGATAACTAGCATAATAAAAAAAACAATTTAGCACAAAAAACAGCTCCCATGGCATTCATTCATTCTAGAGACCACAACTAGACATTTTAAAATTAATTTAAAAAAAAAGGAATGAGACATTTAATAGGGCCTGCATAAATAAAAACAACACACAGTCCATTAGACTTCGTGTGTAGAATGATCTTTCATCACTTTTTATAACTCTGATTCACACTCTGGTCTCTCTATAAGAGCAGCCCCGGGTCTGATAACTGTAGTTATAGCTGTGTTATATCTGTTCTGGCTGTGTGAGAGAGCGAGAGGGACCTGGTATCTGGAGTCGGGCTCCTCATCGGAGTTGATTTGTCGAAGGTTTGTAGTGTAGAACACGCTCTCCACGTTGTCCCAGATGAAGAAGTCTCCGTTCAGACAGAAGGTCAGGTTCTTCGCTATCCTCCTGCTGGTGCCCTGTGACTCTAAATGAAGCCTCTCCTGGAGCTTTTTAATCATCTCATGCTCCGGCAGACATTCCCTCCAACGCTCCCCCGACAGCGCCGCCATGTTTCTGTGCTGGGCGGTCGCCGCTCGATGACTCCGGGAAAATCCACCAATCAGCGATGAGCTCACGGTTTCGCGCCAACATCAATTCTCGGCATCACGGGAAATGTAGTTTTACAGACCTCAAAATAGCATGGGAGCGTAGCAGAGATGAACAGAGACTGTTTAAGGTGGCTTCAGGTCACTTTTAGTCTACCCAGTGTATTGCCTACTCGTGCTACCTTATGCTTATATTATTATCTAAAAATAATAATTCAGATAACTTTCCTGAATTATCACAAAATCAGTCAATTTGACATGTTTAGCTACATTTTACAACATTACTGTCACTATTTACAAGTAGTTCGGTTACATTATGTCCAAATGTTTTCAGACTAGTGCTAAATGGTATGGCTCTATATATCTTTTTTAAGAGGTTTTATTTACTTTCACAGTGTATGTATGTGGTATGTTTATCAGTTTATTTTCTTGATAAAGTACTATATACACAACTGTAAGGCACAAAAGTTAGACCCATATTCTGTGTTTTTGTCAAATTTTGGAATTGTTATTTGATGTCCTTGTCTTTCTCTATTTAGAAAGGTGTAAAATAATATTAATTTTAATAATAATATTAATATTTCATTTTATAATGCAGAATTATTTTTGTTTATATTTTGCTATGTCTTTTATCTCTCCCCAACTATGTTTTGGATAAGGTTTATTGTTTGTGTCTTTGTTTGTTTCTCTCATTTTAAGCAAGTCGTACATGAACTAATAGAGTAATGAACTAACTAAAAACGCTAAAAATAAATTTTCAGTTTTGGAACCTCTGGAAAAAATTAAGAGACCACTTCAGTTTCTGAAAACAAGAAATCAATATTTGGTGGAATAACCCTGTTTTTTAATCACATTTTTCATGCATCCTGGCATGTTCTCCTCCACCAGTCTTACACACTGCTTTTGGATAACTTTATGCCACTCCTGGTGCAAAAATGGCTTGTGATCCTCTATCTTCCTCTTGATTTTATTCCAGAGGTATATAGGGGATATCTAATATTTTCCAGAGCTGTGTGTATATATATATATATATATCTCACAATATCTCACAATATAAATTGAAATTAAATTATTGTCCAGCCCTAATCCAGGCATAGTTGTATTAACTGTAATTCTTTCATTGCTGTTTGTGTTGTAACTTTCTTACACTTGTTACAAATTAATTTGTTTGATATGTATAATTTTACGATCCCTATATGAAAGTATAAAAAAGCATACCAACAAAATGGCACACTATGGAGCAGCTGCACCCGAGCCTAATATCACCATGACCAATTCTAAATGTTAACAAACCATTAGTATTGATTGATCAATACCTTAGTTGTGGCATTTGCTGTCCAGGACTAATCATCTGACATCAAAACCTGACATCACTAATGCTCATCTAGAAATGTAGGATGAGCAGGTACCGACAAACCTTTAGATTTTAGGCTACATAGCATCCTTCCATTCCACAGAGCCCTGGAGCAGTACTCAAATATTCCCCTCACAGTGAGCATGGGGTGGTGGTTCCCTCTTGTGGTTTTATGTGCTGCTGTGCAGTTCCATGTATAGACGCAATATAGATATTAAGACTTAATGAGCAGCTCTGCACTTTCTTCCTTTAACATCCTGCAAAAGGATAAACCACTGCCCACTACTCCCTACACAGTCTGAACTCTCTGCTGTTTAGAACCAGCCTTAAGGGAATTCTGCGTATTTCAAGTTCTGAATAATTCAGTCACTCAGATGTACGCAAAGGCATTTGTCTAAAAGGGAAATAATTTTTTTTTTTTTTAAAGTTGATTAAAGAGAAGCTCACATTTTCTTACAGCAGTTGATTTTGATATCCTGGTATAAGAGCAGGTCCAGAGTGACTACCTTGCTAAAAATTCAGATCAAGACCAGCAGGCCATCCAGAAAAAAACATACCCTATGATCGTAGGTTAGCTCAATACAAGCTCTTGACCAGCTTTGGAAATGTTTTTCTGGTCTTGTGCTGGATTTTTATAGCAGGGTAGCAAAACTAAGCTGGTTGACCAGCATTACAAACATCATCAAAATGAAATGCTGCATACATTTTCTTGTCAAGCACTTGTTAGCGAGCTAGCTTAAAAGCACAGGATATGTCTTCATATTAATGACCAGCTCTTTAAAATACACCTTAAACAAATAAGACCAGCTTAGATTTTTGAGGCATTAAACTTTCAGACACCTTGTTCTATTTAACACCTCTATCTTCCTTGTTTTTATATATATATATATAAAGCATTTCACACCAAAGCATTCAATATTTTTTTATTATATGATATGTGGAGATAACCGCAATAATATTTGCTGACATGAAAATACCTCAAGAAATCGATTGAGTCTTTAAGACTTATTGAGACTTTAAGTCTTTAATAACAGTGTTTTTATTTTGTTTATTTATGTTGTTCATGGTTTGTATAATTTAAGCCAATATTAACTATTATTTACTCTTCAAAACTAATGTGTAAACATATTATATTACATTATATTATCATTATGACAGTTGCATGAAAGGGATTTAAAATTACAACAATATTATTTATCACAATTTTTCTGGGACAATATATTGTCCAGTAAAAATCGGTTGTTGTGACAGGCCTACATACTGTACTACTGAAGCAACTGGAATACACCCAGCACAGGTATTTCCTATCAGTTAATAGATGGTTATCGGAACTGACTAAAATGCTGGCCTATGAGAGGCTTTCATTACTGTAAAATGTCAACTTTTTAAAAAATGTGAGACCCCTTCATTTCTTTCTTAAACACAGAATGGTGTATTTTTTTTGTTGTTGTTGTTCATGAGGTGTATAGGTAGATAGAAGTTGCACAGAGTCTTTAGTTTGCTGTGCTGAGAGGAGTTGAACAGTCTTATGGCCTGAGGGACAAAAAAGACTTTTCAGAGTCTGTCTGTGGAGCAGGACTGGGACAGCAGTGTGCCGCTGAATGAGCTCCTCTGCCTGGTGGTGATGGTGCTGTGCAGAGGATGGTGAACATTGTCCATGATGTTCAGCAGCTTGCTGAGGACTCATCTCTCTGCCAGTGGTGTTAAGGACTGCAGCTCTAATCCCAGCACAGAACCAGGTGGCAGTATGGGGAGAAAAAGCAGGGTGTGGAGGGTAGGGCTGTGTTTTTTTTGTTTTTGTTTTTTTGTATTTCTCTGTTTATGATTATGTCTGTTTCGCATTATCTTTCTTAATAAACAAATTAAGCATTAAAAAAAGACATTAAAACTTCCACTTAAGTCAATTTAATACTTATCACAAAATTCACATACTGTACTACTACTCTATTACTACTGAATCCACTGGTACACACCTCCAGCGCACAGAGCATGAGATGTTACTTTACTGTACTGTACTGTAGTGTAGTGTTGTTTGTAACAGCGCCCACCCGCGGTCGCGGCGGGAACTGCAGCGGCAGCTGAAACGTGCTATAGCTGTTTCTCGCATTGTCCCTCAAACAGCGGTGCGCCTTCACAGCGGCCAGACCTCCTCCTCCCCAGCTCTGCTCCTCTCCAGCCCGGGTACTCCACCGACATGGCACAGTGCTGGCCGGCACACGGAGTAGTTTGAGCGTGTTTCGCGGGGGACTACCATGTCCCAAAAACAGCGGGAGGCGAACTCCTGCCCAGACGGGTACAGGGTCCTGAACACCAGCGAACTGCGCGAGCTCCTCCAGGATGAGGAGAAAATGGATCAGATCGTGAGACTCAACGAGAAGGTATTTTATGTCTCCTGGAATTCGCCTGCAGGGCTGTTGTAAGGAATGTGGGTTTGCTCTATCTTTGGACTTCTTTTTTCTCTACGTTTTGCACTTGCGCTTCTGTTCTTTAGAGTGGAAACATGTTAGATATCTCCTCTTTATTATTTCTCTCCTCCAGCAGTGGGAGCGCTCCCGTTCCCACAACGCTGCCACGCTTCTTTCCTCACACTGTGTGTGTGTGGAGCACCGCATAGCTCCAGCTTAGCTTACAGCCAGACACTCGCCTCCTCCAGCAAGATCCATAACCCTACACCCTTCATTCACCCCCTTCTCCTCCTCTTTCTCCCCCTTATCCCTTCTTCACCAGGGCATTTTATCTCAGTGGCGCCTTTCACTGCCCACATGAACACACAGTGCTCTCTCTCCTGCTTATCAGCTGGATCTCATGTTCCCCCTCTCTCTGTGTGTGTGTGTGTGTGTGAGAGAAGGGCTGGATATTGCTGAGTACTTCTATGTAGCCAAAGCTGAGCTTAATGACTAAAAACCTGGTTATATTTGATCTGTTTCAGATAAATGGTGATAAAACAATATGGTGCAAACTTTTAAAAACTCCTCTGTTTAAAGCAGCAGTCGTAATAAATCTCATTCCATCTTTTTTAAAATTCATTTTAAATTGTCTAGATGTGGTCTCTAGTATGAATGAATGCCATGTGAGACGTGTTTTGTGAAAAAAATAAGTGCTCAGGTGTTTCTTTATAGCCCTGCTTTATTTCACTGAATTAGTGGTCTCTGAAGAAAGACAGGATTTCGGCTCTTGCTCATGAATATTCATACATGCAAATATATCGCCTCTGATTGGCTAACAGCACTGCAGCAGAGAACGCATACAGCCTTAGTTGTAAGGATGTAGAACTGAGTGCTAGGTAAAGATAACCCGTAAACTTTACTTAACGTCAGACTGTCAGCGTCGCTCGGCCATGCGGCCCCGCAGCCGAAAGAAAAGTATCCGGCATTGATAACATTTCTTTTATTAAACAACGCTACTAAACTTTTTTTTTTGTTTTTTTTACTGGCTACTGCAGACAGTGGCTTGAAGAATAGTTTCATATGCACCATGCATATACAACTCAGAGAGACCTATTGTGTTTCACAAAAAAACAAGTAAAAGTGGATTTCAGCGGAAGGAGACCTTTTAAGATTTTTAATTTATAATTTTATTTTAAAAGTACTAATGTTCTTGAGTGGGCAGCAATCTACTTCTGCTTTCATTGATGCAAAGCCACTCTTTCACAATTCCAGCCTGATGAATCCTGACATTGTCATCTTGGAACATGCCCGTGCCATCAGGGAAGAAAAAATCCATTGATTGAATAACCTGTTCTATATTCAGTATATTCAGGTCAGCTGACCTCATTCTTTCAGCACATACTGTTGCTGAACCTAGACCTGACCTACTGCAGCAACACTTCATCATTTGGCTGGTTAAATCCAGGTGGCCACTTTTTTTTTGGCCAGGCAGTGTATTCTTTCCAAGAACAGAAATGTCTGATAGGTCCCGGGACATTTTTCTGGCTATAACAACTTTTGCTGGTTACATGAGCAACTGAAGCGCTGCTAATAGTGAAACTGACACAAGAAAACTGTAAACATAAAGATATCAGAAAAGCAAAGAAATGCAGAACGCAAAAGTTTAACAAACAATTCTATTTAAAGCAGTACTCCTTAAGATTTTTTCCTCAACACTTATTTTAAAACTTCTAGTCTTTCTATTAGTGTGGAGAGGGTGAACTTCGAAAAACATACTTTTACTATCATTCCTGCAAAGCCGCATACTATATTAATTGTAAAAAAAACAGGGTGTCTTGGTGCTGCTAATAGTGCTGATACAAGAGCTACTGTGAATATGGAGACATCAGAATGGCAAACACAGCTTTCTAATTCCTTCTAAAACCTTCTCTTTTATGTGTTGTTAATCCAAATAAATGAAGAATTAGAATCTGAAACTAGATCTGTCAAGATAAGAGTACACAACCAAACCCCTGATAAAATCACCAGATATATCCGCTCTGAAAATAGACCGCACAATGCATTTTCAAAAAGTATTTTATAGAAAGCTCTGTGCAATTACACATTCTCACCAAAAATTTACAAACTGTCACTTTAAGTATCTGTATTTATTTGTAACACATTAAATACAACATATGGTGCATTTGAATAGTAACTATGTATCCTAGTAAGCATTTCTCTCAGTAAACCACCCTGGATTATGTTGTTTTAGATGATAAAATAAAGTTGTCATGGGGCTTTTTTAAATTCACCACGTGTTAATTTAATAAACCTTAATTTAAAAAAGTGCAATGGAACCTCCTAGATTACTGCACCATACCACTGCAATAGATCTTTAGGTATTTAATGTGGACCACACTGCAAGCTCCACAACAGTAACTTCTCCTAACAGCACCCACCAAAACCCTTCATTAATGAATGAAGAGAGGGGCTATGAGTAAACCTGCTTCAGGGGGATTACTCTGCTGCTTAGTCATATGCAGCAGAGCAGTGTGGGTTTTCGCTTCGCTGTGTTTAACAGTGCAAAACCCATTCATTTCTCAGCTGAGAGAAAATGGTTACTTATTTACAGTCCACTCCAGTCCTCCCTGAGCATTCACATTTCAGCAAAGCATTTGGCCTTCATGTTCTTTTAGAATAAGATATGCACCATCATTCACTACTCCATTCCCTTAGAATACATTTAATCTGTGTAGTTACAGGCTAGGCTACGTAAAAGGCTCCTAATTCTGTTGTTTGTATTTTTTTCCCTTTTTTTTATTATCCCCTAGCTCCCCTCTGTAGGTAAATGTACCAATATATCATCACTGACAGACATAAAGCTTGAATTTCCAGTTTTTGCAGTTCGCTTTTTGACATTACTTGTAGTAGGTGTTCCTTAAAATGTGTCTAAATTTTACAACAAAATAGACAAACAGAAGTGCTCTGTATTCATTCTTACATTGAATGGCTTCCATTGAAAACAAATATTTGTTTTTTACAGGAAAGGTACAGTTTATAGGTTAAATCGAATTTATTTCTGTATTATAAAAACACAAAATGCAACAGTGGCAAGGAACCGTCTGTGATTATGAAAAGAAGTACTGATAAAATCATAATAGTGGTAAGAATACGAATTGTAATTTTGCTGATTTAAAATTTTGCTGAAGTCCATGTTAACTTCAGGATAATCAGAACTGAAAGGTGAGCAAATAGTCTGAGGCAGGTAGTCATAGCTGATAGTTGAGCAGTTGATTTAAAGCAGGTAGCAGGAGATCTCAACAGTCATTAAGGCAGTTATTTACTTGGAAAAGGTTATGTGCTTATGGCTATGGTTATGGCTTCTGATTATGCATATCTGAATAAAACACAATAACTTAAAGTACAGAGCCAGAGAGTAACATAGACATGAGAGCGCACTGAAATAATGGCATCCAGACAGTCTTTTGTCCACAAATTTGAGTGATTATGAGCAAGCGACAGGACGACACTGGCGATTTAATGGTTTTGCTTTAAAGCAGTGATGTGTACTATTTTTAACTATTTTCTGACAATTTTTTATCCAATAGAATTAAGTAGACTGGTTATGTTCATGTACCTTCAACAACAGCATATTTAATAAGCCTGTGTACTGATTGGTACTTTGTATCATCTCTCATTCAAAAAGCATTCGAGACAAAAGCACTGCTTATAACTGTAGCATAAATATACTGGCAAAACAGACAGATTTGTTTTTGTCATTTTTCCAGTTTCCATACAACAATAAAGCACATTTATCTGTTAAATAAGTCCTTTAATTAAAATTTTACTTGTGCCATTTCTAAATCCTTTCAAAGCCATATTGCATATGTTGAAAAAAACAAAGTGGTTTTAAAATAGACATAACATGTGTCCACAAGTGGACAACACACAGAACGATCAGTAGTTTCCTGTATATAATCTGCGAGGGCGTTGCCTCTTCCCTCCCTATGTTGCTAAAGTTTATCATCCATACCCAGCCACTGCTGACCCCGGTCACGTGAGGGGGTCTCCAGAGCAACCGCTCAGCGAGGGTCATTAGTGTTGTGTGACGGATGAGTGTGTTTTACCCTTTACAGGTTTTGGCATCTATTGTCTTAGTGTGTTCAGCAGGTCTGGTGTTTTAGACTGATGCAGTGTTGCTGTGGAAGGCGTCTGTACCGCCATGTTTAATAGTGGAGATCTCATCTAGACTCTTCTCCTTTAGATAATCTGACTTCATTTATTTTCTGAAGTTGATGGATGATAAGAGGAGGCTGCCAGAGAATAGAGGCTGGCTTCTTTCTCTCGTTCATCGTCCAACTTCCTAAGTGGATATTCATAAAACACCAACATCTCTTCCAGCTTTGTAAGTGGACAGTGCTAAGGACACTACAGATGATCTGACTGTGCTGAACTGAACACAACAGATAATGTTAGTGAACTAAAACACTGTACATAATCTGGCTTTACTAATACACCATAGACAATATGTCTATTAATTCACCATAGACAACCTGAGTGTACTCAGTCATGATTTTACTATGCTAAAACAATGTGCATAATCCTACTACTAAAACAGCATAGATAATGGTGCTGTACTAAATCACTGTAAATTATTGAATGTACTTGAACACTGTGTGATATAATGATGTAAAAACACAATTTATGATCTGATTTGGGTCATTTAGTAGGGTAAACTAAAACACAAACTTGTAAGCTGACAATTAAAACACTATAGATAATGTGGCAGAATTAAAGTCATTATAGATGATTCCACTGTACTAAAACAAGAATGTAATCTGACTATAATTAAAAAACACCATCTATCAGCAAAATGTACTAAAAGACCTTGGATGCTCTGTCTGTACTAAAACTTCACCAAAGCACCATATACAGCTCTAAAGAGACCACTTAAGTTTCTGATTTTACTATTTATAGGAATATGTTTGAGTAAAAGGAACATTGTTGTTTTATTCTATAACCTACAGACAACATTTGTCCCCAAATCTTGTCATTTAGAGCATTTATTTGCAGAAAATAAAAATGGCTGAAAAAAAACAAAAAAAGATACAGAGCTTTCAGACCTAAAACAATGCAAATAAAACAAGTTTATATTCATAAAGTTTTAAGAGTTCAGAAATCAATATTTGGTGGAATAACCCTGGTTTTTAATCACAGTTTCATGCATCTTGGCATGTTCTCCTCCACCAGTCTTACACACTGCTTTTGGATAATTTTATGCTACTCTTGGTGCAAAAATTCAAGCAGTTCAGTTTGGTTTGATGGCTTTTAATCATCCATCTTTCTCTTGATTATATTCCAGAGGTTGGATGGACTTGACTGATGCCCTGACTGTACTAAAATACCATGTGTGCATTAACTGTACTAAAACACATTATATAATCTACTGGGTCATCTGCCTGTACTGTAAATTATTATTGGTGTTCTAACTGTACTAAATCACCATAGGTGCTTTAAATTAAAATTGCTATCTAATAGTACTAAAACACTATCAATGACCTGACTGTACTTGAATTTAACAAATAGCCTGACTGTACTGAAACACCACAGGTGATCTGACTGTACTAAAACAGGCTATAAATAGCCTGACTGCACACTTGACTGTACTAAACATCATAGACAACATGACTATCCTAAAAATGCTGTGCATAGTGACACGATAGCAAATTTGACTGTATTAAAACAAATTTAATCTATCTTACTAGAACAGGTAGATGTTGTACCTATATTGTAAAACATATTATTAAAAAGTAATCTGAGTGTACCAACCCATAGAACCCATAGACGACTTGAAGACTGAACGGCCTCCTTATTTTTGTCATCTGTCAAGCACAGACTAATATGTCCGGAGCAGCAGGGATTCAGGGTCCCCAGTCAGGATCTGGGTAGATGCAGTGTTGATGTGGAATGTTTCTGTTTCTTCTCTGTTTAGCGATGGAGAAAAAGTACAGAAAGATGTCAGTCTCTTTTCCCAGCCCTAGATCTGCTGCAAGGAGACACAGCTTGTTTCAAAAAGGGACATATATGAACTGATAGCATGCATGTGCCTAAGGACATCTGCATGCTCTAAAATGATCTCATGCACTTGGCCGCCATCTCCACTTCCTCTACATTTAAATAAGAATCTAATTTGACATTTGCCATAAAGAAAAATGTATACATTATCCAAGTCGACTCTTCAGCTCCCTAGGGAAGGGATAGGCCGTAAAGGTTGATTTTAGATGAATCACGGCTTACTTGTGAAGGTGTTTTGATTAATTGATAGTTGATAAAGATTTATTGCTTGGTAATGTAGGTAAACCCTGTGAAATTACTTACATTTCTGTGGTGGGTACTAATAAAATAGTCACAGTTATAGACACACAATTGTTATTGAGCACATTAAGTAAATAGCCACATTGCAGGCTAGAAAAAGTAAGTTAGGTTGTGCTAATGACTTCTCCAGTTAGGGCTGCATGCACATTCATATTGGTCACACTGCCGAATGTTCAAGGTTACATTAGACAAATTGTATGTAATGTAATGCTGCAACTTGCCTAAAAAAAGGGGATTTTTAGATAAACTGAACATTCAGCATCTAAAATTACAGTGGCAGTAAGTGGAACATTTAATATGATAATATAATTTAATAAAAATGTGTTTAGTATTTGGCCATACCTAGAAAATGTCAATTGTTTTTATTTTTCATTAAATATTTACAAAAGGCTGATTACACCTACCCAATTTAGATTGTACACACACTGGACATTATTAGCATCATGGCATGTTAAATCTGGTTAAACTTCCTGTATTTTTGAGAATCACAATAAATATTGCATAACAAAATACTGCAAAATGCAATATAAACATCGTAACACACTATCTCCAATAGGGTTTCAAATAAGAGGATTAAAATGGAAGTATGTGTTTCGAAGATGCTCTGCCAATTACACAAAGGCCTGCTTTTTGACAAATCTGTTAGTCACAGGAAAGTTAAGGTTAGTGTGCATCATGCCTCAATGTCAGTAGACATGTAATATGAAGCTATAAAATGATGCACAAGCATTGTTAAAGACCTGGCTTTATGAAACCTTGGTTAAAACTGACTACAAGTTGAAAAAAACTCTGCACTGTTTCTCCTCTCCCTGGGAGTGGGTGTCTTGTTAAAAATCACTCCAAGAGCACAACAAGCAATCCTGAAAGCATCAAGTGCACAACAGGCAATCCTGAACCCTTAGGTAACAAGAAGAGACAAGAAGACTCCACAAATTGCCAAAAACCTTTCTTCATGTGTCCACTACTAGAAAAACACTGAACAATAATGATGTTCATGGAAAGACACCATAAGATAACCTCTGCTGTCCAACTAAAAATATTGTGGCCCACCTTAACTTAACAAACTGGATGTTGCACAGTGTTCTTTTGACAGATGATACAAAAATTGCACAATGCCATAACAATGACTCAAGGAAATCCACACAAATAAATCAGTTACAAAGTCTTAATTATTACCTTATTAAGATGCTGTTTCCTGTAGAGGGCTGTGTGCACAAAGCATCCCATAATTACTATTGATCTGAAACACATCTGCAGAGAGGAATGATCCAAAAATCATCACTTACTTGTTCCTGCAACTACAGATGGACAGATCATTGTTTTTATGGCAGGGTTTTGGTAATGTAACATGATGCAGAGGGCTTCTGTAACTGTCAGAACACTGTCCATTAAAGGTGTCATTCTGCTAAAATCCACTTTTTCTTGTTCTTTGTTAAATACAACAGGTCTCTCTGAGTTGTATATGCATGCTGCACATGAAAGCCTTTCTTAACATCCATTGTCTACAGTAGAAAAGAAAAGAAAATACCCGGGCTGCAGCATCTCCACCTGCTGCGGCATTGATAACATTGCTTTTAAAAATTAACTTTACCTAGCCTAGTTCTACATCTTTGCAACTAAGGCTGTATTTCTGAAAACATTTTGAGTTATAGAGCTGTAAAATTTACTGTGAGGGAAGGCAGGTAAGCATTCTCTGCTGTAGTGCTGTTAGCCAATCAGAGGTGATATGTTTGCATGTATGAATATTCATGAGCAAGAGCTGAAATCTTGTCTTTCTTCAGAGACCACTATTTCAGGGAACTAAAGCAGGGCTGTACAGCAACACCGGAGAACTTTTTTCATAAAAATCTTTTAAGATAAAAGGTGGTTTGCTTTTTGGAACCTGCCATATTTCGTACAGAACTACGCTGTTGATAGTGGTTTTTACTAGCTTTGCTGCTTTGCTCTAATATTCACTGCACTGGGCTCTTGAAAGGATCTGAACACACCTCAGGATCAGCTAAAATGTTGACCAATCACATATTTGGCTGAAAATAATCCGATACCTATACAAAGCTGAATGCTCCTTTAATCCACTTAAAGCTGTACAATAGGGCTTTGCATGGGTATTTAAATATTTGACCATAGTACAGTCTAAACTGATAACTCTGCATATAAAACATTGTCTTAGTAATAATGTGATATAAATAGTAACAGTAAATCATTAAAAATATAAACAAATGTGATTAACTGAAACAAAAGCTACAATTAATTATGAATAGGTCTTTGCAATGTTACAATATTTATTGTTTCAGACTCTGGGATTCTCCTAATCAATTGTTTACTAAACCCCATATTGTTCATCTAATAACGTTATCAAGTTATTTGGGAAATCAGGACCAGATTTAAATTTTCTGATTAAGTTTATCAGTTTATATGTTTTTTATTCTTGCTGTCCACACAAAACAATGCTACGAAAGTAGTCATTTATAATCACACAGCATTTAAAAACAGACAAATTGCAGCTCGTTTAAAAACATCACCATCCAACCAATGCTGAGTACATCAACTTCATTATCTGGGACCCAAAGCGGAAGACTTCAAAGTGCGTCTCCAGACTGTTTGGTCTGTGAAGCTCGCTGCAATAGCCAAATAGCATGGCTTATTAGTTTTGCTGGTTTGGATGTTTGAGGAATGCTCTCTTGGCTGTTACAGTCAGCCTGCTGATGGCAGAGATTTACACTCGCTGATGTCCTGGCTGTCATTTCATAAAAAAGGTGGACTGTAATTTTTTCTCCCTTTCAATCTGTAACTGTAAACATTGCTGCTTTTGTTTTACGGGTTGTCTCATCCCAAACCACAAATCCCTGGAGCCCCTGCATCCAGAAGAAGCATAAACAGAGATTGAGGCAACGGCAGGAGGAAATGGACAGTCTGTGTCGATTCCTGTTTAGGGAAAACGCTAGGCGTTCTGAATGTGCTGTGCTGGAATTTGCTCTCTTGTCTAAATCGGAAAGAGAAGCGGGAAATGAAAGGAGAGGGAGTGAGAGAGAGAACGGATGCAGTGGTAAATCTAAGCCCAAGGTGTCTTCTGACATCAGGCCAAATACTCCAGATTCCGAAGGCTCTGGCGAGGTGACTGCCTTTGTCATCCATTCCTTTGTCTTTCCATCCCTGCCTTAGAGACAAAGGATGGAAGGGATGGACCTGGATAAAACAATACATTTACAATCAAAATCCTTGTTTCTATTGATGTGTGCTTTTATTTAAGATTTTCCTCCACTGTTTTAGGTACACTACATGGTAAAGCATGTGTTTTGTCATTCACTTGCAACAGCATAAAGTTAGGACTCTCACAATTAGTAGAGTGGTTGTTTTCAAAGGTGTTTTGAATATACAGTTGTGGTCAGCTGATTTCTTTGAGTTTGTGATTTGTTTCCTAGTGTACAACATACATCTTTTAATGGAGGAAAAACAAGAACTTGGTTCACATATTTTAATTGTGTAACAAAATCGACATATACATACACCATCTAGGAATATTTATTTAATTTGTTTGTTTACGCTACTGTGAAAAAAAAACACTAAATGTCTCTAATTTAGAGATCACTTCAGATTATTTTGTTATGTAAGTTTAAAGCCAAGGAGGTGTAGACACATTTGCCAAGGTCTGAAAGATGACCCTCAGCAAAGAGGAAACCAGGACACCAGTAGTTTTATATCTCCATGAACGTATAGGCTGCCGTCCAAGAACTAAGCAACTGCTCTGAAATAGACCCCCTCAGTGAGATGGGGAAGATTGAGTTGTTTGACCACAGTGAGTAAGGTAAAGGAGTAAATCATTCAAAATGCATTCAACCCCAAGCAGCAAAATGTAGCAACTGTTAAGCATGGTGGTGGTAGCAGCCTGTTTAACTGCTTAAGGAACTGGTTCATTGCACACAGTGGATGGAATAATGATGAATAATTAGAAAAAGATAAAGGACTACATAAGAATTCTTTAGCATAACCCGAAACTTTTAGATGGGTGGTCAAAACATTGGCACAAATTACGGTCATTGTCTTGTTAAAAAAACACCCAAACACGCATCAAAGATAGTGTGGAAATGACCTCAACCTGTTTAAAAATATGTAGACCTATTTTTGCCACTAAAACAGACGTTTTTTTGGTTTTGTTTAGTTTAATTCCTTGTGATTTCTTCTGGGCATGCATATAATAATTGATATGATATCAAATGATATAGAAAAACAAACAAACTGTGAGACAAATTATATCATATCTGCCCAGCCCTAGATAGGGTACTGGATGTTTGTAGGCTGTAAATGACTTATGACACTTGCTGCAGTCAGCGGTCAGGCTTATTAAAGGCTCAGAAAGTGTGTGTGTGTGTGTGTGTGTATGTGTGTGAGGGTGGGAGAGAGAGTGAGTGAGTGGGGGGATTTTTTCAGTCTGTAAGACACTCTGAGTTATATGTTTAAGAATGTGGTTTAGACCATGTGTGAGTTTTTTTCCCGGTAGCATGCGTGGTATAGTGCAAGCCACATCCTTCACCAGAATGCAAATGCTTTATGGCATTTAGGTGTACGAAGGTGGTCCAAAATACCCTGGTGCTTGTGTAAATTGGTCTGTTGATGATTGTGTAGGTTTTATTTTTAAAAATGTGTTTGTGATTGTTTCTATAATATTGCACGGACTCTCTTTTTGTTATCTCTTTTCGGTTTCGTTTAGTTTGTTTTTAGAATATTTAATTCTTGTTCAATTTGGATCCAGTGTGCTTGATTGTGTCTGAGGACAAATGCCACATCTAGAGAAGACGAAACAACAGAAGAATTTACATCTAAAGCAGAAAGAGCCTTTGAGCAGTGGCCTAATTAAAACCCTATTCTGAATGCTGCTCCGCAAACAGGATGAATTAGCATGCAGGTTAAACGAATCTGAATGTTTGCGATGTTCCTTGTTACACCGAGAACCTGTCCTAATTGGGTCTGAACTAATTACATGTGCATTAGCGGGAAGCTATATTTCCACTAAGTGAGCTTATATATATTTAGGAGAAAGCTCATTTTCATTAGTGTGAGTAGGAGAGATGAGCGATGATGTTTGCTGAGCATGGGCACACGCAGACAGTGGCAGTCACTGAGGAGGCGTAATTCAAGAGCATTTAAGACAGCTAAGATTTGCAGCTGAGATGATGATGATGATGATGATGATGGTAGCTCGACTCCAACAGAAGGCACACTGTTTTTCTTTTTTTCCTCCATAATTCCGAGTGGAAAGCAGCGGAAAACATGCTTGAGGTCACATCTCGTTCATTACCCAATCCATTTGTCATTGTGTCATCGGTACGCCCCAGAAAGGATCTGTAAGACGTTTGGAAGATCCGTCAGTATGTGAAGTCTATCTTTGCGCTCACACCCATTTAGCGGTTTACAACATATGTATTATCTCTGTGTGGTTGGAGAATCAGGGTGGGATTCCATGAGGCCGGTTCTGGCTTTATCTCGGACATGAAACATGGAAATAGAGTAAAATAAGAACAGCTCGTTATGGAATTGTCCAGAGAATTGTCCCACGCTAATGATAAACACCAACATTCTGGGAAACAGTGGCTCCAGACATAACAAAACAATTTAATTTTGTCTAAGGTGATTATGATCTTAGATTAGTCAGGAACGAGCCAGCACAGTCTGGTGCTTCTTTCTGGTATGTCTCCATTCTTGCCCCAGAATTGCTTGTTCCACACACACTGTGACAATTTCCACCCGGTGTTTTGCTCCTTAGCTTCGAGCCATAAAAGAGTGGGAATTGAACGTCTAATTTGCAATCACTTCACGCTCTAGAACAGTGGATAGTGCCTTGCCATTCTGCCTGTCTGTGATAAATGCATCCATCCTTCCTAGGCGTTTATTGTGGTTAGGGTTAGGGTTCATTAGAAATCGATTGTCTAGTCTTTAAGCTGTGTTCAGCTGTTTCAGCAGGGAGGTCTTAAAGGAAAGATAATTAAAAACATGTAAAAAAAAGACATGTGGCCATCAGCTCTATTTCAGAGGTGCGATACATGTTGTAAAAATCATGACCTGACCTTTCACACGTGTGCTCGCACAAGGAGCATGTGATGTAAAAAAAAAAAGAAAAAGAAAAAAAGAAGTAGGTCTCCTCAAGACGAGATAATTAGCTGCTGCGTGTTGTATACTACCGCCTGCACAATGAGGCGGGAAAATTTCTGAAAGCAGTATGTGGCCCCGAGGTGTTAAAAAGTTTGAAGCTCCAAGTTGTCTCAACAAAAAAGGAACCTTATGTAACCCCAGAGAGAGAGAGAGAGAGAGAGAGAGAGAGCTGCCTTGAATAAAACAACCTTTTCTTATCAGTCATGCTCTTTTAAGTCATCCTAAGCAGCTCAAATATGACAGGTTTTTTTTCCGCAAGCACCCAGAAAAACGGTGGCTTAACCAGGAGGGACGTGCTTTCTCACTTTCCCTCTCAGTGGAGAGCAAAATGGATATACCTTCAGTGGGAATAGCAGCTGCTGTGTTTGGAGACACACGGAGAATAAAAAGGAAAGGCATAGTTCTCATGTTCATTGATCAAATAAAGCATTAATCCTCTTACATGCTCTGCTAAGCTCAGTGGGGATCTGTTATATTCTTTATAAGTTTTGAAACACACGAACCTGGCAGTTAAGGCCGCCTCCTAAATTCGTCTTAATATTTCTGGCATGAACAGCAGGGGGGGAGAAAAGAGCAAAAAAAAAGAATTCCAAAGAATTCCAAAGCGACCCATACCCCATACTCTGCCACGGACAATTACGGTTAAAGTTAAGGGACTGTGGTTTCTCAAGATGTCTGAGCTTCTTGCGAATGCTTTCCATTAAGACCAATGGTTTGGACTTGTCTCTTCTGTTCCCTGAATGGCTGGAGTTAGTGGTCTTGGTTTGTGTCGTCGAGGACAGACAGTACGAATGCTGTTCTGTTTTTATGAGGTGGTGGAACCGTTGACCAGCCTATCAAGTACAGGATTATTCCGTCATGTGACTGAAAGTTTATTAGCCAAGCCCAGGCTGTAGTAACACGTGGCAGACTGTAGCAGTTGGTTCATTAAACGCTGTCTCCACCACAGCCTCAGGTCTTGGCCTTGCTTACGCAGACAAACACAGCATATCAAATGAAGTATTCCCATTGTCTTGCATATGGAAGTGCTTAAGTTGCATCCACAGGGATACACTGGAATATCAGCATTAGATCTTTATTTTTTGACAGATATATCTAGAATATTCCGTCCATTCTTTCCCTTAATCGAGGTCTGCACTGTTCAAGGAACATCAAGTTCTGTGAGTTAAACTCTTAGTGCGGGGGAAAAAAAAGAAAAATCAAAAGTCTAAAATGTGAGCTAAGCAGAATCCCACTCGTCTCAATTTGGTGCCAGATTTTCAGCTGCAGGCAGCTACATGGTTCCTTGCCAGACCCTCTAAAGCGCTCACCCTGGCCCTATGAAACATGAGCATTGCTTTAGCCTTGACCTGGAATTCAAGCCCACTGCCCATCAAGGAGGATAGAAGCTGTGGTATGAAAAGGCCTGAACCTTGTAAAGGCTCATGGGTGGTCTGCAGTCACGTGAACCCTCATTGTGCACAGGTTTTCAAATTCCATCAGCGGGCTCTCACGGCCACTTTGCATTGGCATGTGCACTCACGAGGTTTAATTCATAGCGATTCTCCTCCTACTGATCCTCCTCAGTGCTTTCTGTACCAATACACATGAATAAAACCTCAGCATCGTGCCTGCTGCAGCATTTCCTGCCTGCTAAAGTGAGACCTTGAGTTACGTCTCGTGTGCAGAACTGTGCAAAGCTGCCTTTTTGTGCTGGCTTGTTTCCCCCTTAATAAATAAGAAGAATCAAGACCAAGAGAAGAACATGGCTTGACATCACTTGGCTTGCACGACTATGTTCAGCATGGAGAGGACCGACGTTGCTGTCGAGTAATTATATTGTTTATGTTTACGTGGGCCCCTCAACACACTGGGTGGACCCCCCTTTGTGCTTGAGCTTGATTAAGCATTTGTGCATGAGGCATGGTCATTCATGTTCAGTGGATCCAAACTTTGATTTCCCCTTCTTTGTGTCCAGCCTTTGAATGTAGCTAGTAGTTTCAAGTCCCCATTTTTTTTTTTTGTGCTGATGGGCTTTTTTGTTTCTAGCCTTTTGACTCAGGCCTTTGAGTGTTTTGTAGCCTGTCCAATTTCTTGTTCAACATCTGGCTGGTTGTTGTGTCTGGCCTTTGTGTTTGATTGGGTGTTTGTTTTCAGTTTCAGGAGCTGCAGGTGGACAGGGAGACGTTATTAGTAACCAATCGAAGTCTTGCCGAGGAGAGCCTTGCACACCGCCCCCGCCTCCAGAACGGCAAGCTGCAGTTGGCTACTAAGTACCAGGAGCTTGCGAAGCTGACCACCGCCTGCAGGGAAAAGCAAAGCCGGCTTGGTAAGTACACCTTTTGCTGTCTGCTTGGATTCCGGGAGTGATAGTTAAACCAAGATGAGGATCAAGGGTCTGAATTCAAAAGACTGTTAAAGAATACTTCCTTCGGCTGGCAGTGTAGAAAAGCTACACTGTAAAAAAACAAAACAAAAAAACAAGTAAATTTGCTGTAAAATCACACTAATATAACAAGAATACTATATATGTATAAAAATATTGATATTTCAAAATACTTTGCTATTTTACTGTGTGAGTTATTATTATTTTTTAATTAGTTTACATTTAGTAGACATTTGTGTCAGATATTGGTTCATTTTGTGTTTGGTTTAAACCCCAACCACTAGATAACAGTGTTGTCTATGGATCCCGCTGTTATAAAAAGTAAACTTTCTTTTATCTTATTTTTCAAACTATAAGGCACACTTAAATTTATATGAATTCTACCGGTCAGGTTGTAAGGAGCAGTAAAGCCAGGGAGTTTCAATAAAGTTTCTCCAGCGCTGATGAGTGCATTAGCATTATTAACATTAGCAGTAGCCGCTTACCGCAGCGCTAGCTCTTTCGCCGTTCAGAGATGAGTATATTGGACAGTAGACTGTGTGTTTAATGTGTTAAAACAAGTTATGGGGGATGAACCGCTAACCGAGTTACCGGAACACTCAGAGTTCCTCAGTGTAGCGCTGTTGGACGGCATTTACTAGCGCTAACCACGGCTGGCTAGTGCTGCGAACCGGGACTGGATAGTGCTGCTAACCAGGGATGTCTAGCGCTGCTTACCGGGAATTAATAGCTAGTGTGTTTTTATAGTATAACAGTTTTCTGAAAATTTGATTTAAACAATCACCTTTCTTACAGTATAGCAGTATATTACGCTATATTGATTCGTGACCCCATATTGTTTCATCAATTTCTTGTCAACACCCAGCCCTAAAGCATACACTGTTTATAAAAATCAGTTGTGTGATTTTACAATAAAATCAATGTAGAGTGTCTTTTTAACAGCTTTAAACAGAAACTCACTGTTAAATACAGTTTAGAACCGCAAGAGAATATAAAAGAAAGGGAAGAAAGGGAAAAAAAACAGTAATGTTCTGGGTGCCAGAAAATATTTGTAAAATAAAAGTATTCATTTGCTGGCACCCTGTAGGTCCTGTTTTGTTGATCAAAACTCTGATTTCCTTTGATTGGAACATTCCTTGCAAGCTTTGCTCCATTATTAGCAACAACAGCTTAATACAGTAAAACAGGCGTGTGCAGTGTTTCTAGTCCAGAATAGAAATGCTGCTCAGTGAAGCGAGTCTAGAACTAGCAACACTATAGCCCATCCCCCCCTCCCCCTTTCGTACCGACATACCCAGGACATGCTCCAAAGGAAAACAAAGTGAATAGGCAATGAGCGATGTGTAGTGCACTGTTACTCACAGTGCTGTCTGAATTCACTCAGTTTGAGTTTGAGCTGTGAGCTGGAGCTGTCCAAAATCAGCGCAGCCAGATTCCATCAGAGCTGAACATATTTTAAAGGAATGATCCGCACCTTTCAGACTGTAGTTGATTTAAACAGATTATGGAGCCAAAGATTTAGTTCAACTCCATGTTTAATCTTTTTCCATGGATTGTTCTATTTTGGATTTAGCATCAAAGCCTGGTTTAGAAATAGCGATCGGACTCTCTCGGCTTGTGCGTTTGCCTGTGATATTTCATCATTTCCGAGCAACCTTGTTCCATAATAACACACCCTGATGTCCGGTGTGTCCGGACTCATGATCCAGCTGCCTCATGCCTGGCCCACACTACAGGATTTTCACAGTTTTAGCCAATATTGAAAACATGAGAGAACCAACCCCCTTTTTTTTACTTATTTGTCTGTCTTTAATCCTTTGATAGTCATTAAACTCTGTATACTACACAATCTGCTCTGAATAAAATAATACACAGATAGATTATACACGCCTAGCCAGTGACCCCAAAATCTTGTAGGAGTTTCTCGCAAACTGTTGCATTACAAGAGCAGATGGAAGTTTCTCATAAAATAGATGTAAATAAAAAAACACTATGAGCAGCTATGAGCAGATGCTTTCTGCTCAGAAAAAGCCAAGATAAAAGGATCTAGATGAAACCATGGCTGAAAAGAAGGAGTTAGACAAACTGCAATGCGAGCTGGAGGTGAATAAACACATGCATATACATATATATGTAGGCTATGTGGGCTATGTTGCACACATACTGTACATTGAAGACCTATAGCTATAGGTAGCTACTGTTTGTGTGTACATTCTGTTCTACATTCTCAGCATCCACCCCACACTAGTCATACATAGTCATACATAGTCATAACGAGTCATAAATATAAACATGTTATATATTCACTTTAAATGATCAGGGCAACCCTGACTGGTCTGGGAGAAGATAGGACGACTAAAGTAGCGCTGCAACAATTAGCCGATATAATCGACAATGTTGATTATAAAAATTTGTCGACTTCAAATTTTCATTGGCGACTAATCATTCATTTGCAGCACTACACAAATTACTGGGGACACTCTCACAGTTTCCATTTAACTTGGCCTCCAAAAGGTCTCCAAAAGTGCCCTAACACAACAGATTACACATTTTCTCACTAAATATCAGCACTTTCCATATTTAAAGGGCAATGTTCTGGACATTTGAAGGCATTTAAATCCTTTGTTCAGCTGTTGCTAAGGTAGAAACTGCAGCCATACCCATAGCAAGCAGAGATGGCATGGTGGAAATAATCAGATAGATACTTTATTGATCCCGAAAGAAATGTACTAATTCGTTGACTAAACAACTAATCGGAAAAATAATCAACAGATTAGTCGACTCACAAATAATCATTAGTTGCAGCCCTAGACTAAAGTTTGCACAACAGGATAATCAAGTGACGATCATCATTTAAGATCCCCCTGAAATCTGAAGACTTTTTGCTATTATCAGGAAGAGCAGAGAGGATAGTGGATAATCGGCCTTCGGATTACCTGGTACTTTGGTTCAGCACAGGACCAGGTCCATTTCCTAACCCCCCTCTCCAGGGTGGAGCAGTCTGATTGGGTCCCAAAGGGTGATCTGAGGCCATAAGGTCTCCACCTAGCCTTCCCACCCACCTTTTCAACACCAGCCAGGAATAACTGCTGTTACCCAGAGCAGGCCTACTTAAGGTGCTTGAGTTTCACTCCCCTATCCCCTGAACCTCGTGGTATTAAGAGAGAAGTTTTCATTTGTTTTTGTTTTTTTTTCAGAGCGTATCCAGGATGAAAGAAATATTATTCCTCCTCGTACTGCTCGTTCTTTCTCTCCAGGCTAAAAAACTGGGTTTGAGCCGTTTCTCACGGCCCATCATTTTTCAGTGGTCTGTGAGGATCTCTTGTCCATTATCAGCTAATATAATTTTAAGCAGGAGGGCCGTGGAGATTGGTTTTATTAAGTAAACGGCAGATGAGACGATGGGATTTAGATGTAAATTGCGAACATGCTGACCCCGATTGCAGAGAACAAGGCCAAGACAAATGAAGCTGAACCCGCAGGATCAGCGGCTGAGTCGGAACCGCATGGATTTGCAACTCTTGGCCTGATCGGGATGGCTGCCCTTCTTGCCTGGCCTGGTGTTTGCTGAAAAACAAAAGGCTGTAATTAGAACGGCCCTGCTGGGACCTCAGAGGAAGATCTGTCTCTCTCGCCCATTCTCTCTGTCTCCCTCCCTCCCTCCCTCCCTCCCATCTTACGTCTGTTTGTTCTGTTCACACTCTCCGTTTACAGCAGCCTGCCTGAATGATTTAGATGTATGGTGGGTGTGATGTAAAGGCTTTCGAGGGGGCTTGTATTCCCCCAGCCCCAGCTGCATTAATTCATTTGCGTGGGGGAGGGGGTGGAGCTCAGGTACCTAAGTAGCAGCCCACTGTGATACTTTAAATTAATTAATGAAACATAATCTAATTATCACGTTACTCCCAATGATCATGTTTAGTGTCCATAATTTAGACTATGCGGCTCATGTGGTATTGAATTTGCTGTGTTCTATAAATGTGAAAAGCCCAGATCTGCATAGACTCATATTTACATATTCTATTCAGCTCCTTTTACAGTCTTGTCTGGTATTTTAAGATTGTGTTTTGTTATTTATATCGTACATTATTTTAAATTACTTGTCAGTTGTCTGTTTATTATGTTTCATGTCATTAGTGGGGGCACTCCAAAACAAATGTACATAATTGGTGATATACAGTCATTCTGTCTATAAATAAAAGTATAATAATATAATAATAAATAAATAATACATTTCATTAATTGAAAAAAATAATTGAAATTAAATATTATTATATTCCAAAGTGACAGTTTGTAAGTTTTTAGTGAGAATGTGTAAATGCACCAAGCATGTTGAAAAGTACTTTTAAAACATGCATTGTTGTGCAATCTCTTTTATCAAAGTTAATCAAGCTGGTGATTTTAGCAAGAATCCTGTTGCTCTCTCTTTTATCTCGCCAGCTCTCTTCAGTTCTAATTCTGCATTTTTTTGGTTTAAAGATAAATGAATGAGCAGAAGAAGACTGAGTTTGCTGTTGTAATATCTCAATGTTGGCAGTATCTCTTGTATGAGGACTATTAGTACCGCTATAGTTGCTTAGGTAACCAGCAAAAGCTATTACAGCCAAAAAAATACACCCTGTTTTTAGAATGATTATATGTAGCTTAGTTTCCAGGAATGGTAGCAGAAGCACAATAATATCATTTATTATAATATTTGCCCTCTCCCCACTCAGAAACACTACTGCTTTTAATTTAAAAGACAAAATCTTAAGGACGGCTGCTTTTAATTATCGTGAATAAGTAAAACTGACAAAAACAATAGTTTTACCGACTTATTGATTGTAATGGGCTTTTTTTTCTAAGCATAAACAGTACTGGGTAATATCAAAATTAGCTAAAATTATTGAGGTTAAGTCCATGTATTGTATATGAAGTCAGTAATGTAATTACTGTGACGGTCTAATTTTTGGTGACATTTTTTTATGCGTTTTAGAGCTACAGATTAGGAGTGTGAGAAAATTTTACATCAATGTATCGCAGAAATGTGTTCATTTTATAATTATTTGTTTGAATGAAAAGCTTGGTGTCAGACAGTGGTTCACATTGTGTTGTGTATAAACAGCTTCTTACACTATATAGCAATTTGTACATTGTTCTCAGATTCCACTGTTCTGACTGTGAGTAAACTTTACTTTTACTCAAATTTTATGTCGATGATGGTGTGCTTCTATGGTAGGACAGCCCCCTTCCTCAACATATGGTCTTGCTTACAGTATCGCAGCAATTTAATCGTAACTGCCCTGTCGTATCATCAGTTTTCTTGCCAGTACACATCATTTTTCACAAACACAACTGTACGTCATCTACCTCAGTCACTCCACCGCTCACCACAGTACCTCCCTGCTAAAACACACCCCATTCCCATTTCAGTCAGCCTGCGTTTCGGCTCTGAGACCGCCATGGCCGATATGAATTATTTGTTGACTTTTTCCCCCTGGCCCCTCCCCTCCATTGTTTTGACTCAACTGGTGATGCAGATACATTTGAAAGGGCTTTTGTCTGGCCCACCACCTCCAGCATCGTTCAAAGAAAAAGGGCCAAAAATTCACACGATTGTCAAAAGGCCTGACCCCCAGGCCCACGCCTCGCCCCGCAGTTTTGTCCGTGTCTTAAGAGCGGATGTATGGAAGATAGGCGATTTGGGCGGGAAGCTGCTCATGGGCGTGAGGGAGTTCTTCAGGTTTCCAGGGGACAAAACATCAGCAGGAGGATGTCTGCTAGCCTGCTTACATGCTCTGCCGGTGCTGCTCAGTGGCCCTTGTCGGAAGTCTCCATCAGCATTGCATGGAGCTTAGTCCACGTGGCCGTGAACGCTGTTCCTGCAACATAGTCTGCCTCTGTTCTCCTCTCTCCCTCTCTCCCACTCACAACACAAGCAGCAGCTGGCCAGTGACGGAAGGAGGGTGGAATGTTCACCTTCCTGTCACCATGTTGCACATGCGGACCCCTGTTCCCCAGCTGCAGCCCGGGGCAGGATGGGCGGGAGAGAGAAAGAGAGAGAGAGAGATCCTTCCTCCAATCCTAAACATCTGATTCTCATTCTGCCAAGGCTGAAGGAAAAGCATGTGAGAAAGCGAGAAACAGGGTGAAAAATGACTGGATTCCTCAGCGAGACGAGGCCCAAGATTTAAGGGGTCTTGCGGCACAGAGCTGTTACGTAATGAGGTTCAGACGCTGAAGTTGTCAGGAGGGAGTAGCAGCTAGGAACGCTCGCAATAGAGGTTCGGCTCAGTTTGGGGCTGTCTGGGAAGTCTTAACCTTTCAAGTGTTTTGTAGAGTTTTGCGTTTCTCCTGGCTCGTCTCGTTAATGTTGTGCAGTTGCACTCTGTCGCTGCTGATGCGTTCGCCAAGTGTGCGGAAGAAACTTCCGCCAAAAGTCTTTTTAACGCTGTTGTTCTTTCGCTGCTGTGCCACATGTTTCCAATAGCACATTCTTGGCCTGCATTTTTCTCTGGAGTGTGACACAGCTTTAGTATGTTGTAGATTATCCACTCTTGCTTCCAGTGCAGACAGCAGTGCTGCTAGCGGTGGGAGCACTGTACCGTGACTTGGCGGTTTGTTTAGGGTAGGCGTGTCTATTCGTGGACCTGGTTGTACCAACTTTGCGTAAGTTTAAATGTAGAGTAGTTGTTGCATAAGTGTTTAGTTAAGTGTTTTAACATAAGTTCAGATATGTATTGCTAAATCAAAACATGTACACATGAGTTAATAATATAATGTAATCCTCAAAAAAATATTTGCACCCAGATTTAAGTGTCCGATTGCAATGCAAAACTGATATGGACAAAACTTATTAAGATACACATACAGACGTAGTGTGTAATGTGTTTAATGCATTTATTTTTTTATATATATAATTACATTTAAAAAAAAAACATGTTCCCCTAGATTTAGCTAGTCCAATTGTCTCGCCCTTTCAGCTGCTACTCAGCTGTATATCCCCCTTCACTAGTGACACCACAACACAAAGATGGTGAGGACTAGCCACCGGCTTTTTTTTTTTTTCAACTGCTGCTGATGCATCAGCATCACAGCTCGCTCAGAGGAAAGTGTAGTGTCTCGGTTCTAATACATCAGCTCACAGACTCATCACCCTATAAGGGATGAGGGGAACAGCGCCATCTACCCACCCAGAGAGAGCAAGGCTAAATGTGCTTTCTCAGGGCTCTGGCAGCTGATGGCAAGGTGCATGAACAGAGATTCGAACCACTCTGTGTGTTTAATACATTTGTGACGCAACAATGCAGATGTCCCTTGTGCCCCCCATGGAGTTGTAAAAGTTCCTAATAGTATCTTTTTCTAATCCATCCAGTGTATCTTAAATATTCTCACACATTTCCAGCAAATTTCACACCAGCAATAGAGTATCTAAAAGTGTCTAAAAGCATCCCATATTTTCATAATCAGAAACAGGTCTGAAAATGCAGACAAGCATTGTCCTGTTGAAATAGCACACCAAGGTGTGTTTTTATAAACGGGTAGGGTCACTGGTTATACTACCTTATTAACATAACAATGTGCTGTCAAAATGCCTGTAATTTTACACCTACCCCTAAGTAAGCTTGTATGTAGTTTGGAGCTGTTTGAGTGGGGTGATATAGAAATATACAGGCTACATCCCTTAAATGCTCAAATATTTATAAAAATGTAGAGCTATTCTAGGACCTGTTTTCTCTTATAATATATTCATCTCATTTATTATCAACCAGTTTTCTGCTTGATGTTGCTGTTTCTGGCACATTTGCACAAAAATGAAAAAAAAAAAAAATCAGTCATTGTAAGGGAACATCAAGACAAATAAAAACATAAATATATCCACAAGTATTTTTTTGAAATATAGATACATACATTTTGGTTTAATAAATGTGTTTTCAAAACTTTTCTTTGCATAGAAAATGAGAAATCCATGTTGGCTGGCGTACTTGTTTGTATAGCATGTTGATTGACGGGTTTTACATTTGTTGTCATCATGTAGAAGCGGCAGTGTTTAACTCTGTACATCAGCCATTTCATTGTTACAATCAAGTACAGAGCCTGGTGATTTAATGTTATTTAGTGTTGTAACAGCATTGCTACTGTTGTTCAAATGTTAGCTCGATTATTTTTATTTTATGTTGAAATATGAATTCAGTCTCATAACAAGCACTTACGACCCCTCCACACAGAACTGACACCACCAATATAAATCTAAATCTAATTTGCGAATTTTTTAATCTGTTCTTTGGTTTACATTTAAATATTTATTCATAACTAAGGTCTTAGTATGACTTTACACACAACAAACATATGCAAAAGTGGTGCAAACCAGTCCTAACAGTTTGCTGAGAACCGTAAAATCCTGCTAAATTGAGTCAGGTTTGTTTGAGTAGGGGAAATCACCCTATTATGGAAGGCCAAACCTGGAGCCCCTCCATTTATGGCCTGACCTTCTGCTCTGGCACAAAAGGACACTTGCTGTTGACCTCACAAGCCCACCCCCCTGTGCCATTTCAACCTTTGGGTCAATCACTCCTCTCACTTCATTTTTCAAAAGGTAAGACAGGCCTGCATACCCATCTGGAGCCATTAAAATAAAAAAAAAACCCTGGGGTGAGAGTGTGAAAAGGGCACCTCCATCAGAAAGTGCCACTAAATCAAATGTTTAAATGGCGCGCTCCAGAGACCTGGGTTTTTCACAGTAGACTGTTACAGTTCTCACTGGTGGGAGAGTTTGTAATTAACAGGATGTGAATCCTTCCCCCTCCAACACCACCACAACCCCCCCCCCCCCCCAACCCCCTCCAGCCTCAGTGTTTGGAATGGGAGGGGGTGGTTATCAAAGTCAGATTAAGGCTATTGAGCTACCCCACACTCTGGCTTAGCCTCTCAGTAGGAGAATGGGGGCCTCTTGCAGCCTTTTGAAATCCATCCCCTGAGAATCTGACCAAATCTGGCAAACCAGCGGCAAAAGCCCCCAGAATAATATACTTGATACATTATTTCAACAACGCTAGGGTCGCGCCAGTTCACCAGAGTTCAAGCATGTTGAACTGGAAATTAGATAAAAAAAAGAACACAAGTAATTCAACAGAATTTCAATAAGATTCTACGACAAAATGCGTGTATAGTATTTTTATTAGACACTTTGTGGTTGCTTAAAGTGACAATATGTAAGTTTTGGGCATTTAGAGCTCTCTCTTTCGGGGATGTGAAGTTGCACTGAGCATGTGAAAGAGTACTATATTTTTAAGCATTGTGGTGCATTGTGGTGTGGTCTCATATATTACAGCAGATAAATCTGGCGATTTTAATGAAGACTCTAACACACTCTCTTTTAGCTTGCCAGCTGTCTTTAGTTCTTATTATGTGTTTCTTTGATTTACTGACGAGTGTATGACTTGCAGACGATGACAGAGTTGCCATTCTGAAAACGTAGACAGATATAAGGTCAATTTATTGAGCTGCTACACATATAGAAGTATAAGTTTGGTGTAATACATTTGTAACTCAACAGTGCAGATATCTCTGCACAGAGTTGTAGAGGTTCTTAAAGGTGTCCTGCGCTTATCCACCTTATGCAGCTCAAATTTTCTTACCCAGTTCCAGCAGAATTTGCAGTAGTGGTGGAGCGTTAATAGCATGTCCAACAGCATACCACATGTTTTTACAATCAGAAGTAGGTCTGGTGATCCAGCTCGGCCACGGAATAGCACCTGAGTCTTCAACCAAGCTCTTGAGATGGCAGCAGTATGTGGACAAGCAGTATCTCTGCTGGAATAACACACCAAAGTGTGTTTTTAGAAAAGGTAGGTTTACACAACAATGCACTGTCAAAGATTTAATGATTAAACGATTAGTGATGAGCAGATAAAGACAGAATTTGCTATTCTGATATCTCCATGTTCGCAGTAGCTCTTGTATCAGCAGCATTAGCAGCAATTTGCTTGTTCTGGCTGGGAAAACCTCCCAGACCTCTGCATTTTTAAAATGAAAGCATTTGACTTTGCAGAGATGATTAGAATATTATTAGAATATTTCATCCCCTCACCACTCAGGAATACTACTGAGTTTCCAACTGAAAAGAAAAAGTCTTATGGACTACAGCTTTAAGGTGTGGCTTTAAGATTTAAAACTAAGAACAAAACGTTTTGGGTTGAAGCACACAGTTAAGAAAATTTGATTCCGAGTGCATTTAATAAAATGACAAAGCAGCTAATAAATGTGTCATATTGATGTATCAGTAGGCTCTAAGCTACTGTGCTGGCGTAGATGGTAGCCAGATTTCCTTAGGCAACCCCTCTGGCATCTCTCTCTCTCTTTTGAATGATTCTTTCTTTTCTGAATGATTGGACATGTATCTCTTCCTCTGCTTTGGGATCCGGGGAAGCGCGTCCAAAATTGCCACCCCTCCTCTCTCCCCCAAAGCAGAAGCCTCAACAGAGTGCCTGTGCTTATAGCCTTCAGTTCTGCTTATATCCATAACACTTTCAAGAGGCTGAGCTGAGGAATTTAGCGAGCCGTAGCACTGCAGATGTCAGCTCAATGCTTTTGTCAGGAAGGCGGTGAATGCGAGAGCAGGAGGAGATGACACCTTCTAGAGAGCTTCGAGCCTGACACCAATCAAACTCCTTTTAGCGTCGTTGGGTTTTAGTTTTTTTTCTTTTCTTTTTTTTTTCTCTGAGAGCAAATCAGTCGGTGGTATTTATCTGCTAAGACCACAAGAACACCCACTGCTGTGGTGTTTTGACAGGATGTGTGTGTGTGTGTGTGCGTGCGCGCTTGTGGTTGTAAAAAGAAGATAGAATAAAAATGTTCCTGTGTATAAGAGCTTATATTTAGAGAACAAGTTTTTTTTTCATTCTTTTGCCAAAATCAAACAAAGTGGTATGTGTAAACTATTTGGATTGGACCCTCTTAAAACTCTCATCATGCTCTTCATCTCTTCAGCTAATCAAACTATAAGCAGTGGCCCAAAGATAAACTAAGCTGACCTGGACTAGAAACTCATGGCTTTTATTAACAGTTGCATTAAAAGCTGTGTTGAGAATAAACATGTAAATATTAATTTTTGGTGGTGGCACTGTGGGAAAATACTGTGTGAAACACTCAGAAGAAAGAATCTTTATCAAAATACACTGACATGCCAAAAGTCATGGGAGACCAGTATGTTCAGTGTTTCAGAATTTGATGGAGTGTGTGCCTTTTAAATGAGAATTCTGTTGCAAACTTGACTTTTGGTGTAGTAAAACATAAGTAGACTTGAATTATGTTGCAGCAAGGCCTGATAGTTGGTGGGGCGGTTAGAATTTTTCGATACTGGTTCAGATACAATACTTTGAAATCGATACTTTTTTTAAAATACTAACCAAAAAGTACAAAAAACGATAATTATTTTTACAGAACTTATTTATTTAACAGCTGACATGAGTAATATCATCCTCATACTGTCACCATACTTTTGGATATTGTTGGAAGACAGCGCAACAAGTGTGCGAATTGAGACTCTCCAGAGATTTCAGCACAGCGACGGGGTGTTGACCATGTGTCTGTGCTCGCTATCCTTTTCTGTGTCTCAGGGTGCCTTTGTGGTAGTTTTTACCTTGCTGTGCGCAAAGTATCAAAAATACTATTTAAACCTTTCTGTACCATGTACTACCAAGTCATTTTGGTTGGTACTTTTTTGGTATAAAATTTCAATACCTGGCCCTAATAGTGGGTATCAGAATTTAGCATTCGTCCATCCACACTGTCACATGTGTACTAGGAATTTGTCTTACCCTGCGTTCACACTGGAAAGCGACAAAGCAACAGGCGACCATTCATTTCCTATGGCAGGGCGCGATTTGTCGCCGCGACAAAGTGACGGAGCGACAAGCGACACGGAGCTGAATTTTTCTCAACTTTATGCAAATAACTATGACGCGGTGAAGCGACATTCTAACCCGATTGGCTTCTAGATTTTCTTTGGCCCAATCACAAACAAGGCGATCCAACGTCCTCAAGTTTCTGCTCTCTGAATTTCTAGTTTTTTTCCCTGTTCATTCTGTTGAATGGGGTGAACCCACGTCGATCTGCGGGAACGGCTGCATTTCCAGAGCAGTTAAATCACAGAAACGCCCAAGAGTCCAGCAAGTTTGGGACTTATAGCTGTAGAATAAAGTGGCCAAGCGATTCCTTTTTTGTGCGTTTTTTCTTGTCGGAGGCTGGTCCACGATAATTGGGCGTTGAGCATGACACGCCCACAAGCGACAAACGCTGGGTGATGCAAGCGACTCGACGCGTTCCAGTGTGAACGCAGGGTTAGAGTTACCAGCATTACCACCCACAGTGGACAGCAGCACAGTGTGTGGTAATGATTGTGACTTTCCCTGACTGGATAAAATTGTGCATGCGAAAAACGACAGGCAACTCTGGCAGAAATCACATATTAACATCCACATTCAATGCAAGAGAAATCCACATTTACACACATCCTGCAGTCAGTTCAGCATTCGTTAGCCTCCACGGGAATTTATGCTGAAGTCACAGGGCACATACTATCCTAGATCCTCTCCCATGACTTTTGGCATGTCCGTGTAAATACCACTGTGTGATAAGAGAGAAGGGAGTACTGAAGTGCATTTTTCTTCTATTGCAGGTTTTGTATGTGTCCAGTAAGAACCTTTTATTTGCTACAGATAGGGCTGGGAGTCTGTAATTTAGCCTGTCAGAAGCCTCTTGCCTCTCCAGGATTTCCACAACACCCCCCAATAAGCTCATTAGCTCCACAGCATTTTGCCAATCCCGTTGCAAGCATGGCTTCTTGCCTTTCAATACTTATTGACAGCCTTTAATTAACTAACTGGGTAAATGGGTAACTGGTAAGTGGTTATGTCCAGGGCAGTTTGCCAGCGTTATTTACTGGTGTAACTTTGTTGCTGGGCAAGAGTCAAGGATTACTATTTGCTAGATACCTGAAAAACAGTGTAAACTAGCTGAGCTGTTCCCAAGTTCTACAACTGATGGAAAAACCAGGAACAACTTCTAGTTCTGTGGAGCTTAATAGGTTCCTAGGCCTTTTTTTTATGGGTGTCAAATCCTATCCTCAAAGGGTCGATGTGGCTGCGGGGGGTCAGTCTTCAAACACCTGATCCGATGTGCTTCTGCTTGGCTGGAATAAAAACCTACAGCCAATCCGGCCCTTTGCAAGTAAGACTCGACACCCCTGTTTTTCTTTTTGTGATATTTGGGGGGGAAAATGAATAGTTAATAATAATTACTAACCTAATAATTAACAATGTGCAATAATTCATTGTCTGTGCTTTAAGTACAGAACACTTACAGGTAGGGCTAGACAAATCTTCAATATCAATATATATCACTATAGAAAATGTTGCGATAATAGTGATTTTTAGGTATTTCACTATCACTCAGTAACCCCCTCCCCCCTTTAAAAAAGATATATCACACAGCAAAAATGTAATCTATCTTACTACAGTACAGTACAGTTTCACCTATCAATTATTAGTTATCAGCCAGTTATCCAGTTTAAAAACAGTTAGCATTGCAAGCTAACATTAGCATTAGCTTGTTTACATGCATAACAACAGAATCTGGTCTTGGTCTTGTCTTTCCTGACCAAAGTCTTTATAGACAAGTCTGTTAACTCGTTTGCCATCTATCTTGTTAAATGGGAAGAGATTGATATACTGGTAAGTGAAGGTCAGAATATCATTTCTGAATATTTTTAAATCACTGATAAAATTTAAGAAAAACCTCATTAACAGTTTGTAGCGCTTGGTTTAATAATGATCTTTCATCATGCTATGGCTACTGCACTTGCGCAGATCTCCACATCACAGAGAGCCTGCTCCTGCCCCTACCCTGTTCTTTTCAGAACATGAAAGCTGACTGGCTGTTTGAGGTGAAGGGTGGGATTTCGTCTGTACGTAGACTTTGTCTAGAGCATTCCAAATCCAAATGCTCCCACTCATGTTTCAACCAGTGGCGTTTTCTTCTTTTTAAAAACGTCTCTGTTTGGACTCTGCTCTAGCAGTCTTGACTACAGCGCTACTACCAACATTAATGCGTGATGACGTACATCATATCGAAATCATAATTATTTCTAAACAACTGAAATTTAGGAATATATAGTGATCTAAATTTCACATATTTCTATTTTCTACACAGCGTGAGTTAATGCTGAACTTAACGAAGAGACTTTTGTTGTTGCAATGCGATTGTGGCTCAGTCTATATGATCAGCCACCGTTATGAATTGGAGCATTGGAAACCCTTTAGTGTTCATATTGATCTGTGGAGTTTAGTGCGTGTGGAAAACCACTTTATCCCATCTCCCGCTTTTGTTTTGTTTTGTTCTGTCCCCATGTGGCCAGGTGAGGACATCTAGAGTTCATGTTTTCCGTGACAGCTTTGCTCGGACAGCCTCTGTGGTCCTCTCTTCTTTGGTTCACACTGGCCTCTGGGTCGTATCGTTGGCGTCCACCCCCACCAACCCATGTGGAGTGTCTTGGACACAACCAGATTTGGAGCCCCGGGGGCTGCTGGGCGAGTTCTTTTCAGAATGTAGGTCGCCCGCATCTGCTCCCCAAGTGTTTGTTTGGCTTTGCCTGTCACCTTCCATTGCCGCATCTCGGCTAGCGGGGTCACGCTTGTGGCACGGCATTCATACTCTCTTCCTGGCTGCCATACGCTTCAGTGAGCAGCGATTCTCGAGGAACATGCATATGATGAGGTTCTAGGCCTTGTCCCGAAGTAGAGCATTGATTATTTATAGGTGGGGTGAAAGGCAGAGCATGTAGAGGCAGGGTTAAGACAAGGCTCGCTGTGGTGCTTGTTTATCAGCCACCTGCCAAACAAGCGCCGCTGGAACACTGGCATTTCTCCACTGTCATGACAAGGCGAATTAGATCCCGGGCGCTTCCTGCGGTGGAACTCCGCACCTTCCGTGAGAACGCTGAAGCTAAATTAGGCCTTTGAACATTGCGCAGTGTGCGTTGTGTACTTGTACGTTAAAAGCAGTGCAAACTATCTGGGTTGTTTAGTTATACCATGGGGGTGAAAAATACCAGTAGTTCTTCACGAAGGGCTGATGTGGCTGCAGGTTTTCGTTCTAAACAACCAGCAGCATACCCCTTTTTTTGGCCGCGGGACAGATATTTTCCAAGCCATTCCGTGGCGTGACACAAAAAAAAATTCTGTTTTGGACTAGTAGCTCTCCAGCCCAGAGGGTTGTTGAACCCAATTGCAGAACAGTTGCTCTCAAAGCCAGTAAACCCAAGAAGAAATAAAAAATAATAAAATATACACCGGGTGTAATAATTACTGTATTCTACATACCATGTTCACATGTTGCTTACCATGTACACATGTTGCTTATTTCTTGCATTCGCAGCTAACTGTTTTCCAGGCCTTGATATGCATCGCAGTAGAGCAGTGACTTGATAGGCCCTGAATGGGTGACATAGTAAGCTGACCTCCCTTTGCTCTGGATGGCCAGTAGCAAAGCTCCTCTCCACCACTCAGCCTAACCCCCTAACACCCCTGAGGATTCAGACACATGTGCATTAGCTTAATGACATGTTGCCATAGTAACCCCCCCGAACAACAGCCTCCGAGGGACCAGGCCCCCTATGCTCCCATCAGCAGAGCCAAACTAACAGAAAGTGATTGCTTCCTCCGTCCCCCTCCAGGGCCACTCATGACACTGCAAACAGCGCCGGGGTGCAGCTGTGGACTCGTAAAGACTAGTAAGTTGGTGTTAAGCTTCCCCCTCAGCACAGGACCGGCCGTGCTTTGCTCCTTTGTTGTGCCCTTTTGTCTCAGCTGTATATTTTACACCCACTCACTAAGCTGCCTCATATTTCTTCCACAGCTACCGAGCTCAGAGTCAACACATGGACTTTCAGCGCTCTAGCCGTCACCCCGGTGTCAATAGATAGGAATGTGTCGTTTTGTGCCAGTCACTCTCGGCGTCAATGGAAGAAACTTGAAGCCTTGAAAACTTACATGAAGTCCTTTTCTGTTTCAGAGGGCCACATGAAGAAGCACAGTCCACAGACGGCACAGAATCTACTTCAGGAGGAGGTAGCACGTGCTGAGGAGCAGTCTGAGGTAAATCTAATTTAGCCTTTCCCTGTTAATGTTCTCTCTAATCTGTCCATAATCAGATTATAAAAGATTTTTGCAATTGTGTAATAGAGGTGTGCAATATTGTATCGTACACAACAACATTTTTGAGTATCATGAACAATATTATACCTTGAAATACCTCTTATCACATCAGGGTACAACTTTTCACAAAAGAAAAATTCACAGTGTTCTCATTTCCCTCTAGAGACAGGTTATGTCTATCTAGTATCATTTATTTTACTTAAATCCTGGATATATGGAGATATTTGGAGTGCATTATTAGTATCATCATGACATATCATTATTGACTTCTGTTATGAATCTGATACAATTATTGTATTTTTTAATATCTCGCAAAAATACCTTAAAATTTTATGATATCATTTTAGGACCAATCATCGCCCAAACCTATTGGGTATTAATTAAAATAATCATGTAAACGACATATTCTGATATATATTCTTAGATCGTAGAAAAGCCCAAAAATCTGAACAAGGTGTATATCGACCTATAACGATAAAGTCTGAGTCGTCAAGTGCACTATGATTCGAGGGTTGTCAGTTTAAATCCCACTGCCGATCATCCTGCTTGTCCTCAGCAGCCAGAGTCTGAGAGAGCACAATTGTCTTTGCTCTCTCTGGAGTGGGTAAATGTTGCCCTCTTCACATGTCACTCTGAGTGTGATGTTGGTAAGTTATTATATCAGAACTGCAGAACTTTCCTCTGAGCTTGCTGGTTACCAAGTGATGATAAATCGAATAGCGGCAGTTTAAGAAGAGGCAGTGTTTATAAATTGGAGACAAAACATTTTCAGCGCAATGCTTAAAGAAAGGGATTTAAATAATCTTCATTTTTTTTATCAGACATGTGTTCATATTGCGGCTGTGGCATAAAATTTAACCCAATCGGTTTAACCCAATTATTCTTTAAGTTTTTGGCTGCTTGCAAAGCAACCTGTGTAAATGTATGTAAACATGTTAATCAGATAACTGACAAACTGGGATGTCCTTCAGCATTCTGATAATAATAACGTACAAGTACATGTGAACACACTTGCTGAGTAATGCTGCAGTGGTCTGTGCATGTTATTTGTTCAGAAGAAAAATCAAACACCCAGCAGATCTCTTGTTACACTTGCAAGAAAAAAAGCCACTTCAGACATATTGTTCACAAGCAATAGTACCAAAATCACTCCTTTTAGTGTTCTTACTGGCAGCGCCTGGAGGAACAATCACATGCTGGTAAACTCAGCCGAGTGGAATTAAACTTGAAAGGGCTTGAAAAGAAAAAGCACTTGTGCTGAGAGGCTACGCTTTTCTGGGCTACCTAAGAAAACATGCTCTGAAAAGAGCCTGTTTGTGTTCTTTATTGTACGGTAAAAGCCCCGCAAATAAGACTAGGGAAGGGTCTATTCAGCTCCTGGACTCCTGAATTCTGAGGAGTGAAGAACGGTCACAAAATTGATAGCTAGGCCAAGTAATGAAGTGACTGATCTTGTGTCAAAATGAACCCCCTGAAAGTTCTCTTATTTTACAACTGCTTCCTTAACCAACAAGCCCACATATCTGATTAAGAACAGTGCATTCTCCACGGCCTGTTGGCCTGTCATGGCAATGTGCAACGTGTCGGTCACTCTATAGGCGGCAATAGCATTCCTTATGAAATGTTCCATCTCCTTACACTGTGAAACCCTCCGGTCACAACATAGAGGAGTGCAGTGTGAGCATTTGAAATGCAATTACTGTAAATATAATGCTGTTATGGTGACCATAATTCACTAATGGACTGGATAAAGGCACATAATGGGTATGGTGTAACTTAATAGTGTCATAGCAGATTTTTGCTGAGCAGTCTGAGAAATGTGTGCCTACTTCTGTTCACGTGATCTTCACTTGTGAGGCACAGCATTAAGACGACTTTTCAGTAAATAAAAATAAATTAAGTATACTGATGCTCTTTCCTCGTGCCAACAGAACTCATTGAAAGTCTATTCCTTAAGGTCTTTAATGGTGCTCAATGGTGCCTGGAGCCAAGAAAGTTCAGCAGTCCAGTTAGCTAGGAGGAGAAACTGCCATAGAGGATCAGACTGTTGTTCTAAAACATCTCAGCAGTCCATGTGGCTTTAAAGAAAACACCAGACTTTTCGGACAAGGCAATCTTCTTCCATTCAAAATCCAATCCAGATGCTTGTTTGCCACTTATAGGCGCTTTTCATTGTAGACCAGGGCTAGCATGGTCACTCTGATCATTCTGCCGTTCCACAGCCTGTACGTACAGACTTACATTTGTTGGAAGCGTATAAAAGAGAGCCATTGTTGACCTTCTGGGTCAGTGAGGACAATATGTTGGGTTTCCAAGGCTCAGTTTGTGGTTGGCCCCTCCTTGTCCAGACCACATTCTGTATGTATTCACCAATAAGAGCACCCAGACCAAGAGATTGGCCGTTTTGGAAATGCTTTGACTGGCAGTTGTCTGGCCCTAATGATTTGGCCTTTGTCAGAGTCACTCAGGTCTTCACCCCTGTTGATTTTTCCCACAGCCAACACATCCAACAACTACCAGAACCTCCTGTTCAGTTACTGTCGTATAACATATTTGTCCCTTGACAGGTCTCAGTGAAACAAGATAATTACTGTTTACCTCACCTGTCAGTGGTTTTAGAGTTACAGCTGAATGATCTATAACTGAATTTGAAGCCAGCCTTATTATTGTGAATCAAATTAACAGGCTTTTATCCATTAGCTCATGCTCTTCCACCAAATCTATTCAAATCAAATTTAGGAAATGTGACCAGTCAGTAAGGGTTACATACAACATACGTTGTCAGTCAAACGTTTGCTCACACTATATTTATTATACAGTTAAAAAAAAAAAAAAAAAAAAAAAAAAAAACACTTAAAATACCATGTTTTGGCATATTTAATAGGACAGTTTCTAGTTATTTACTGATTTCTACATAGTGTAAAACTAAAAAGCATAAACTGTGCTTTGTAGAAGCTACAATATAGTTATTTTTATCCCATTTCCAATTAAGAAAATAAACAGTAACATTCATAAGTAATCCTGTGTAGAGAACATGTACTCATTTTAAGTTATTTGAGCATGTGACTGATTTTCTTAATCTTAAGGACATTTTGTCATAAAAGTAAATGCATAAAAACTAAAATATATAACACAAGATTTCTGTGTATGTGTTGTATTTACATATAGATTGGCTATTTTGAAAAAAAAAAAAAAAAATATATATATATATATATATATATATATATATATATATATATATATATTGTTTGAGTGTTTGGTCATTGTATATGAAATCTGCATAATATCATCGTTATTGCAGTGTGTGCATGTGCGTGCACAACAGAGCCACATCAGAGTAGGTGCATTGCCACATATGTGGAACATATCATGCTAGATAGGAAAGGAGAATCTTCATTGCTCTCATTTTCTATGAGATGTCCATTAAATTGATTAGAACTTACCAGTACAATTAATTTATTTATTTTTCGTTCCTCAATACACAAAGATCATTATTATATTATAATAAAGTATGGATTCAGTCCTTGGAAAATCGAGCGAAATAAAATTGTGCTATTACAATATATATTACAGTGAAAAATAGCAACAATAAAGAGACAGTTATATATTAAATACTGTACATGTTTGGTTATCCATTTTGACAATTCTAATAAAACTTGGTTTTAATATTCCAGTATATAATGAAGAAAGAAACTATTTTGTGACTATTAGGGACTGTTTCCAATATTGTGCTTTTCTACTTACTATCTTACACCCTGCACAAGGCGCATTGCGATGTTCATTGCTATCTTACATCCTGTAACAGTCTATTTTCACGTCTTCTGCCTGCGTCACTTAAATAGCAAAGGTGCTTGTAAATATATATACGCCGATGAGCAAGGTGGTATGGAAATTAGGTGTGTTCAGGTAAAATTCTGGCATATTGATATCTTGGCAACGGAAAACGGAAGTGCACCACTGACTGAAACCATTCTAGACTGAAACCAACCTAGACAACAGTAAGACGTTCATTGCTATCTTGACATGCCCTAAATCTAGCTGTTGACTGCCTATAGAATGCTAAATAGGACGCTCAGTATTCTCACGTCTTTTGATCCATGTTTAAATAAAGATAAATGATGACTAAATCCAGTTGTTGTATGATTGACTAATTTAAACTTTAAGCTGGAGGAGGATGGAGCATGATGGAAAGGTATAGAACTATTTTTTTTGTTTGTTTTTTTTTTGCTTATTGTTTTATATTACATTAGACATAGTAATCGAATGGCTGTTCTCCACAATACATCACAAGTATAAACATATTACTGTTCATTTAACTGTGGACACCATGTGTTCAATATTAAAAGCCTCAGTAAGTAAGTATCATCTGTTAACATTGTTCTCTGCTTGATGTTTTGACCTGGGGGATTCCGACTGTGTGCAGCTGGAGTGGTCTATATGTAACGTAGATGACGCCCATCCCCCCATATGTTTCCGGGCTGTCAGCTCTATTCCCTGGACCTTTGTTCCCGCATCTGACGAATCGACTCGGGTCCGCACCCAATTAATTGAGGGTTTGCGCCTTAAGGTCATAAATAAGAGTCATGCCTTTCACCCCACGCAGACCTGATCGATAGCTCAGTGGCATTGAGTCGTTAGTTCGTTCTGGTCTGATTAATGGCTGGACCCAGTGGACAGCCCCAGTGCGCTGGTGCTGCTCTCAGCCAGGTATAAACAGTCCTGCTACAGTGGAAAACGACTGTGTGACCCATTTGTTTATTGCTGGCGTTAAAGCCATCGATTTCCCCACACAAACTGAACAACGCATTAGTGCCACTGTGCTGTGCCAGATGTGCTTAGATAAACTATGCATTAATATCATATAGAAGCATGAAAATCAGCAGGGCATAGTTAAATCATTGTATTGTGGTATATCATCACTGTCCAATGAAAAACAAATATCTCTATTTTTTGTTAATTTTCAGTTTACTGCATAATTTGAACATACAAACTTAATGTCCCTTAAATTGAGTCAAATTTTCTTGATGATTGAACCAAAAGAAATGATGAAAAATGACCTGAAATAAACTCTTTTTCATTGACTTCCATTAAAATTAAGGACAGTTTTATCCCTGTTTTGGAGAAGCATGTTTTTCATTAGACAGCAACAATATAAAAGTGAATTTTTTGCCACAGTAATTTTGTAAAATTGTATTGATATCTTCATAAGCTATGCAAATCATATTTGGCACTTAAATGCTTAAACCTCCAGATTATAGCTACACATATTCTGCTCATATTCTGTATTGTGTTTATATCGATAAGTATTACATTGACAATATAATTTTATATAATATATTAAAACACTATTATACTGCTGTTCTCTCTTTTTTTGGACCTTTATTTAGAAAACCCAGATGAATTCCTCTGGAACTGTTGTGGTATTTCATATTGTTCTGAATATATAATTAACTATATCTTTAATTCACAGGTATTGTACAGGTACAAAGATACAAAGTTATTATTGAAATAATGACTTGTTGGATACTTAAATTGACCTAAATTACACTTTGGGGATCATTTTTATGTATAGTATACCAGTATATATTACAGAAAAAAAATGAAAGACTATTTTATCCAACCCCAATGTGTATATTTCTTTTTTCCCCCATACATTTCTGACTGTTTTGCAATAAAAAAAAAACACTCAAATACGTCATTCCCAAGTATGTGGTTCTTCTTCAAAAACCTACTGAAGTTAAAACAGGACTGTAATAAGTGTAAAAAAAAAGTATATTGTATACTTGTGTGCTGTAATCAGGACACATGTATGTGGAATACACTATTCTGAGTCTTTGCAATATTAAAAAAAGCGATGTTTAAATTACAGCTACTGACAAAAAACATCATACAAGAACAAAGAAGGGAATGTTCAAAGTAGAAATATTTAGTGTCTCTATACAATATACTTTACTGTTTTACTGGCAGGCTATCGCAGATGTGTTTTCTATGAGCTAAAAGCACAGTCCTGCTTTACCTGACAAACACTGTGATTAACTGTGTTCCAGTGTTTATATTAAAGAGCTGTGACAGGACACAGAGCACACACGACAAGAATCTGTAACTTTTATGTGGGTCTTCTGGTGCATTTACTAAAAAAGTGTTCTGCTCAGAGATTGTGAGAGCAGCAGCGGAGTGAACCGATGAAAAAAGCAAAGAATAGAGAATCGAATTTGAGAATTTTGGAACTTTAAAAAAAAGATTTTTTCCAAACAAATGTTCGATATTAGCAGAAGGACTGCTTTAATCAAGTGTGAATGAAGGGAAACTATAGCAGCTTTATGAAGACGATTCAGATGATTCTTCAAATCTGATAAAAATGAATTATAATTAATTATTTTATCATTATTACAGCCTGCTTAAGCAAGGAAATAATTGCAAAAAAACAAGATACAACCCCCACAAATAATGTGGGGATAAGAAGGTAGACTGGGAGGTACAGTAAAGAGATTGAGTTCAACGGATGGTCGTGACCCATCTGCATTTAAAGGTTAATACTACAGGCAATTTATGCTCTGAGCTGTAAATTTATAATGATGTAATTAAATAATAATAATAAGATGATTGGACAGCTGACTTAATCAGATGTGATTTTAAGAAACACACTTCCGTTGTGTGGGCAGGTGGCAGAAGCCAATGAGGGTTGGGGTCTAGGGGTAGCCAGGGGCAATTCCTTAATAGAGGTTATATTGTTTTTTTTTATTCAGGGTGGAAATCTGGGGGAGTGGGTTAGTGCAGACGCTACTGTCGTCAATAATTCAGGTGCCCCATCCTGGGGTAGGTGGGGTCCTGCCACCTGCTCCTTAGATACATTAAGATCATGATAAATTTATACATGCCCCATACTCAGTCATCTGTCTCATTTGTACAGACATGTTAAGTGTAGTCAGTCTAGGTCAGGAAGTCTGGGAGTGTCCCAATACAAGTACTGGATACAAACAATGACTGAATGACAAAGCAATGTATTGGCTACAAGCAGGGTGTGAATTATGCAGTGATGGTTTGCTGTTGGACAGATGGCTAATTCTAGGCATTCATACACAGCTTTTAAACTGGAATGTCTGGGTTTAAAATGTGTTTTTTATTTATTATGTTTATTATTACTCACAGAATGAGAGGACAAAAAAATATGCCTTAGATATGAAAAGATAAGAGAGTTAAAATGTCCTTAAATAAGTGCAAAAGCTAGGAAGATAAGTTGACTAGCTAAGCTAGATAACCAGCATCATACAATATATGTCTACATGTATTGTACCAAAAAACAACCCCTCTAATAAATAGTATCAACTACTTTAACCCTTTCAGACCCTACACTCATTACAATGGACAGCATGTGTTTTCTTTTTTTATGTTTTGTTGTACATAATGCTAATTAAAGACTAATGTCCATCAAAATGGTACATGAGGTGAACAAAATTGTATTCTCACCCAAAAGAGCAATTGTTAAAATAGATAAATATAAGACAAAATAAAATAGAATACAATAGGTAGAAATAAATACACAAAATGGGGAGAGTAGGCAAGTAGCAGCAACATGATGTCCAGAAGGCAATTTTGCTATAGCAGCTATAGCATCATGATAGTCTGGGCATGGCAGCACTAGAGACAACGAGGCGAAGTAAAAGCTATTTTTTTTTTACTAATTTTGTAATTTAGAACATTTATGGTAACATTTTTGCTTATGGATGATTTGTGAAGTAAAAATGTCAACAATATCAAATCTAAAATAAGAATGTTAAACAAAGGCATTCAATGCAATAGACATTAAAAAAAGCAATAAAATATTTTAGTTAATTTTTATACAGATTTCTCTTTAGACTATTAGAGTCTAATTTTGTGTGCACTGCAGACAGAAAGCAGTATTCTTATATTTTTCTCTGCCACACATCTAAAATGTCTGGCTGTGAAAAGTCAAATGTAAAATTCATAACAAAAAACTTAAACAGCACAGCTGAAATCTGCAACATCTCATCCAAATGAGCTGACCAAAAAGAATTACATTCAGATTAACTTAAAATTGATTTAAAACAAAATGTTGTCTAGTTAATAGTGAATACATCATCAGCCTGACAGTCTAGTCCAAAACATACATGAAAGAAAATAAATACTTTTCCATATATTTTTTTTGATGGACCTTTGATGGCTTTTCTTAATCTTTTTTTTTTTTTTTTTATGAAATCATCCTCTGTGCATGTATTAAACAATGTATTCTAAAAAATTGTCATGTCTGCTTTATGTCTTTCTGCTATTGTGGGAATTAATCGTCCCCAACTTTTAACTGGAATTATGTGGTTTTGTTGTTAAAGTGCTCAAAATAGCCGAAACCCGTTTTGGAACAGGATGAGTCAGGCGCTCAGGATATGTGAGCGCTAAATGCTTGTGAATCCTGTTTGACTTCCCGCTCTCTGAAACCTGTTTTGTTTGCCGCTTGGGTTTCCACAGGAGCTTCTGGAGAGATTCATGGAGGGCCAGGTCCCACTGGAGGGCTTCCTGGACTCCTTCCAGAGCTTCAGGAAGACGTACCATATCCGCCGTGCGCAGGCCGAGAAGATCCAAGAGCTCAACCGGCCTGAGCGGAAGCAGAGGAAGCGCTTGGAAGAGGAGGAGGTGCGGAAGAAGGAGGAGGTGCCAAAGGAACCCCGTCCCAATGGAATCACTGCCCACGGCCCGCCTCGTGTCTTCCAGCTCCGATACGGCCTCACGCCGGCCATCCTAGTGCCGCTGAACTCGTCTTCAGCCGTCACCTCTTCCGCTAGCTTGTCTCCTCTGGACTCGTGCTCAGGCCCCCCCCAGGCTTCGGGGCCTAGCGCTCCTCACTCCTGCCCCGGGCAGCCTGTAGGCCTGAGGGTGATAGGACAGTTGCCGGGCTGGCCGACCAGACCGGTCCGGTTACAGCAGCTGTACAGGCCCAGCCCGCACCAGCACGAACCTCCGTACCGATAACGTCTAAACACTGTGGATTTGACATGAGGAAAACAAACCCAAGGTCATGAGTGAAGGCCTTTTTAAGCTTTGGGTCGATGTAAAAATATCTGTGATCACCACAAAAGCCAATTTCATATGTTGAAAAGGGAAAAGATTGGAAAGCCATAAAATGTTTCGTCTTTGTCGTGAACAAGCCTGTCGAATACACAGCTCCAGAGGGGTATTACACAAAGCAAAGAAGGATTTTTGTATTAGCCAGTGGCCACTTTATTGGAAACTCTTACCTTCCAGCTCCATTTTACTATGGTCCAATTCTCCAGCCCATTTGCTGATGCACATCTTTTCATCAGAGGTGCTCTTGGCTGCATATTTTTTGGTGGTGGACCAACACTGTTGGCTGATACACTGATGTATACCAGCACCACACATGCTACCATGTGTCATGTCACTGCTGTTTAAAATGTTCCATCTGTTCCAGCAGACAATCTAAGGTCAACAACAGTTCTGTGGTCAGAAACTGATGAATGGGATATGTTATTCTGTTATTTAAAAAAAGTCCTTTAAAAAGGTATAAAAGGTATAAAAACATGACTAGACCTGTCACAATTATATTTTGCTGTCTCAAAAATAATTGTGATACATTTTATTGTGATCTATTTTTTTAAGACCATTATAGATAATACCTCTAATGAAGCTAATGGTAATAAAAAGCATTATAATACATTTATACATTACATTTTAGGAGCAGTTAACTTTTTAAGATCAAGAATATTCAGGCATTAGAATTGAAAATGTTTAAATATTCAGCATAAATAATACAAAACCACAGTTTAAAAACAGGCTCAAAATATCTGCGCAGTCACACACAATGGCCAATATTGAGGTCAGCAAAAAGTATTTAGTTTATATTCATTTATATTTAAGCAATAATTCACGAGAGGGAGTGCTATAACCTGTAATATTGGCACTGCTGTGCTGCGGTCATAGGCACGAGGCCACATGCACAAACCTTAATTGTATTATTGTGATTATACCACAGTTCCATATCACTGTTTATTAAAAGATTTTGAGTTAAAGAGGACTAGAAAATAAGATCTGTTTGGTTATTAAAAAAAACTCAGTTTGTAGCTGCAGTGTTTGGCTTGTAAGCGCTGCATGGTTGCTAGGTTACCTGTATGTGGCGGAGTAATACATGGAGAGCTTCGGTTACAGTGCATTAACGGCTGATAACAGCACTCATAGAACGCCTCTCAGCCAATCACATTGCAGGGTCGAAACTAACGGTGGTATAATGTACAATAGGTTGCATAAAAATAAAATAATTGTGACAGGCCTAACCATGACAATTCCAAAAAAACATTTAAATGCTTAAATACTAACTTTTTAATGTGTGGTCCATGGATTGGTGATAAACATTAAATAGATGGTTCTCTGATTTACCAAACAGTGCCTGTGTCCCAATTGTGAACTACACACTAATACTAGTGTAAGGTATAGACTATATACTAATCTTAACAGTGCAGGTTTGGCAAGTTAGTACACAAACTATTATTGTATTAATTTTGTATTGTGGGAAACAGACTACTTCTGAGTATGTTGTTTTGTTGATATTTTAGTATACTCAGCTCTCACATTTGTATCTATACTATATGTTACATATTTACAAACTAAGAAGTACTAGTAATTAGCATGCATTTGGGACACATCCATTGTTTCACTACCGTTCTAAGTCAAAGAACCACTATCCAGTGATCCTTTTTGTATAATTGGAGCGTAGAGGACAGCTGATAAATCTTGCATGACAGCAGATGGGCTGACAGCTGTAACTGTACACCTCTATAGAAGACATAAGGTAAACGGGCGTGGTAAAGGTAAGGGTTTCTGATGAAGCAGGTGAGGAGCGTAAACTTGACCAAAAGTCAAGCTTGTCCATTAGGAGGACAGGTCAGAAGGACTATGCCTATTCTTACTTTGGGCTCATTTTGGGTTATCCAGCCACAGTAAGAGAACATGCTTTATGAAATACCCAGAAGGATGTATAATGTTGTTGTTGCTTGTTTTTTTTTGGTTTTATTTTTTTTTTTTATGTGTGTGTCCCTTTGTGGGCGTTTTGCAGATTCCGTGCTGCTGCTTTTGTGAGGGAAGAGAAGAATTGTTGAGACACTGCTTTCTGACTGGAAGGACTTGTTATATTTGCCATTGATAATCTGAAATGCCAGGCTCGTGATATGCCTTCTTGTAATGGTGACGATGATCAATAAAGTCCAATTATGATGTTTATTATAAATAAATATTGGAGCCATTATGAAACTCTCTTAAATCTTTGATCCTCTGATTATTTTTTTTTTTAAGAAAAAAATTCCTTCTCTGGTGGAAACAACTGGAATAACTGTAAGCATTATAATCCTAAACAGAAGAACCCCAACCAGTTAGGGGTGGGAAAATATATATTGATATATCATATCATATATTCTCATCATATCATATTGCTACACAACATCAACTACTATAATTTTCACTGAAACATAAAAGTAAACTCCTTAAGACTTGCCCTCTAATTTAAATTACTAAAGTCTCTGCTATATTAATCGACATAGTGGCACCAATAAAGGGAATAATGTAAACTTGCGGTGAAGAACATTGGTTGTCAAATATATATATACATAATTCCTGGTATTTCATTATTAAGGAGTATTTTATCCTTTTCAGTAACACAGATGCCATGAAGTATCATAGAGAATTGTCTTGTGATATATTGATATTAGTATTTTTATTCATCTTATCGTGAGATGCCCTGTGATTCCCATCTCTAGTCACAAGTACTTTTTTTATTGGATGATATACTGGCCAATATATTGCCATTTGAAGTACAATTTATGTCACTGATATAATGATAACACAGTAGATAATATAATGCAACTGGAAGACGTAAAATGATTAAATATCAGCTATATAAGTAAAAACATCCTAAAAATGAAACTAAAAAGTCAACATACTGGCTCATTCACCATTATGTGCACTTCTCTTTAAACAAACATAATGAACAAAATTGAGGTCATGATAAATCATTTTTCGCATTCATGTCTAGAGATGAGGGGTCCTGATTCTTGCTGGGATAGAGGGGCAGGGTGAAGTGTTGGGGCGTTAGAGCTACAAACAGAGAGGTTATAATATATATATATATATATATATATATATATATATATATATATATATATATATATATATATATACACATGTAAAATCACAAACAAGATGGCTGCATAAGAGACCAAAGACCCCCTGAAATGTAGCATTTTTGTTAATCTTTGTGAATAATTGCAATGATCGTTGCATTATTCTTGTTTAATCTAGTGGTCTGTCTCACACAAATGTTCTGGTTCCACCTTAAATGGTGCAGCAGATGTATTATGCTACCTGAGGCTGCTGCATCATTTAAGGTGGAAGGTAAAAATTAAACAAAAACTTCAGATGCGTATCAGTGAAGAGAGATATGATGCCCTGAATGTAACTAAAGTGCAGCAGCGAGTTTTCTGAACTTTACCGTTCCTCTGCTATCACAGCAGACTGGCTGAGTCACCTACAGAGCACCACTAGTTAAGTCAAGTAGCCTGCTAATGAAGCAGTGTTCTTTTTCTTATTTATTTATTTATTTATTTTCACAACATTTTGCATTCTTGAAGGGTTGTGTAATTTTTTTTAGGGATAATTTCAAACACTTTTTCCCTTAAAACTTGGTTCTGAGGGAAAAAATGACTCTCAAAACCGAGACCAATTGTGGAGCTACAAATAAGAAATAGGATTGGGCCCTAATGTCTTTCTCAGCTGTGGATTTTGCTTTGAAAAGTGTGTTTTTACAGTTGGTGCAGCATGCTATTATTTATTCAGTGAGAATCACTAGCAGCGCGAGTGTTTGTTTGTCCAGGCTTTGCGCAAGAGTTTAGCGTTGTTTCAAGTCCAAGTCAATTCTTTTTTTGTTGCCGTCTTTTATACAGCACTCTATTCAAGCTGTTGGCACTGGATACTGCTGTCAGAGAGGTGCGGGCTCGTTCCCCAGTTACAGACAGTTTAATTGGCCCAAGTCTATCACGCCTTTCCAAGGCTGGAAGTCATATCAATAAGAAAGCGGAGAGACTGCTTATTTATGGAAATCCTGTTTAAAATGGAGCGCCGCACGTCAACATCAAATTTGCTGTGACTAATGAGAGTGGTTTCATATCCGGGCGCGGAATACTTTTCTCGCTTCACGCGGACAAAAATGATCTTTTATATTAATATCTGTATGATGATCACTTTGAAGGGTGTAGGATAGGGGATTATGTTGAGGATTGTGATGATAGATGTGAGGATTCTGGTGTAGTCTTAGTGGTCTGCTTGATCATGAAGGCTAATCTAAAGGCCTTTCTACACTTTTTACACATTTTAGTCCACATAAATCTTTTCATAAAGACTTTTTTTTAGACTTGTTTTACCCAGGGTGCCATTCATTTGGGAAGGTGTGAATGCAGTATCAGGATTAGGAACTATCTGACATTAACATGCATTTTGTATCTGGATAATATCTAGATATAGTTTGACCATATTCTGTTCACAACTGTCATTAAACTGAATTCTTTGAAAACGCATTATGTGTTTACACTTGTATTTACGTTTTAAAATAAATCAGTTAATTTTATTTACGTTTTTTTTATAAATAAACAAATATAATCTAAATGATATCTAAATAAAACAAATCAAAGCCATCAAACCAAGCTGAACTTCTTGAATTTTTGCACCAGGAGTGACATAAAGTTATTCAAAAGCAGTATGTAAGACTGGTGGAGGAGAACATGCCAAGATACATGAAAACTGTGATTAAAAAACAGGGTTATTCCACCAAATATTGATTTCTAAACTCTTAAAACTTTATGAATATGAACTTGTTTTCTTTGCATTATTTGAGGTCTGAAAGCTTTGTATCTTTTTTGTCATTTCAACCATTTATTATTTTCTGCAAATAAATGCTCTGAATGACCAATATGTTTATTTGGAATTTGGGAGAAACGTTGTCCGTAGTTCATCGAATAAAAAAACAATGTTCATTTTATTCAAACATATATCTATAAATGGCAAAATCAGAGAAACTGATTCAGAAACTAAAGTGGTTTGTTAATTTTTTCCAGAGTTTTATGTCTCATTAATGACGATTTGGGATATAGACGATATAGGCAAATTTCCCCCAGCAAATCCAAACACATCTGAACCCAGTCTGTGCTCGTGTCTTTCACTGTGCTGTTTTCCCACCTCCCTCTGTCACTACTGTCTCCTTACCAGTGAGAGGCTCAGGATGGGGGATGGCTGCCTGTCACAGTGCCCCTATCTCAAACTCAGGCTGTACAGCTCAGCGAAACCACATCTATCAAAATGACATCATACATCAATTCCTGACTCAAATACATACATATGGTATTTTTGAAACATGAGAGCTCTACCCTGTACAGTTTTTATTCAGAAAAGCAGCAAAATACACTTATTTTCTTAGAAATGGTTACAAAAATAGTTGCACTAATGGGGACGTTTCAGAATGAAATAGTGTTTTGAAGGGAGATTAAAGGTTACCAGTAACAATACATGATTAAACAAAAGTCACTGATATGGGCAACTCTTAATATTTTTTTTTTTATTAAGCTATACATACAGAATTAGTGTGTAACACATATATTACGCAACCAGTCAGATATCTCAGCATTAAGTTGTAGAGGTTCTTAATGGTGTACTGCAATAATCCTGTACTCAATTAGATCCCCAACGTAGCTAGTTAGCCAGTCGATGTTGCTCCTCTCACGCTGCCTGGCATGGCGTGATTGTCATTGTCATGGTTACGTGTACACTAAGCAATACTACACACGTGCATCATGTTTGATCTGTTTACTAGAATCGGAATTAATTCATTTATTTAGATTAGTGGAAAGCTTTGCATGTAAACATAGCCACTCTGAGTCACTTCTTGACAGTGTGGCATGACTTCCCACCAAGTTTCATTCCTGTGGGTTGATAAATTCCATTGTTTTGGTGCTGAAAACAGAATGCTGAATACAGTTTTACAGGTTAGGTCATGTTTATATAATCATCACAGCTGGTAAGTTAATTTATATATTAAACATAATAAACAAGTCTCTAATGACTCCTAAAAAGAATGACTTCATTTAAAGCAGCAGTCCTTAAGATCTTGCTTTAAATTGAAAGAAGTAATGTACCTAAATGGGGAGAAAATTAAATATTGTAAAAAAAAATTAATTAAACTGCTTCTGCTACCATTCCGGCAAAGCCATATTTATTCATTCTTAATCCAGGGTGTCTGGTAAGTCCCAGGATCATTTTCTGGTTAACTGAGCAACCATGCTGCTGCTTATCCTTGCTTAAATGACCAGATTGATTTATTTATTTGAATAGAGACTGCACCACAATGCATGTTTTAAAAGTACTTTTTAGCATGCTCTGTGCAACTGCACATTCTCACCAAAAATGTACAGGCTGTCACTTTAAGTGTTAAACATTCTCACGCATATGGAATAGTACATCAGGAGCTACTCTACTGAAACAAACCCTGCAATTATGTCTGATTTATAGGAGGAGAAACTGAAACTATAAAAATGACATTGAGCCATTTTAAATTGGTCTTTAAACATGAACCTTGATTGAAGGGAATCATTTGACCATGACCACTTGATTATGCTCAATTTATAAAACACTGGTATTACAAAAATCAAAGTCAATCAAAGTCACTTTAAGAAAAAAACAGATGTAGTTGAAAAAATGCTAAATATAAAGGTTGTGTCATATTTAGTGCTTAAAGTTGGCTGGTACTCATCTGCATTATGGGACTTCTCACAAGCTTCAGATGCCAATTTCTGGAATTTCGAGCGATTTAACATATTCGTTTCAGTTCTGCCCTACAGTCCCTGACAAAAGTTCTGTCGCTTACCCATGTTGTGGAAACAAAAGCTTATAACCTGACTTTAAATTCATTCATTAGTTTTAGAAATGACTTATATGAAAGCTGAAACCCTCCCAAATGAGGTTTAATTTATGAAAATAATTTTGCTTCACTGCAGAAATATTGATTATTTTATAAAGACAGAAAGGTCAGATTTTGGCAAGACAAAAGTTCTGTCACTTGTCATATAATGCACCCAATCCTAGTTTACAGCCTCACCTCTGCTCACTAATTGATTGATTAATTAGTTGATGTGTATAAAAAGAACTCCAGCACCCCAGACCTTCACTTAAACTGCAACTTGACCTCTGACAACATGCCAAAAATCCACCCTGCGACCAAAGCCTTGATTATCAAGAGGCTGAAGACCAGATCCACTGCAGAGGTGGCTGGCACCTTTAATGTGTCTCAGCATCAAGTACAGAGAATTTAAAAAATATTTAAAGGGACTGGAGATGTTTTTAACAAGCCCAGGTCCAGAAGACCCCGCAAGACAACTGCTCAGGAGGAACGTTTGTTGGTTAGAAAATCCAAAGCCAGCCCCTCTTCCACTGCAGCAGAGCTCCACCAGGCCTGGTCATCTCAAGTCCCTGTGTCAACTAGAACAGTCTGTAGGATTCTGTGTCTCGAAATGGCCTCCATGGTCGAATCAGTGCCCAGAAACCAGCACTAAGCAAAAGGCAATTAAAAAAACGTATGGCATTTGCCAAGGCCCACAGCCTGCTAAAGGGATGGACACTGGAAAAGTGGCAGAAGGTGGATTTCTCAGATGAATCCTCAGTTGAATTACACCACTGCCACCACAAATACTGCAGGAGACCTACTGGAGCCCATATGGATCCAAGATTCACCCAGAAAACAGTTAAGTTTGGTGGTGGAAAGATCATGGTCTGGGGTTACATTTAGTATGGGGGTGTGCGAAACATTTGCAGGTGAAAGGCAATATCAATTGCCTAAAATATCAAGAAGTATTAGCTACCTCTTACATTCCCGATTATAAATGGGGTCAAATTTTGCAGCAGGATGGTGCTCCATCTCATACATCCATCTCTACATCAAAGTTCCTCAAGGCGAAGAAGATCAAGGTGCTCCAGGACTGGCCAGCCCAGTCACCAGACATGAACATCATTGAGCATGTTTGGGGTAAGATGAAAGAGGAAGCTTGGAAGACAAAACCAAAGAATCTTGATGAACTCTGGGAGGCATATAAGACTGCATTCTTTGCTATTCCTGATGACTTCAATAAATTGTATGAATCATTGTTGAACCACATGGATGCAGTCCTTCAAGCCATGAAAGTCACACAAAATAATAAAAAATGGCTCTAATAGCACCATGACTTCATTCACCAATGTTATGAAACATATTTTTGTATTTGAAGTAAATTATTTGTTTGATTTTCACATTACTTTTTGTGGGCGACAAAACTTTTGTCTTGCCAAAATCTGACCTTTCTGTCTTTATTAAATAATCAATATTTCTGCAGTGAAGCAAAATTATTTTCGTAAATTAAACCTCATTTGGGAGGGTTTTAGCTTTCATTTAATTCATTTCTAAAAACAATGGACGAATTTAAAGTCCGGTTATAAGCTATTGTTTCCACAACATGGATAAGCGACAGAACTTCTGTCAGGGACTGTATTGCTTGCTTTACTTAATTATAGGAGAAATGCATGCAAGTGTTTTGAAACATACAATAACAGGACTAAAGGAAGCTTGTTTTACATATGAAGCGGCAACATATCTGTTTCTTTGTCACAGATCCCTGCAAGACTCTGTGTTTTCAGGTATAAAATAACCAGTGCAAGCATTTTAATTAACAGTGATCCGTCCGTGTGTATATATGTATATATAGTCGCCTTGTTTCAGTATCCCTTGTCCGTGGTTGTACGTCCAACATCAGTCAGGTCTCATTTCCATGTTTTTCCTACCTCCATGTTCTATGTGTTTCTTTTTGTTTCCGTTTTTGTTACTTTGTCTGTTTATTATATTCATTTCAATATATAGTCACAAGTGCGCATCTCCTTCCTGCTCCACAATACAATGCTTACAATATAATAATTTAAAGCTGATATCCGTAAGTTCTGGGACATAGGGCCCTCTCTGGTGAGAATGTAATTGCACCGAGCATGAGGAAGAATCAATTTAAACTGGGCGGGTGTGATGCGGTCTCCTTTCAGAGCGGATGAATCCGATTCCAGGTTATGTTCAGTCAGAGAGAAAAAACTTATCTCCTTTGTTTCTTTGTTTTTACAATAAGTGAATGAGCTGCTGAGCTCTGAGTTTCCCTTTCTAAAGTCTCCATTTGCAGGGATGGTCGTTCCAGCACACTGGTACCATTAAACACAATATTTTATTCCTTCTCCACTCAGAAATGCTTCTGCTTTCAGTTTAGAAACAAAATAATACGGACTGCCACTTTATGCTATATAAATTATTATATTAAATATGATATGAACAATTTTCTGTGTTCAATAAATAGTAGTTTTGTTTTTAAAAATAGGTTTCATTAAATGTATATAATAGTGAAAAAAAAATTCACAAAATTGCAAAATTAATAAAACCTGTGAAAAAATCCCTACAAGTGACTTTCTATCCCGCAGTTTTGAGAAAAATGTTATTTCAACTGCTGCTTGTACTGTGTTCTACTCTCATAATCTGTAGATCTCTGCAAAGAAAAATGCCCTGTAACAACCCAAGGCAGCCCACTACAGGAAACAGACTGCGACAGAGAGAAGCTCCGTTTGCCAGAACTTTAGCTGCCAGTCTGCTAAATTAAAGGCAATATTGTCATCATTATCATCATGCCGCAGTGCATCTTCCATTCCACATGTCTGAGAAAGAGCATCATCCAAGTGTGACAAACTCACAGCAGACTTTGTCAAATGCAATATTACACCACAGAGCAGACGGGCCTTAAATTAATGTACAATCTTCACTGTAGATAGGCAGCCATTACAAAGCAATTTAGGCCTCACCCTGTCTTGTCCACGGCTCTTCAAAGAAGTCATTTGTGCCTGATAGTATCAGTCCACAGGGTCAGGCAGGACCCACATTCGTCATCCCCTCAGCTTTAAATCTAAAAGTTCTGACTCTGGATCCACTTTTCTTGTGACTTCCCCTATCTACAGCACATCAAGGCACTCTGGGAAACCGTGTAATCCCACCATGAATAGATCAAGATGCAGAAGGGAAATCCCTGGAAGCCTTTTGTTTACTAGGCTTTAAAACTCACACAGGCATGCAGCGGCATCTCTCGTCCTGGCGTGCACCATAACGGTGGAGATCAGCGTTTAGACCCTGAATACAAAACTAATTTCTGATTACTACTAAGGTTCCTAACTAAGTGTATTACAATTCACAAATACAGAGGTCTATAATCTAGATGTTTTGTACACTGTGTGGGTATGACATTGAAAACACTGAGTGACATTTCTTGTTTGAGAAAAAAAAGCTTTTAGAGTAAACAAGAAATGGTAGGCTGCCAACGCTGAATTTTGAAGATGCATGTTGTGTGAATTGGTTATGAAATTGGGGCTTTTATTTTCTAAGGCTGTGTTCACATTGCAAGCCTCAAAAATTGGTTCAGAGTTTTGCTCAGATCTTATTTTGCTATCTTAAAGGTTCACATTTATAACTGTAAGTGAACTGTGTCTGTCTGTAATGTAAACAAATCTGACTAATTACTAGTTGAAATACGACTAGAAATATACGTTTTTTGATAGTCTGAACAGTCAAACAAACACATAAAATCAAATTATTGCAAATCATATAAACCACATTTGGAGGTGGTTTTAAAATCCAGTTAAAATGCCAACCTTACATCAACAACCCATACCGATACGTTTGTTCAGACACATAAATCCAATCTAATCATTTTCAATTAACAGTGTGAGAGCCTTCTCAACAGATCTGATCTGAGAAAAAAAAAACGGATTTACCTGCAGTCTGAACATATCCTTTGGCTAACTCCACAGTGCCATGTTGAAGTGACTCAAATCTGATTTGTTGCCATAATGTCAGATTTGTCAGAGTTTAAATGTGGTCCTGACAGAATTTAACTCCTCCTAACATCAAAAATCAGAACCGATTAATTAGGCCTAATGAGGTAATATGAACATAGCCTTTATGTATTTTTTTCCTTTAACAATTTGAAGCACTTAAATATTTAAAAATCTACATAGTTGATGTAATTCAGGTGAAGTACAAATGAAGTAGAAGTGCAGGTTAGATGTCCCCAAAATTGAGATTTAAAAGCAGAAATTGCCAGGCTTACAGGATTAAACCGGATTTCATAGAGGCTTTGTAATAAAAAGAATAGCACCATCATTGTGAACCTCTGAGGAATGTCAAAAAAGCCTGAGTTCTGGAGCTAATCGTCCTCATTGGCCTATGCTGAATTTTAATAGTCTCTTGACAAGAAGAAGTTTGGTTTGTGCAAATGTAAATTAGCCAAAGGCAGGGGCTTTACAGGGAAATGTCAATTTGTATGGTTGTGTGGACACAGAACTACATAAATATTCTCTCACACGCAGCCTACACTCTCGCAGCGTTCACAGAGACATGCTAACAGCAGCCTAAAGATAATAGTACACCTACACCATTTGTTTTATGCTCCTTGACTCATTCTCAAATCTAATCCTTCGTTTTTCTGCAGTCTGAGGGAAAATCTGAGGCAAAAAAGAGGCATCTCTTCAGGATCTTCTCCATCTTGTGTGTCTACGCTGTCTGCCAACCTTCTGGAAGAACATTGGTGCCTGACAGGACGGTCATTTTCTGCTTGACATGATGCCCTCGGGAGGAAGATGAAGGGTTACGACCCTCCGCTCCGACCTCCTCTCCCCTCCCCCAACTTCGGGCTCCGGGCTGTGTGTGTGGACTAGCCAAATGAACCCCTCGTAGCAAGGCTAATGGAGTACAGGAGGCACACAGCAGGGATTTGAGGCCACTGGCTTTGAATGGCAGAGGCTTTTCATCTTCCCAAAACGGTTTTGCATGCAAATGTGAGCCAGCGCCGGACAACAGTGCCCTCTGCAACTGATCTCTGTGAGCCAAACTTTTCAGAAAGGCACAGACTCCTGACTGGACTTGTTATCTGGCTAATTAAAAGCTTTAGCGTAGCGACAACAAGGTTGGGATTTTGCAGCTTTCACAGGGGAAGGCCACATTTTACGCATGAAGCCCTACTATAATTTGATTACCATACAGACCCTATAAATATCTGCTCTGCCGCCGGCCGACATAATGGAGCGTTACCCGTAAAATTCATAATTCAATATGCGAGGTAATATAGGATTTAATATGTAGTATCTGTGCCAGGGGAATGCTGGCTGAATTCCTCCGAACTATCCTCATGGCGTCATCTATTAAACCATGGATTTGGTGTGCTCCATTAAAGTCGGCCTTCGTAATCAAGAAACTGCCTCACAACCCTGACGCTGGTCAAGCAGAAACCTTGACAATTTTCTGCCTACAAAAAAAAAAGAGCAGTGAACACTAATATAGCCTGCAGATTGATTGGCCTGTCTGTGGGCTCCTTGAAGGCTGGGATTAATTCCCGCTGTAATCCCGTGCCCGTACGACACACTTGGAACGGCATCCGCTGTGTTTCCAGAAGTTCAAAGATAGAGGGGCTCTGCTGAAGCGGATTGCTTGGCTCTTTGTCATGTCAGGGCCTTGATGTAATGCGCATTTGGGTGCGGTTTTGTGTTTAATTGGACCACAGATATTTAAATTTAGGCAAGTCCCCTGGCACTGTGTTGTGTCTGAGGGTGGAGTCTGGGACTGAAAGAACTGAAAGAAGGCTACTAGGTCCATCACATCCTTGGGGTGTTTTTTTTTTTTTCTTATTTCGCTTTCGTAAAAGGGTTGCCAAAGGTTGCCGTGGGCTGTCTGTTAGGGTGTTGGGTTGATGAGGTGGCTCCTCCAAAGGCAAGGGCAACCGAAAGCAGTGAATAGAGGAAAGGGGGGGAAGATGCAGTGCTTGGCCCCCTTTAGGCTTTGATCTTTTACTGCTGTCAAGGGAATGGCAAAAGCCCATTGGATGAGGTAGGGAACTTGAGGCGACTTTAGGCGTGTGTAATGTGTGTGTGTGTGTGTGTGTGAGTCTGTAAAGATGTGGCTAGGTGATCAATCTAAAACCCCCAGGGTCATATCAAATGTGCATCAGCCACTGCACTGCACATTCTGATATCTCTATCTGCTGCAGACTCACCACATCCTCTGCAGTCTAGGCCAGAAAGACTTATTTTGGGATATCCTCTGACTCATCTCATAAAGCTCTTCTCTGCTAATGTCTTGTTTCCCCCCTTCTTCTTCTTCTTCATCTTCTCTCTGTGCATGTGTCTTATTGCGTAACAAAGCAACCCTCAGCATACATTACCCCACACTGTTCAATTCACAGAATCCAACCATAATGACAGAATTAACTAATAAGCAGGACTCGTCACCCACTGCTGAGTCCGGCTTATGTTTTATCGCTTACAGTAAAAATGTTTGAATGACATATGCAATGAGATGCAACACAGAACAATAAACCCAACTCAACTAAAACACTGAGGAAGATGTAAAAACTGTACATCCACCTGCTTATAAGAGGTGGATGTACAGAGTAGACCTTGTTTAACCTTACTATTTTGTTCATTATTATTTTTTATTTTTTATTAAATATTTTCAATCCCTTTTAAACTGTAAATGCTTATTAGCATTGTAAAGGAGGGTCACCATCAATGTATTCCCAAGTGAAAATAAAGATTGATTGATTGATTGATTGATTAACCCAGCTTTTACATAAACAATGCACAGAATAAAGAATAAAATGACATTGCTGTTCCCTAATATGGGCTGCTGGTGTATCTTCACAGCTGAACATGTAGCGCTCTTAAGATACAAATGTGCTAAAGTCAGAGCATAAAGGAAATGACTACTGGCACACTGATTTCACATTATACCCAAAACACACCCATGAAAAATGAAGAGAAATTATACACGCTTTTGCACTTTTCGTGCTGTGAATGGCGTATTTTTTGTGCCCTAACGATACCAAAGACACAGGACACGTCCTAAACCCAGCGGCACAATGCACTTTTGACCGGTGCGCTATACAGGTCAATCAATCAATCAATCAACCTTTATTTTTACTCGGGAAAAAACATTGAGGGATTGAACACATTTAATAATAATTTAGAAATAATAAGAAATAAAATAGTAAAATAAATAAATAAATAAATAAAAGAAGTACTCATTTTAAATCAACATTTAATAAAAATATATATGTAAAATAGAAAATTCTAAAATACCATAAAAAACAAATTTGACACATAAAAAGTAAAAAAATATATAACATATAAAATAAGTAAATAGATAATAGTAAAAGTAAAGTAAAATGTTAAAAATGATAAGTGATTAAATGAATAATAGAACTAAGAACAAGAATGAAAAATAAACATTAAAATTGAATAAAAAATTAAAGAAATAATAAATAAACAAAAAATAAATATAAAAAAATAATAAAAATATAAAAAATAAGAAAAAATAAAAAATAAGAAAAAAATGATAAAATAAAAAGGTCATACAGGTATATTATCTGACTCATCTTATAAAGCTTTTTTCTGATTATTTCTTATTTCCACCTTCTTCTTCATCTTCTTCATTGTCGTCTCTATGCATGTGTCTTATTCTGTATGTAACAAAGCAACCCTCATCATACAGTACCCCACACTGTTACCTCACAGAATCCAAGATGTATAGTTTGTTGTTGGGCATGTGTGGCATGCAGTTTTGAACGATGCAGATCACCTTTGTTCTTCATTACAAGTACTTTGTTAGGCGAACATTTCATTATTTTCTGTGCTATTTCAACAGGACGATGCTCGTCCACATACTGCCACCATTTCAAGAGGTTGTTTATGCCATTGCCAGCCACAATTGCCAAACCTATCCCCGATTCAAAATGCGCAACCCCTATCTCAAGATCTGAAGTCTAAGCTAGATAGGCTTATTTTGGAATATCCTCTGACTCATCTGACAAAGCTTTTCTCTGCTAATGTCTCGTTTTCTTTTCTCTTCTTCTTCTTCTTCTTGCTGTGCGAGTGTCTTATTACATAACAAAGCAGCCCTCGTCATACATTACCCCCCACCGTTCACTTCACAGAATCCAACCGTATCGACAGAAGTGCTGACCACACAAAGGGACACGACTCTGAGAGGAGACACGGGGGGCTGGGGGACCTGGAGAGAGAGCATGGAATGAATCAGAGGCTGGGTGTGCGTGAGGATTGCTGCCACAGCCTATTAACATGCACACCACTGTTAATGAAGCAAGCCTGCTCGCTCCTACAAGCAGCCCAAGCAGGATTCAGCAGCACCCACGCTAGTGCTAACACACATATGAAGATGTGCTTGTGTGAACATAAGGACGTTTGCACGTACACACACACACACACACACACACACATTTATGCAGTAATGTATCCTGTGCGTGACGTACATGCTGTAGCCTTCAGGAAATACAGTCGTGCTCTCATTTGCATGACTGACTGGCTGACTGCCTTAAAAGATGCTCTGTTTCTTAAGCTGTAAACATAAATAGCACTGCCCACCTTGTACACCATACAGTATGTGGGAAGAAATGCTCTGCTTAAAAACAATGAGCCTTATTCAACAATCATTTCTGAGAAGAAATATATTTTTAAAACCCACTAATTCTATTTTTTTATGAAGATTTGAACATTCTTCAAGAGTGTAGCTATAAAGCATGCTGCCAAGTAAACTTTTTTTAACTTCTGCTTAACTGTTTGGTAGACCACATTTAAAATGACATATCTTATTAAAGAAGGTGTTTAACTTAACTCAACCTTCCTACACAGTTCTCTTTTCACTTCACCCATGTAGACTGTTTTTGGGGAAATTTGCAAGCATGTTATTTTTTTATTATATTATAATTTAACATGATAAGGATGTATCATCAGATATTAAGGAAACATGCTGAGTTTAACAAGTCCTACAGACCCAAAGACCTTATACGGATAAATCTGATATAGAGAAGGAACATTATACCATGAAGGTCACCCTGTCACTATTTTCTCCCCATATCAGTAGAGAACAGTTTGTTTTATTGAAACATTGTAATTGAAGTACATAATTACAAAATTACATAAATATTTTTCCTCTTACTGCAAATGCAGTCAATCAGTCATGTCTGGTGTCAGATGTTTTAGTTCTGCACTGATGCTACAAGGCTAATTAGTAACAGATTTATTTTAACTAATAGAATTGTGTTTAAATCACACATTACACAGATGTGTTTTTAATGAAATCACATATTACACAGATGTGTTTTTAATGAAATCACACATTACACAGATGTGTTTATAGTGAAATCACACATTACACAGATGTGTTTTAGTGAAATCACACATTACACAGATGTGTTTTTAGTGAAATCACACATTACACAGATGTGTTTTTAGTGAAATCACACATTACACAGATGTGTTTTTAGTGAAATCACACATTACACAGATGTGTTATTAGTGAAATCACACATTACACAGATGTGTTTTAGTGAAATCACACATTACACAGATGTGTTTTTAGTGAAATCACACATTACACAGATGTGTTTTTAGTGAAATCACACATTACACAGATGTGTTATTAGTGAACTGGGAAAATCTGCTTTTAGCTACAGAGCACCAGCAAACTGGAATTCACTACAGGAAACGTTAAAGCTCACTAAATCATTTTAAACTTTTAGTTTCTAAACACCACCAGAAAGCCTGTGACTGTTTTAAATGAGTTTTTTAATTAGTGTATTTTCTTATTATTATTTTAATTTTTAATTATTTATTTTTTTATTAATATTTTATATATTTTTGTATTTCTTATGTTCTTAGTTCATTATTATTCATTTGATAATTTATTGTCATTCTTATCATTTTACTTTATTTTGACTATTATCTTTTTGTTTATTTTATATTTTATAAATTCTTTATTTTTTTATGTGTCAATTTGTTTTTCATGGTCTTTTAGAATTTTCTATTTTATAGCTTTATTTTTTCATATATATTAAATGTTTATTTAAAATTAGTATTTCTTTTATTTATTTATTTTTACTATTTTATTCCTTATTATCTCTAATTTCTTATTAAATGTTTTCTACCTCTTTGATGCTGTAAATGCTCGGCAACATTGTAAATAAGGGGCACCCTCAATGGTTTTCCGGGTGAAAATAAAGGTTGATTGATTGATTGATTGATTGATTGATTGATTGATTGATTGATTCATCATAGCACAGTCTTTGATAGTCTTGATTTTGCAGTGTAAAAAAGTAAATATCTGACCAGCAAAAATACATGTCTATCATTCTTAAACATGTTATGTTAAAGCAGATATCCTGAAGTAGAGGTTAAATATTGTGCATTTTATTAATAACTATGTGTCAAACCGGTGTTATAGAATGAGTGTGTGATCATTTGTCTCCACAACTCTTCAGTTGTGTTTTATTTCTTGTTCGCTAGCAACATTAGCCTAGTAGCTCTGGAGCAAAGCTAAAGAAGCACACTCCACACACAGAAGCAAACTTGACTGTATTTGAAAAGTAGATACAGTGTAAATGTTTTTTGTGATTTGAACCATGGTAATCTTTTGGTGATTGCACACTGTGTACAGTGTGTGTGCTCACTCTCCAACATATGCCAGTTTCATTTATTCAGGGCCGAGGGGTCCACGGCCCCCTTGTACAGCATTACGTTTCACGGCGGTGCCTGACAAGCTAACACAAGGGAGCTTCTCTCCCGTTTTAATGGCTGACTCTGTGTGACAGGCATTTCAATGCTTCTCGCTTTAGCGCAGCACATTCCTTTTCCTATGAGGCCCGCCAGATAAAGAGAAAAAAAGGAAAGAAAGGAAAAGGAAGAAAGAGCTGAAAAAGGAGAATTTATTGTCACCTGGGGCGACAGCCTCTGGTTTGCTTCGTACACACAGAAAGGATTAAACCATACATATGGAATGTAAGCCAAAACATGAGACATCATATGCCAAACGTGTAAGAAAGAGTCTGTGTGTGTATTTTGTGTGTAGAGTCTAGGGTAGATCTAAGTCAAATATATTAATATTTTCCAATTGCACATAACAATAAAAATAATAACAAAAAAAAAATGTCCTTGATTTTCTTGTTACAAAGATAATGGGGGTCAGGGGGTTGGATATATTAAACAACAGTCCTCAGCTGAGTTCTGGCTCACTGTATCGTATATCAAGTCTAGAAAAGGAGCTCAATGCACAGAAAGGCATTCTCTTCATTGAGGTATGTGATGTAAACATATTACGGTAATGCTTTCTATGAATGTCATAAGACTCTATAAGAGTCTATAACATCTATAAAGCCCTATCCAGACGGGATTAGTTTCTCAGGGGGTCCTGGGGTATTATTCTCTTTTATGTTTTTTTTTTTTTTTTTTTTTTTATTACCATCCGGAACGACCATGTATGTGTTTTTCTCAGACATGCTCTGAAAAAATTGCAGACTGAATTACCTATAGTTTATCGCTGAACTCCGTGGTCCTCCGGTAATTTTAGTCTCGTCCAGATTTACATCTCTGAGTTTCGTCACCTCACGTTTAATAAAATAGTTATTTGTCCACTGTTACACTTTGGGTACGCGTTTCCACAGAGATCCACGTAAACACAACAGCGAGTGGAAATGGAGGAGCTACTGAACGCGATGATGTCATCTGTCCGAGAAAGCCAAAAAACTCACTGGTCCTTCTGTTTTTCAGTTGCAGTCCGGATGCAGGAGTTTTATGACTGAGTAGAAGTGTGAAATATTTTTCACAGACGTCCCCCTGAGAAACTTATCCCATCCAAACAGGGCTTAAGACTATATAAACACGTTCATAACACACTATTATGCATTTACACGGCATTTTAAACAATGTTATAAACATTTCTAAAAATGCATAACACATTATACCAGTGTTTATTATGCATTATGAATTGTGATCCTAAGTCCCAGTAGGCAGAGAGCATTATGTCTAACAGAAGCTGCCTACTTATAAATAAACACTTTTCCTATGATGAAAGTCTGTCACTTCAATTGGAGTGTACACAGGGTACAAGAGATGTTATAATAAATTATAAATTACTATAATACGCTATTATAACATCTAAGATTCATATAATTAATGAATGGTTAGAAGAAATTATAGATGTATAAAGCCCTATATACTATTCTGCACAGTAGCATTGTTATTTTTTACAATCTGATTTGATGGAAATAAGCAAAAAATAAAAATAAATAGGCAAATGTAAGGATCTCAGACACTTTGAAAAAAGAAAACAGATTGGGATGGCTAGATAAACAGGTCAGAACATTTCCAACACATAGGTCTTTTAGAGTGTTCTTGGCATTCCTGCCATGATTAATTTCTACCAGAAATGCTCCAAGAAAGGTCGTGACTCCAAAGCTCATAGGAAAGGAAGGCATGGCCTCCTCCAGACCTCTGAAGGTGTGCTGTGGTATCTGTTAACAGCTAACCTCTTGGTGACAGGTACCACCGAACACCTTCAGAGGTCTTGTGGAGGCCATGCCTTAATGGGTCAGAGCTGTTTTAGTGTCATCAGGGGGACCTATACAGTATTAGGCAGTTGAATTTAATGTGATGGCTAAAGAGTGTACAGTTTTATGCAAAATATACATGTTGAGGAAAAGATAAAAATATTTTTGTATATATTTTGTATATAAAACTATTTTGCAAATACACTTGTTTTATTTAGCAGTCTTATAAATAAATGACACTATAGCTCTTAAACCTAAGCTGTTGCCGAGGTATGCTGACCCTTGATTTATAGCCAAAAACTGCAGCTAAACTTTGGAGCGATTTCAAGGACACAGCTGATCCTATCCTTCCAGGTCGTTTGTTACCCACAGTTCTTTTAGAATGGAGGTTTCATAATTATATCATTATCATATTAAAAAAACAAGAAGCAAAATGCAACAGGAGACATTTCTGGTGTTATCCATGACTAGTCTTTATATTCTTTTCCATTTGTGTGTTTCAATACGCTACCAAGAAAAAAATCTTCATAGGGCAGTCGTATTAAATACCCACCCTATTTCAGCAGCCTCTTAGGCTTTAAAATGCAGATATATGTGTATTTGTGTACTTATTTTTACTTTTTTACTGGGACATTCTGAGTATGACATCTAGGTAAAACATCCTCTGAAAAGCTGTAGTAAGACATATTTTGATTTCTGTTTGAGCTAACATGCTACATTGATAAATGTAATGTTTGTAATATGTAAAATAGACTGAATAGCATTTATTTTCGCAATTCAACAACTGTCCCTAGGCGTATATTGATCTGTTTAGAGTAAACACATTTTTTGTTTATTATAATGTATTAAGTAAAATGCATTTAAATGTTTATGTTAATGTGGTAACATACATAGTATAGTTTAAAATGCTGGAGTTTTCCTTTAAATGTGTAATATTTAGGTCTGTTTAGGTCAATTTTTCAGGAAACTGCTGAGTAAGTGTACAGATGGCACACTATAGTGGACACCATGCACTGTGTGTTGTCCTGGTTAACTTCCTCACTAATGTCCACAAAACGCATTGCTATGATAATACAGCACTACTTCTCAAAGTTGCTGATTTAGCCACTTAGGCCAGTTCAAACAAGGTGACTAAACTCAGGCATAAATAAACATCTCAAATGTTTCACAGTATGTTACTGCACCCTTCTGGACCACACACTCTGCCAGGCCACTACTGTGTCAGTGAGTGTCACTGCTATCTTAAGAAGGTTCCAGACCAAGTACCCTTTTATATATATCTTGTCACTAGCAGCCCAGAGCTCAGAAACTGACCAGTGATGAATAGAATACAGATGGGCTGCAGCCTGTAATTGTACACCTGTATAGATTACCTCTTAAAGAGACGGACCTGTTAATGTGACCAGTGATTGAAAGTACCAGGTAGGTGCTTCACACACACACTATCAAAGTGGCCAGTGAGTAGATGTACAACGTAGGTGTTTCCAATAAAGTGTCCAGTAAATGGAATAACAAGTTATAATGTTTTGATAAAGCAAGTAATTAATTGAAGTACAAGGTGGTTGTTTGTTTTAAAAAGCTGCCAGTGATTAGATATGCAAGGTAGGTTTTTCTAATGAAGTGGCCAGTAAATGGAAGTACAAGGTATATATTTCCAATAAAGTGTCCAGTGAGTTGAAATACATGGTATGAGTTTCCAATAAAGTGGCCAGTGAGCAGATATACAAGGTAGGTGTTTCTGATAAAGTGTCCAGTGAATAGGAATACAAAGTAGGTGTTTCTAATAAAGTGGCCAGTGAGTAGATATACAAGGTAGGTGTTTCTGATAAAGTGTCCAGTGAGTATCTAATAAAGTGTTTAGTGAGTGATAATACAAGGTAGGTGCTTGTTTGTTAAAGTGGCCAAGCCCTATCTGGACGGGAAAAACAGGAGGACCAGTGAGTTTTTGGGCTTTTTTTGGACACATGACATTGTGTTCAGTAGCTCCTCCATTTCCACTCGCTGTTGTGTTTACATGGATCTCTGTGAAAATGTGTGCCCAGAGTGAAATTACGGTGCGCGGCAGTGGACAAAATTATTTTATTTAACGCGAGGAGATGAAATTCAGAGACGTGTGTCTGGCAGGGGCGGATTTAACCACCACGCAAACCACGCAATTGCTTGGGGCCAACAGGAATCAGGGGGCCCCCTGCTGGCCAAAAACGATTATTTCTGACAAACAGCTAGTTTGTCAGAGTCAATATTGCAATTGGCTTTACAAAAGAATCCATTTGATCAGGGCCCCTGGAAAAAAAACATTGCTTGGGGCCCCATAACTTCCAAATCCACCCTTGGTGTCTGGACAGGACTAAAATTACAGGGCAACCACGGAGTTCAGCGAAAAACAGTAGATAATTCAGCCTGTAATTTTCTCTGAGGACGTCTGAGACACGTACATGGTCATTCCGGGGAGGAATAAATCATAAACGAGAAAATTACTCCAGCACCCCCTGAGAAAGGCTGTCCAGATAGGGCTTAAGTAGATATACAAGGGATGTGTCCAATAAGTAGTAGGTGTTTCTAATAAAGTGGCTAATAAGTAGTAGGTGCTTCTAATAAAGTGTCCAGTGAGTAGCTATACAAGGTAGGTGTTTCTAATAAAATGGCCAGTGAGTAGCTATACAAGGTAGGTGTTTCTAATAAAGTGGCCAGTGAGCAGCTATACAAGGTAGGTGTTTCTAATAAAGTGTCCAGTGAGTAGCTATACAAGGTAATTGTTTCTAATAAAATGGCCAGTGAGTAGCTATACAAGGTAGGTGTTTCTAATAAAATGGCCAGTGAGTAGCTATACAAGGTAGGTGTTTCTAATAAAGTGTCCAGTGAGTAGCTATACAAGATAGGTGTTTCTAATAAAGTGGCCAATAGGTATATATACAAATTAGATGTTTCTAATATAAAAGTGGCCAGTGAGTTGATATACGTACAAGGTAAACGTTATGTGTTTCTTATAAAGTGTCCAGTGAGTGATCATAGTGAAGCGTGCTGTTGTGTTCTCATGGTAGAGGGCAGCACCTACACTGAATCCTCTGTTCGCTGAAAGAAGAAGGAGAAGAAGGAGGTGTGTGAGTGAGAGGGAAACATGGCGGTTCCTCAGAAAGATGCTAACGTTAAACCGGGTAAAGCTGGCGGAAAGGAGCCGCAGCCTCTGATTATCGCTAAAACTCCTGCAGAGGAGCAGCGGCTGAAACTGGAGAGATTAATGCGCAACCCGGTGAGTGTTTACCCGCTCAGTGTTTACCGCTGCAGCACGTTAGCTTCAGTGTTAGCTAGCAGTTAGCTAACGTTAGTTATCCTCCTCCTACTCCTCGCTGTGTAAATAAATAAAGTGTTGTTTCACAGGACAAACTCGCTCCCATACCCGAACGACCCAAAGAGTGGAACCCAAGAGCTCCTCCAGAGTTTGTGAGAGATGTTATGGGTGAGTAGTTTTGATACTCACAGGGGTTATTATCGGTGTGTGCCTCTTCTTGTTGTGGTAAGGTAACTTATGGTAGCTAGTTTTGCTAAACTAACTAACTATTAACTAGATAATAGATTAAAACAATGTTTTAAAATTTCCCGCCTTACTATAGTTAAGTACCCCTAAGCTTGGGTGATCCCAAATTTGGTTCTCAAGAGTAAGAGGACTCTGTAGACATTTAATTTGTGGCTGAATGTTGTGTGTGTGTGTGTGTGTGTTTGTTTGTGTGTGTGTGTGTGTGTGTGTGTGTGTGTGAGAGGGGCTTTAAGTAGGCCTGTGTTTGAGGAGTGTTTGTGTTTTGTTATTAATTTAATATCTCTAAAACAATGCAGCTTATGCATGTTAACGAAATACATGTTTTTATATATATTACTAATTTACTAACGCAAACAAGCAGCCTTAACATGTGCATTGCCAGACAAAAGTTTGGACCTTCTCATTCACTGTTTTTCTTCATTTTATGTATCTTCTACTTTGTAGAGTAATATTAAACACATGAAAACAATTAAAAGACACACATGGAATTATGTAGTAAACAGTAATAAAAAGTGTTTGTCCTCCACAATCCCCTGACCTAAACCTAATCAACAGAGATGGTGATTTGGGATGAGCTGGAGCTTCACAGCGTGAAGGAAAACAGCTATTATTGTTCAGCACCTCCAGGAACTCTTTCAGTATGCTGAGAAATGTATTACAGGAGATCTGTCCTCAAAGCTAAATGTGGCTACTAAAGTCTAAAACATATCCTGGTTTGTTTATCAATTGTGGTTTACAGAATAATCCCACATGTGTTCCTATATGAAAAGGACACACATTGAATCAGAAGAGGTGTTTCCAAAGTTTAAATTAGTACTGAATGGCCAAAATAATCTCTTTTTATTTTACTTGTAAAATTTTACTTGTTTCCCAATAAAAACAATAACAATGCAAATACATTAATAAAATGTGTACAGTTGGCATAAAAATTGCTTTAACTAAATACTAGTGCTAATACTATTGCAGCTGTTTAGTCCTACTGTTTGGTCTGATAGGCCATAATTGTGAATGTGATTAATTTGATTATTGATTTAAAACTCAATGCTTTTAGGTATTTTAAATTATTTTGTTCCAGTGATAAGCTGTAATTAAAATGTACTGAAAGGTCAAGAGAAAAGTATATTTTTTAATTAAAAGAACCCATATAAAAGTATGATTTAAATGAATGGATACAAATTGAGTCCTTTACAGGTCAGTACCTATACACATAGGCTTAAATAAGAAACACAAAAGCCAAATAAGAGCTAGAGAAAATGTATAGTAAAACAAGCGAGGTAGGTAGATAGCTGCTGCTACTGATGTTGCCAGGCAGCATACTTTTGTCTCGTTCAATGTCAGGTAGTCCTTAGCAACCATTACTTATAGCACCATGTGCTTTATAGCACCATGCAAAAATAAATAAGGCGTCAAGGCATTTTGGACACATGAATGTTTTGCTTTTTTTTTTTTACTTTTCCATAAAGGAAAATCTTTTTCCATTTCCTTCCATTGAAATTTAAGTTTTTCTTTCTCCTGTATTTCTGCTATTTTTGAGATACAAGATTGTTGCATGACCATGAACCTTTTCCCCCTTTCGTTTAATCAAATAATTTTTGTGGCAGGCTCAAGTGCTGGTGCAGGCAGCGGAGAGTTCCATGTGTACAGACACTTGAGACGGCGCGAGTATCAGAGACAAGACTTCCTTGACCGGATGTCAGATAAGGTAATTGGGGGAAAATAGCTTATAATAATCAGATTGCTTTATGTATTTAAGATGAAGAGCATAGGTAAACTTCTATTACACTCGAATTATGCCTGAATAATGTGTCTTAAATAGACAGGCCTTAATTGACTGAGGATACATTTATGGCCTATGCTAGAGAGAGGGTTTGCACAGTTAGAGGTTTCATTAAAAGTTAATAATGTAACAAATCAAAAATTGGCAAAATGGTAAAATGAGTGATTACATTTTTGTAAATGTTATTTTGCTTCAGTATATACACAAAACATAAGAACACTTACAGACACCATAATCTACAGCAGACATGTTTTGTAATTAACAGACAGTATTTGTAATGCAGTGTAACTTTAAATGTGGCATTTAAAATGATTAAGATATATGATGTCAAAGTTTTAAGCTTACTGTCATGTTTCTTGTCTTCTTCAGCAAAAGCTTGATGAAGATTATATTCAGAAGGTGCAGGATAACCAGACAGCTGCAGAGGAGAGGACAGCCAAAAGAAGGAAGAAGAGGTAAATGCTTAGCAATTTATAAAGACAAATAATGAAATGTTATAAAACATAAGGTTGGGTCACCATTGTCAAAATTATAGTACTATCTGATTAAGCTTAAAAAGAGTGCACAGTTGTAGTGCATGGCAAAACCAGCAAATATCAAAGCCTCTTTTAATGTACTCAAACTTTTGTGTAGATCTTGTCGATTGTATTGTTTCTTTTTTTATATTAATATAAAGGATAGAATAACTATACATTTTAATTGGCTGAAATGTATTGTGTGAAAATGGCACATTTTTAGTAAACAAATTTGCCTAAGGGTGCCTGTGACTTTAAGAAACTGTGTTGACTGATGCACTTCCTTGTTGTTTGGGTTTTTCTTTTTTTTAAAGAGAAAAGCTTAAACTGAAGAAACAGATGGCAAAGAAAGCTAAATTGGAAAGCCAAAAGGGATCAGGTATGACATTCTTGTTTTTTATTATTTATATTGCCTGGTGTCACATACCCATTTTTTCTTTTCTGCACTGTGCAGTTAGGAAGTAATAACTGTGTCTGTTTCCCCAGATAAGGAAGATTCTTCAGCAAGTTCTAACGAGTCGACTGAGGAGCAGGAAGCGGAGGATGATGCAGAGTTACCCAGCTTTATTATGGGAAAGAGGTGATTCTCAAGGACGAATGGTCATAGCCTGTCGATTCTGAAAGCATTTGGCATCATGTTGGGCTCAAGTGCTGAGGCATTCTAATCCACAGAAAGACTTTTAAACCTGTTGTGGGTGTGGATGATACAACCTAACATTTTCCTGATCTGGCTACAATTGTGAAACACCTATATATTGACTCAAGGTAAATGTCGTATATGGTATTGATTGGTACAGCCTGTTTGTTTCCAGCAATACAAGATCAATTTACCGAAATATTTGACTAAATTGATTTTTTTTTACTGTACATATTTTAATAAACAACTACTAAAAACTGAAGGCTGTGGTTTTTTTTTTCTATTATTTTGAGAATCACTTGGCTGTTTACACTGAAATTCTAGCGAGATGCCATTGGTTATGATCATTACCATCCACTGCACTCTCCACTGTGGGTGGTAATGGCTTCTTTGCAGTATTTCTCCTTGTCATGAGAAGTCAACATCACTCACAAAATAGCACCTCACATTATAGTGTGGGAGCCTCCAAGCCATCCCCTTAGGTAACACTTCATGATATTTAATATTTTAAGGAAGTTTATTTCTTGTTTATAAAATGTACAAATTATCTTTGTTTGAAATTTTGATTCAATACCTTTAATCAGCTAATTACGATGTATTGTTAAAAAACAGTATGACAGTATTTCCACTGATGAAATTAACAATATACAGTACCAGTCAAAAGCTTAGACACACCTTCTCATTTAATGTATTCATTTTTGTCCTACATTGTAAATTTATACTGACGTCATCCAGACTATGTAGGAACACATTAGGAATCATGTAGTAACTTCAAAATTTTAATCAAACCATAATTCTATGTGAAGCATTTAGATTGTTCTTACTTGGGGTGCTAATTGCAGTTTCTGAGGCTGATAACTCTGATGAACTTATCCTTTTCAACAGAGGAATCTCTTGCTCTTCCTTTCCTGATGAGAGCCAGTTTCAACATAACGTTTTGATGGTCTTTTTGAATTGACTGACCTTCATTTTTTTTATTTTTGTTAAGTAGTTCTTTCCATAATATTGATTAAATCATTACTCAAATAAAAATATATAACTTTTTTTCATAGTTTGGATTACTTTAGTATTAATCTAAAATGCAGAAACTTTTTACTTTGACTGTTATTTTTCTATATTCATAAAGACCTTTCTAAATCCAGTCTGGGTAAGAAATAAAGAATATGCACTGTTTTAATTGCCTTGTCATGAAAAGAATGAGAGTGGTGTCCATTTATCTTTCAGGGATATAATGAGCTTTGTTCCCTGTAGCAGAATGTGAAACTATTCTCCAGTCGTGTCAAGAAATTCTTACGTCTTGTGGGTGTGAAGGTAAAAAGCTGGCTTAATATAATTTGAACAATATTTAATTCCTTAAATGAATAGCCAGAGGACATAAAGGAGCGTCTATAGTGGCTTTGTCTAGAAGCTTAGTAAGGACTAGCCACAAAAATGTGTTTTTTTATTATAATCCCTGGGTGGGCCTTGAAAAAAAATTAAATATGGAATTATAATAGTTTTAGATGTATTTTAATTAACACTGAGTGGTGACCTGCTGTAAAGAATGGTATTAAAAAGAGTTTCTTCTGCTTTTGTTGGATTAACTCGCCACTACCTAGGAAAGCTTTCTACCAGGTTTTAAAGCATTGCTGTGAAGATTTTATTCTTTATTATATATGTGAACAAAAACCATTAGTAAAGTCAGCATAATGTTGTATGACCTACCCCACCTCATCTCCAACATCCCAACTCATTCGAAAAGTATTGGATACAGCACCATCATTCCAGTAAAATACAGACCCACACATATAACATTATGCGTCAGGCATGTTGACAATGAATATTATTTTGTTTGCTCCAGAGAGGCAGTACTTCTCTACAGGGATTGGACAACTTTGTATAATTGTGTACATTTACGCATCTATTGGTACAACCTAAAGTAGCATTCATTACAAGGGGTGCCTTCACAATGCATTTACAAACATTTAGACATATCATGTGTCTGCTTCTCAAGTTTAATTAGTAGTTAGGTTAATGTTGCTAAAACTGAACTTACACTGTTACCTAGAGACAGTAACCACCCACACAGAATTGTACATGCTAGTTCTAATAAAAGCAACCATGCAGATATCTGGGATGGTGGTTCTCTATGTGTGACATCTAGTGGTATAAAACATATATAGAACCTTTAATGCTTTAATTTTGTGTTTTTGATCATGTGTTTCTGCCTCCGCACATGTACTCACCCCATACCTGCACTGCTTATACTTACACTATCATTTTTACCAGTCATAAGCTTTTGAACCTCTATATTGGCACTACTGTTTATACTGGTAGTGTAAGTCCCTCTTTAATCCCCCACCACACCTAACTGGTACACTCTTATATTGCACATTATATTATATTGTCTTCTGTACCTTTTGTTTCACACTAGAAGGCGCACCAGATTATAAGCTACACTATCCATAAATGTCTATATTCTGATCTATTTTCATAAATATATCGCACCAAATTTAAGGCACAATTTAAGAAACACTTTAAGAAACTTTTGCTGTAGCTACCTAAGTAAAGTAAAGGTAAGCTAAGTAAACAAAACTGTAATAAAAAAAACCAACAGTGGTACACAGAGGAACCCTGAGTTTTCCGGTAAGCCAGGGTGATATCAGCTAGCTTGTAGCTTGTTTTAACATGGTAATGCTTAATACAAACACTACAGTTCGATAATACTCACCTCCGAACATCGAAAGAGCTAGTGCTGCAGTTAGCGGGGAATGCTAATATAACAGTCTCCAGAACTAAACTGAAACTCGCGTATAACGCTGCACTTCAGTAGAGTGTCTTTACTGCTTCTTACAACCTGACTGATAAAATTCATACAAAATTATCACAGAATTAAAAGGCACAATGACAATTTTAGGGAAAATTAAAGGATTTTAAGTGCGCCTTATAGTGTGAAAAGTAGGGTATGTCTGTATCTGTGACCATGTTTAATGTCTATTTTATTCTATTCATATTATTTATAATTTTATTTAGTTGTACTTTAGTCAACTGCTTTATGTTGTTTTTATTTCCTGTAACTTTGGGAAGAAAAGCAAACTTAAATTCTCAGTTTGTCCTCAGTATATTCTCAGTATTGACAATAAAACAACTCTAAAGGGCAAAATAGCTAGCACTTAGCGCGGTTAGCAGCTAATGCTAATGCTGCTCCAGCAGTGCTAGCCAGGGTTAGCAGCAGGCTACAGGCCGACAATACTCACCTGAAAGAGCCAGCGCTTAGCGTGGTTAGCAGCTAATGTTAATACTGCTGGAGAAATAAACTGAAACTCCTGTATAATACTGTATTTCAGCAGAGTGACTTTACTGCTCATTACAACCTGACTGGGAAAATATAAAAAAGATTAATAAATAAGGCACACCAGATTATAATTACTTGATTTGAACTGACTTGGTACTAAATAAACCAACCTCAAATACCAGGCACCTTCAGCATGGTTTTCTGAGAGTCTATTAAAAAGATTTGACCAACCTGCTACAGTTGTCCACCTCATACCATTGTCTTCTCTTTAGCTGGTGAGAAGCTTTTTATGCAGATCTGAATCATCAGAAACACCCATTTCATGTCATAGCAGGTCCTGGTTAAGCTGGTTTTTGCTGAGCCCAATTAAAAGAACAGTACAACTGATCCAGAAAGCCTAATCTGATGGTAGATATGTGGAATTCTAACAGAAGATTTTCTTAGCCACTGGTATTGAACTAGCATTGTTGTCAGTTTGTGGTGTGCTGTTACAGCTGGATGCTGTCCTGAACTGTAAATTATTGTGAATTATGATTTTAAAGCTCAATCTACAGAGATGTTATATCTAACTTTTGTAAAAAGTGTTTTGAACAGTCATTTACAGTTCTAAATAAGCTCAAATAAAATGTATTTTGGTGCTATAAAGAACCATCTATAAAGTTGTCCTTTAATGCAAAGAACCCTTTGTCTGGTCATACTAAGGTCACTTAAACATCGAATATAAGCCAAATTTCATGTGCATTTATGTGCCCTACCCTACTTGTATATACATACGTACTGAATGGAATGTATACCCAAAATGTTTTTTTCTTTATTTCTGCCCTTCTTAAATATCACCCCAGTCTTCATTATTAAGGTATTATATTACTATTTTAGGTTAGATTAATATTAAACTAAGCTTTTTTGCAACAGTCAAAAATATTGTAAAAATAAATTAAATAATTGTATTATTAGATTATTTCTGATACTAAAATTGCTGTATTATGTTTGTATTTCATCTCTTGCATTCCATAGTCACAATGTGACTGTTGTATAAATTATTATGGTTACACTTCATTAGTCAAGTATAATAATGGTAAATGTGGTATCTCCCAATGTTCATGCATGAATATGGCCTTACTTATGATGTTATATGGATGTGGTAATCAATTTACCTTGATTAAATAGGTACTATACTTTACCAGTGTTGCCCATCCCACTCTTTAGACCAAATTTACCCCCCTGCTACCAACCTACAACAGAATATGGGACAGCAGTCACTAATACCTGGAAAGTTGTTGACGGTGTGGGCTTAGTTAGGCTGTTTTCCACTGTGGTGTCAAATTTCTTTCCCACGTTCTGTTTTGATGATGCAGAGAGTTGGTCTTCTGTGTGGAGACTTTGCTCTATTCTCTGTTAACTGGTTTAAAATGACTGAAGGTAGAAACTATTCTTACAGCACAACAATACAGTTAAACTGGAATTTGATTTGTCATTAGATTTGTTTGGAGCACCTCCCGGTTTCCAGTAGGAGTGGAACACATACACAAATACACGAAAGGGCTGAACTCCACTCCCTTCACCTGCTGTATTCTCCTCTATAAGGGGTGGGATGATGTTTGTCAGAGACGCTTTTAAGTGGCAAAACCTGCCAGGTTTCATCCACACAGCGATTTATTAGAAAGGAACACATTGTGCCCTCCTTGCTTGACTCCAAAATGGAAGTCTACCTTGTGCTGTGCTTTATATGTATGCTGCCTATTCCTGCAAAAAGTGAGTACCTTTTCTTTAATTATTTGATTAATTGAGTGCCAATCATAGAAATAAATCAAATTGGTAATGTTGACATTCTGTATATGGGCTTATGTTTCCTTGTGTTGTCAGGTTTACAAAAGAATGCATTAAAAAGACAATAATGCATAACTGTTTGAACATTTTGTAAAGTAACTCAACATTTTCCATAGCATAAAAAATGTCTTCTTATATTAAAATAAATACATAAATAAATAAATAATATAAAAATGTTACATTTACATGTTATTAATTACAGTAGGTTTCAAAATGAAACTAAGCAAAATAACACTTTATTGCACAGTTTGTAGACTGCAGATCTGTCGATCATAAAAATAGCGATACCAAAAACATTGTTGAGAGAATGATGCCACGCCCATGAAACATGTTTCTTGAAGAGTTTGTTGTAAAGTTTAAGTGTTTATTGCTTTTTTTTTTATTGAACTATCACTAATTAAATAATGATTTCAGTGGATAAATGGTTCTAAGCTTAGTTTAAAGGAAATATATATTTCTTTATAGCACCCAAAAGGGTTTCACTATGTGTTATGTAAAAGGCCCTTTCTCTTAGAGTGTTTTCAAATATATATTTATTGAAAGTGGTTTCTCTGTCCAAAAAACCCTTTCTTGGAAATTTCGTTGTAAGCGTCAATCCTATTACTTGTATCCACTCATTAAAGTACATTATATCTTATGTCATATGTACTTTACATGTAATACGCAAACTTTAGGACTTGATGTGCTTATTTAACACAAGTAACAGTGATTTTCTGACAGCTGACTCTTATCAGCAAGGCAACATTTACGTAACTAGTAGGTATTTTCACTCATCACTTATCATAAGCAGGCCCTGTAGCTCGCCCTGTCCCATTTATTCATACACCTGTTCGAGTACTGCAGAGAAAAGGTTTCAGTCTGGCAAAGTGCCAGCTAATTTAGTCTTCTCTTCATCAAAAAGTCCCCCGACATCCTATTAAAGCAGTAATTTTCATCACGACAAGGACACCTGCTATTTAAATTCAGTTTTTCAGTTGAAAATGGTGAGTTGAGTAAGACAGGGTTGTGCCTAACTGTAAGGCAGGAGTGCCAAACCCCATTCTCTGCTCACGCCCGCCCGGAGAGAAGCCGTTATAATGTAACGCAGACAGAAACTTGCAGACAAGACAGGGCTTGTTTTCTGATACTTCATCTCCACATAGCGGCCCTGTTCTCATTGCGCAATGAGCAGATACCTCAGGTAGCAGGTGCAAATGAAACAGGTGCAATGTAACAACCACAGTATTTAAATTGTCCATATTCTATTTTCTTTTTGACATTTTTTCATTCATAATAAACATTATAAACCTAATAAACATGATAAACTTTAGTATATTCTGACCTTTCATTACCCCCTAGAATTAATCAAGCCTCTATTTTTACTCTGCTAGGTTTTATAGGTTGTATACTGCATGTAAATAACCTCTGTCCTCATTGGTTATGCTAAATTTTACATCATGCATAAAACATTCCAGACTGAAACACTCCTTCTAAATATCATTGTGAATGGGTGGCTACAAACAGCTGTCGGCTGATTCACGATGGTTATTGCGTAACGCCACTGTCAGACCAACACCTTTTATCTCCAAAACATAAACTTTACAGGAAAAAGAAAAAAACTTTTCCAAACGTTTCAATAAAAGCCCATGTAATTTTTTTCAATTTAAAATTATTAAGGTGCATTTCTTTTGGAATTTGAACTAGAGTAACATATTCTGAAAGATTTAGTCAAATGAAATCCTGACTTATGTTGTATGTGGTGTGATATAATATGAGCCAAAAAAATAGTCCCATTCTAAAAACAGCTTAGTCAAACAATCTTCCAGACAAAACAGTTTTTTGAAATGCAATGGATAATAAAGAATAAAGCAAAATAAATCTAAGTTTAAAAAGAACAGCATCTAAACAGTGAGTCTTCTGACTGTACTTGATTGGTCAGAAAACTACCAGTATCTGCCCTCCTATCTGCCCATACTGAGTGCTTTAAAGCTCTCAGCCAGTGTATTTCAGCCTCCCTCAGTCTAAACTTCAGTCTTTTTTGGCCAAGTCTTATGTCTTAACTACCAAACCTCATCACTACCCACTGTTCCACTAATCACGAGTGAGTGGCATACATTCTTGAGGTCAACCTGACAAAACTATTCCATATTCTTTCATATTAAGCATGAATTTTGTGTAACGAAGACAGTATGCACCATAAACACAACAAGGGGTTTTCATTCATTCCAAGTTTAGAATGCAAACTACAACATAATGTGTTATTCTAAGAGATAACTGTGCAAACAGTAGTGCTAATAGGGTCATAATAAGAAGGACTCGACCATCTGCTTAATCATGTCTGTTTTATTCAACAGGCATAACTACGGTTGACTGCAAGCCAGCTATTAATGAGAGTCTGGCAGCAAAAATCACCATCAACACTGTGATCCTTCAGCAGCCAAGATGTTGCTTTGATAACCTCACAAATTTGCCTTGTACCTCTAACACATGTGAGATATGGCTGGTGCCTGCAGTTGACACAGGTGACGTTTTCTTTCTCTTGACTTAAATCTGACCAAAAAACTTATCGAAACATACCATTGCTATGGAGAACTAGTCAGTGTAAAGGCTCATTTATACTTCGTTGTATCGTTGAAGATACAATTATATACTATTGAGCTCTGTCTGCTGCTACATTGTAACTGTTAGCATGTTGTAGCATGATGATGTTAGCCAGCATTTGTCTAGATTACTTTACCTATCTCAAATACTTGCTGCTGCAATAACTCAGCTGCGCATGAACCAGTATGAACAATGAATCCGAGCACTCAAAGGCTCAAAAGGCTTTAAAAATGCCTATCCCTAATTGTGATTGTGATGTAGTTCTTAGCTAAGGTTAGCTAGCTAGCTAAGAGGTGTAACTGCTAACCTAGCTTACCTTAGCTGAAGCTTAGTGCTTACCTGTTCAGGAGAAAATTTGCCAGCTTGGCGTTTGTCTTGTAGTCCTTTTGGGTTCTAAGCTGTCTTTGTCTATCAAACACATTACCAATATTTACTCAAGGCTTACTCTGTCTCTGATCATGGAGATTTTTAGAAGAGTGCCGAGGCTACCATATGCTGTGTTTGCTTGCTTTTGTAGTCGATACCTGGCAACACAGGGTGTAAAAATAGGACTAGGGAATGTGCAGCTAGTGGCATCAGAAGCTAAAAAGGTGAATATATTTCTGCTTTGTAACAAAAACGTTCTATGTTTTTGTAGTAAGTACATTATCAATGTCTCTACCATCAGCATGTTTGTCGTTTTCAGAATAGTTTTCCTTTGAAATGCCCTCTAGTGGATGTATTGCTTAACATCCATGGCAAAAAAAGGATGCATAGAAGCATGTGGGCAGTGACAGTTAAATTGTTTGAAACAGGCATATTCGTTTTTTGAGTATAAATGAGCCTTGATACAAACAGGATTTTGTTAACTTAACTCTAATAGCCTCCATAAATTCTTGCCCATTTTAGGTTAGTGTTAAAATATTTAAATATTAATTTAATAACTTATACATTTACATTTCTGTCTCCTTTGTAGGGCTCAGTACATTTGATGCAAACAAAGCCAGCTCAGCTATTCTCAGTCTTTCCCCGTACCCTACAGCTTTCACTGGCAGCAGCCCTGCAAATTATTTTCTGACCAAAGTTGGTCTTCAGAGTGATTTCCCCTGTGTGTCCCCCTCTCCTGGTGGCTACTTCAGAGTCGGAGCAGATGGTGCTTGCTCCACCACTAACTGCAATGGATTTTTACCTCAGGGGTCATCTCCAAGGTATTATGGAGCATGTTGTTAGCATGTAGCAAGTTTTCTTTTTTATTATGTAAATTAGGCATATACAGCTCTGGAAAATATAAGAGGTAAATTAAAAATGATGACTTTTTTTTATTTTACCAAATTGAAAAGCTCCAGAATATAATCAAGAGGAAGATGATTGATCACAAGCCATCAAACCAAGCTGAACTGCCTGAATTTTTTGCACCAGGAGTGCCATAAAGTTATCCAAAAGCAGTGTGTAAGACTGGAGGAGAACATGCCAAGATGCATGAAAACTGTTATTCCACCAAATATTAATTTAAAACTGTATGAATATGAACTTGTTTTTTTGTTGTTGCATTATTTGAGGTCTGAAAACTCTGAATCTTTTTCGTTAATTGACGATTTTTGCAAATAAATGCTTTAAATGACAATATATATTTGGGGGAATTTGGGAGAAATATCATCTGTAGTTTCTAGAATAAAACAACAATGTTCATTTTACTCAAACATGTACCTATAAATAGCATAATCAGAGAAACTGATTTAGAAACTGAAGAGGTCTCTTAATTTTTTCCAGAGCTTCATTTTTGTTGAATGTCTCTATTGACTCTATTATGTAAATTATTCTGTGATTACCTGCTATTTGTTTTTGTGGCTTTTCAGCTTCAAGTATCTTCTTGTTGACTCAGTTAACAAGACAGTGCTTGCAGAGACAAAGTGGTCTGACAGCATCGCACTCTACACCTGTAAGAAATCTTCAGTTCCAGAATACGTTTTTAATTCTGTTGCTTTAGTATTTTAATTAACTCATGTTTCTTCTTTCAGTAAAAGACCCTGGCACTCTCGGTGATGGTTTTGCGGGAAGATCTGGTGCTATGGTCATCATCACCACACTTTTGAGTGTTGCTGCGGCTGTGCTTTTGCTTTTCCTTATCGTGGTTCTAGCACTGTGCTGGTAGGTATACCTAGTCCTGTCTAGTTGAACAAAGTATTGCCCCTTTCAAAGAACTGGCTCATAATTACTTAGACCCTGGCTCAATCCCATTTCACCCCTTGGCCCTACCACTTACCCCTACCCCACCCCTTCGAGTGAAACAAATGTACAAGGGGAAGGGGTGAAATCCTCCCCCTAAGAACTGGGACAACCCTTTAATACATCATCAGGAGCGCTAAAGATCATTTAGCTAGCTGCTGGTTAACTGGTTAACTTCAGAAAGGGGGAAGATGGTGCAGAAATGAATCATTATTGTCAGTATTCAATACTGTCAATATTGTCATTTATTCAATATTGTCATATTCCTCTGTGAAGGGGAGCCAAAATTAGCTTTGATTCGCTTTAATTTTATTTTTATTTTTTTATTTTTCCTGTTCTTCCTTAAATGCTACAGTCTCTGCTGTCTGTTCCACCATTTAGGTGGAACGGGAAAGATAGCTAGAACTAAAACTACAATAAGTGATTCTCATATCCCTTGGTTTGAAGTGCGCCTCTGAAAAATCTCTGTATGAAGGGCTAACAAGCCCTATTCCTTCCCCCTACACCTAAGAATCGGGACACCCCTACCCCTTGGCGTGCACGCGCAAAACAGAGGGGTAGAGGGTAGGTGGTAGGGCCAATGGGTGAAATGGGATTGGGCCCCTGTTTATACCTGATCATTTCATGCATCATTAATATCAGTTGTATGTATGAATAAGGCAAAGCCACAAAAATGCAAGTGTAAACGCACCCATGGCCCATTTAAAACAGATACAAATCTGAACACTCACACCACTTCAGAAGGTAATCTGGAACATATTTTAGAAACAGAGTTACACAATGGTAAACAAAAAAAGTTTTATGCATGTACCCAGATTGTCAATCAGCAGCAACAACCCCTTTCATTTCTACCATGGAGAATCCACTTTAGAACTTCTGAAGTTCTGATATACAGTACGCATGAATTTGACTACAGAACTATGACATAAGGTCCAGTGAAGCCTGGTGGTGGTAGTATTTCTGAACTATTTGCACTAAAGATGCATCACTTTATGCATCTTTCATATCAGGAATATATCTGGATAAGGTCAAGGCTAAAGTAGGGGTGGGCGATATGGCCCTAAAATAATATCACAATATTTCATGGTAATATCGCGATAACGATACTCTTGACGATATGAGGAAATACTGAATTAAAAAAAGAATATTTCAAGAATACACTACTGCACTTAAATGAATATTAAATTTTCTTATTGCATATAATATGATATGGCACACCCCTAACTGAGATATTAAAAAATACAAGAAATGTATCAGATTTGTATAATATCTTTCACGATATAAAAAAATGTTGGCGATATTACCGTGTGCGATATGATATGGCACACCCCTAGGCTAAAGTATTAACACACCCAAAATCTGAGATTAATTTGAGCTACGAGTTAATTATAACAGTGTAAACACATCTGTCTCTCCAAGACTCCAAAACAACCAAAACCCCTTGCAGTACAAATAAAACACTAGTAATAATTGTTACGTGGATGTTGCCACAAAAAAGAAAGACAATTATACAAAATCAATTTCACAAAATGTCATTCATAGTTCTTGCAATTTTTTAATCTGACTGAAATGTTTTCCTCTTCAGCTGTGGAGGTAAAAGCAAAGGATCTGGTTCAGTGGTTGGTTCAGTGATGGGATCTTTCCGCATACCCCGCTACGACACACACCACCTGAAAGACCCCGCCCCGTACGACAACCCCGCGTATGAGAAAGAAAGGAAGTACACCACGCAAGACACCTTGCCCAAGACTAAAGCCACCAGTGCTGTGAATCCTGTCACACAGGATACCATCAAACTGCAGAAGATATGAACGCAAAGAACTCAAAGAAACGGAAACGTGAGATCACAAATGCTAATGTGGCTAAAAATGAGTGGAGGCTAGTAGGGTAGGAAAGCATGGTATGACCGTTATTAATAGCTTTTATGTATGATGTAGGGTGAGCAATATTAAAGGTAAGATGCTACAATAACCTTTTCTGTGTGCCATGTGTATTATGACTACTTAAACCAGTCACAAACACCAATCAGCCATAGCATTAAAACCACCTGCCTATTATTATAGGGTGAGTCCTACTTGAGCCACCAAAACAGCTCCTTGAGGCACAGAGAAACAAAAGGAGAGATACTGTAGTCTCTGTAGCTGAGCTGGCTAGGATGGAAAAGATGGCTTCTTTAGGATGGAAAACACTCTGACTGTCTTGAAAATATGAAGTTGCAAGGTGCGATTATCATGGATTGTTTTATTAAGCCTCGAGTGCCCATGAGCTGTTGTTGGGATCATTGTCATAAGACCTGCCTAATGTTTTGGAGCTCTGAAATTATCAGTTTTGTTAAAGTCACTAAGATACTTAGATCCAATCCCACTTCAAACTGCCCCAGTTCTTGTTAAGAGGGGTAGGGTGAAGTGTTAGGGCTACAAACAGAGATTTTTCAGAGGCACACTCAAAACAAGATGGCAACACAAACAACCAAATAACCCAAACACATTTGTGTTTGTTCCTTGTTAAAATTTAAGATAACCACTTTGTTACCATAGTGTAATGTGTAGTTTCAATGTTTTATGGCCATTATCTTCATAACAAGCATAGAAAAATCGCTAGTAGTTGTCTAAGTAGCTAGCTAGCTAACTTTCCATCTTAAATGGTGCAACAGACTGCAGAGACTGCAGCATTTAATGAGAACTGAAAAATAATAAAATAAAATAAAGTGTAATAAAAGCTAATTTTAACTCCCCTTCACAGAGGAATTAAGAATTAAACAGTAATAATGAATTGCTGCACCACCTGCCCCATTTCTGAAGGCATACAATGCCCTAAAGTTAACTACTTAACCAGCAGCTAAGTTACTAAACTTATGGCTAAAACTAAACTAGCACTCCAGTATGAAAACAGTCTGGATTGCTTTATGTGAATGTTTGGTAAAGCGAGATGACGTTCATTGGAGTAGTGCAGCGGCCGGGAGGTAACATACAGTAAGCCTTTAGGAGCAGGTGCAAGTAGGAGGGACTCTTGTGGGCAATCCTTCATATGCTTGCTACCTAATATCCTGGCTCTTAATCGGTGTCACACAGTAATCTTCTCCTGACTTTGTTTTTAGTGTTATGGCTGATCAGTGTATAGTAGTTACATACAAAATACTGTACGTACAAGTTTGTCCATTCTCACTTGTTTGCAACCACAGACAAACTAAATGTTGTGATACACATGGCTCATTATAATACTGTTCAAAAGTTTGGAATCATTTTTTAAACTTTCTATTATATTAAATCAATAGTTTAAAAGGCCTGTTATTTAGCAAAAAATATATATAACATGTATATATAAATTTTTGGCAATAAGCGACCACATTTGTCCAGAATCACATAAACATGTGTTTTGTTGGCTAGAGTTTACCTTAAATTTAAATAATCATCTTTTTAAAATAATCCAGATAAAAAGATGCATGGTGCTCAACAACTATAGATACAAATGATGGATTGAACTAAAACATGCATGATCTCATTAAAGATCAGGGGATGTTGTGTAGAATTGATTCGGAAATTCTAACAACCTACACAGACCCAAGGTTCTATGATTTATCAGCTTAAATGCACACAGAGTTAAAGACAGTAAGAAAATGTGGTTTCTGGCATGTAAAACAGCTCATTCTCGCAGGGGTTTAACTTAGGTGGATCAGGTCTGTTAATCATGATGAGATGTCAACTTAAGATGACACGACATGATAAGAATTAAATAGAACCCATGATGGGTTTTAGAAGGGGGATGGAAAGGATGAGTAATGTGTCATCAGCATAGCAATACTAGGAGAACCCATGAGAAGATTTAGTGTTCAACAGATGACAGTTTGGCCTTGCAGTATGGTGCCTCTTAATAACCGCTGAGAGGGCAGCTTGTGCCAGTATGAAGACAGTCTGCTTGAATTCTGTACAGACACTGCATTCAAGAGTCTCTAAGAGGAAACAAAGGTCAGAAACTTGACTGTATTTGCTGATGCATGAGCTGTCTATAATGTAGAAGTTGACTTCTTTAGGATGAACAACACTATGGTGATCTTGGAGACATTACGTAGACATAGTTCTAAGGACAACACAGTAAATTCACCAGTGTTTGATTAATTAGTGTTGAATTAACACTGAGAATGTAAAATTTAAACTTAACAGTGTTGATTTAACACTGGCAAATTTACTGTGAAGGAGCTGTTTAAGTTGTAATCCTAAATAAAAAAATCGTTTTCAAATTTCAAATAATATCATATCAGGTACTTTTTAAAAGGGGTTCTATAGTTAAGGCAGTGGCTCTGTATAAAACCAAAACAACTTATAATAATTTAATAGTTATTTAAGAATATATTATATAGTAATTTTTCATCACAGTAAGGAACAAATGAAACAGGCAAAAATATGCATATTTGTATTTGGTCTACTTAAAGAGTACGAACAGTAAATACAAGCAGCATGTTTTGAACAGTTTTTCCAAACTTTTGAACTATAAAATAATGTAATACATTTGCTCACTCTTACTTCTTAGCTACAGTAGCATTTTGATTAAACTAGTGCTTTCATTTACAACCAATGGTCCAGACTGGTCCAGTTGGTAATCTCACTCTTTTTTATAAGCACATTTTTTACTTTATTTTTAATGATATTGTGGGCATATTCATTCTGATTTAGAGAAGCAGAAAATTGCCAAAGAACAGTAGAGATACATTAAACTAAATGTATTTCACATTGCACAAAAAAAATAATTATTTCTGCAGCTTAAGTTCTGTATTGTAACCATGTACCAAATCATTTGTAATAATTTAGATATGCATATAGTCCAGTATTGTTGGTAACTGCAAAAGTAAAACTGAAAATAGTACAAGTACTAAAGGGAATATACTGTCTATTTTATCTCTGTAGATTAAATCAAATCTAAAAATGATCTTTAAAAAAAAAAAAAAAAAAGACTTGTTCACCAAAGTCCAAGCAGATGTGACGGAACTGCAATTAATGTGTAATGAACCGTGATGTTCACTAGGTGGAGCTGCTTGACACAAAGCTCAATTAACTTTCTATCTGGTAGAGAGCTGGAGTGCTGGGGTTTAGGATGATTTACAGGGTGTCACAAGTGATTAGAAGCAAAAGGGCACAAAAATGTCCCTCAAATAGTCGTGCAATTGTAATAAATCAGGCCCGGGAACAGAGTCCAGCACAGTCAGAACATTTTCTCTGCTCTGTCACACTTGCTTAACCTGACCATTAAAAGAGGAGTCAAATCAGATGTGTGATTAAAGTAATTACAATACTGTGCTGATCTCTGGCCCTGCAGAATATAGTGACATTTTTTTTTTCTAAATTTGAATGGAAGATATTGTAAAATATGATGCTTTCCTATATGAGCATTTCTATTGGTATATTAATGCAGAATCATTTACACAGTGTACAGAGCAGTTATCGGGTTCAAACACTGTAAAAAAAAAACTATATAGCAGCAATATGATGCAGGCTATAAAATGGTCTTTAAAATGGTAACAGTGTACAGAAGTTGCAAAATATATATATATATATTTAGATAGATAGATAGATAGATAGATAGATAGATAGATAGATAGATAGATAGATAGATAGATAGATAGATAGATAGATAGATAGATAGACTCTATTAACTCACCTCAACATGCCTTTTGCAATCATTTAAACCTTTGTGGGCAATGCTAAACTCACTATTGCAAACTGTACAGCAGGCAAGACTTTCATTGTTTTTTGAGACATGGATATACTTTAGAGTAGTCAGAGGTGAAATGAGTTTTGTTGGGATCCATGATGCTCCTGAACGCATTCCCGTCCAGGAGAGAAAGAAAAAAAACTGCCCACCCACACTAAAAACTATTTGCCAATTTGAGAACAGGCCAATTTGGAGCATTTCTACTAGATCATCATAAAATTATAACACATTGTAAATGTCATTTTCTGTGTGTAGATAATGTAGAGAAATAATGTAGAAAAATGTCCATCCATCCATCTATCCATCCATCCATCCATCCATCCATCCATCCATCCATCCATCCATCCATCCATCCATCCATCCATCCATCCATCATCTTACTGCAAGTCTACCCGGAACAGGGTGCCAGTCCGTTACAGGCTACCACACACAATCATTCACTCACACCTTTGTGTCAAGTTAGCATAGCCAGTTCACATATCCCCTGTATTTTTGGGGAAGTGGCAGCAAACTAGATTATCTGGAGGAAACATAAAGTAACACAGAGAAACCCAAACACCAAGCTTCTTACAGACAGTGACCAAAACCCCAAGAATCTGGATCTGTGCGATACAAGCACTGTGTACTACTGTGCATCTTTCAAAGAAAAGGGGATGACATTCTAAACTAGTACTTTAATTATTGTTTTTAATCATCATTTTGGAGCATATCTGTTGGATCATTCATTGTACAATGTTTACACAATGTGTGAAGATCCGGTGCTGTGATCAATTCATGTAAGAAAAAATACAATTCTGTGGCTGAACACTTTTATAGCATAATACTTATAGCGACCTGTCAATGTTAACAAATATCCAGTCTTTTTTATTATTTCGTGTTTAAACCTAAATCTAAAAGGTAACTGACTTAATCCCAAAGAAGGACCTGCAAATAATACACTCGTCTTTTTCAGTGAACTGATAACTAAACAGGCAGCATGTCTTGTTTCTAGGTGAATGCCTAATTAGCAGTAGTCAGTGTTCTACCCTTACAAAAGGGTTCTTCAAAGGTTCTTTAATAAAGCTGGTGTTTCCTTACACAACCATGACAACTATTTGAATGCCTGATTGGTTCTTTGTCTGGTTCACTAGTTCTACTCAATAAAGGCTGAAAGAATGAAAAAATCTTGTACCAGTTTATTAAATGGTACAAGACCAGTTGTACCAGTTTCTCAAATGATTCTTAAAATAAGGTCTATGGGTCTTCAGGGGGCTTACATAAATTTTGACCAGAGCCAAATGAAATAAACAGTTGATCCAAATGTTTGCTTACACTATTCTATATATCGTCGCTGTCCAATGAAAAACACTTATCTCCATATTTGTCGATTTTTAGTTTACTACATAATTTGAAAAAACAAACTGTCTCTTACACTGTGTCAAAATTTCTTGATGAACAGACCAATAGAAACGCTTCAAAATGACCTGAAATAAACTTGTTTTTACATTGACTTCCATTGAAAGGTTTTTTCTCTCTCCTGTAAAGTTGCTGTTTTGGAGATAAGTGTTTTTCATTGGACAGCGACGATATACAGTACATTTAAATATAAACTGTCATACCAAAGGTCACAGAAGCCAGTATCATGTCCCATGACTTTGGCATGTCCCATTAATGCTAAAGAACATTGCACTAACGTGTGGAATACACATGTGAAATCTCCTACATGAAATATCGATTGTAATTTTTGCCAAAATTCAATTACAAAATAATAAATGTCAGAGATTTACCGTTGTGTAGTGTATAAAAAGAAGATAAACTGAACTGTGAGAAAACATGAGTACTTTTGAAATATTCTTCTGTCACTCAAACAATGAATAGAGCCAAACATACAGCATGCTATATTTAACCATTTAAACACACACAATTATAAGAAAATGGTAAACTGTAAAGCAGCAACTGAGGAACAAATTCTGATACAAATACATTCAGTATTATTACCCTCTTATTATGATTTGACAGAGCTTTTCATTAAATTACATTCCTCATTGCTGAGGAAACATCTCCACTTGGTTTACAGATGTGCGCTGTGATATTAGCTTTACAGGCTGCTGCCCCCGACACTCGATTTCCCATAAAGTCTGCAAGAAGGGGTTAGAAATGTTGAAGTAAACAGACTGATGAACAGTGGGTTCTATGAAAAATCATGAAATGATTCCCCGAAATCAAGCTTAAAAATCCGGCATTTCTTGGAATTCTTGGGTCCTTCTTGATTAAAGGGACGAGTTTTTCCATCACTGACCTCATCTGATAGACCAGTGAGTCACGGAAAAGCCCACATAGGCTGCCATATCAACTCCCCTGGAGACCACTCTACAGGTAGAGGCTCTCGACTGTATTCCTGACCGAGTGACTCACCCAAGCCCACACAGACCACCACAGTTGCCTAGGGATTTATCAGTCTCATGAAAGGAACCCCTTTCATTTAGAAAGAAACCACGAAGGAGCGCAAGTCCTTAAGTATGGCCATGTTTACTTCTCCTAGGTCTGTCACTAATGACTGTATTAGCAGTTGAGTGACTCACTCATTATTTCAGCATTTAACCTGGCTATTGGAGTTTAAATGAAAGGCCACATATAAAAGATAAAAGGTTTAGAGATGGGGTCTGACTTTTAAGTCCAAGCACTTTTTGCAATCCTTGTTAAAATTCTCATTACATTCTGTCTACTGACAATATATATATATATATATATATATATATATATATATATAGTCAAACGCAAAATAAATGGTTTTGAAAGCTGTTTCTAGCTTTCTAAACAGGAGACAAATGGACTGATGGGGACCACTAGCATTCTACCAATTAGGACAAGGAAATGTGTCAATCAAATATAACTAATAAGATATAATCCTGATATCTAATATGATCCATTGCACACTTTTCTGTTTCGGTTTTTGTGTTGAAACATGCCTGGGACTTATACTTTTATATACTTATAGTATAGTTATAATTTACAACCTAATTTAAAGAGATATGAGACATGAGTTGGTTCATTAGAACAATCAATTTCCATATGCATGAACACAAAATAGTGACAAATTCTCCAGCACATCCCAAAGATTCTCAATTGAGTTAAGTTCTGGACAATCCATGTTTGAAAATGTTGATCTCATGCTCCCTGAACCACTCTTTCACAATTCCAGCCTAATCAATCCTGGCATTTTCATCTTGGAATTTGCCTGTGCCATCAGGGAAGAAAAAATCCATTGATGGAATAACCTGGTTTATATTCAGTATATTCAGGTAGTCAGACCCCACATCATTTACTTCAATACGGTGGTTAAGACCTCCAGGAATAAGTATAATATAGGTTTTTAAGTGGCTATCGTCATGCAATTTGCACAAGAACAAACTCAATTCCCCTATTTTAAGGCCCTGCAATTTTATCTTCTTGGAAAAGGAAATACTTCCCACACTACTGTATTTCCAGCAGTGCTCCTGACGTAGACAGTTGGCCTTTCATAAAGCCCTGGGTAGACCTGCCCTGTGAATGACCCTTTCAGTGGCTTTTTTTCACTCCACAGTCCTAGGAAAACCCCTCTGCTGCCACAAGCTATGAGTCACTCCTCATTCTTGTCGTGATGAAGGTAGACTTCTCCAAAAGCCTCAAGTTTAATCCCTTTGTGATTGGCCTGTTGTTGTCAAACCTCCCTCAGAGCACTTCCATTTCAACAACAATATGGAGGTCCAGTCAGGGCCGCTGCTAAGGTTTTGGAGGCCCTAAGCATAACTGGTCAGGGAGGCCCCCCCAAAAAAAAAAAAAAAAAAAAAAAAAAACACACACACACACAAACACAAAAGGTTTACGCAAAATTTTACTATTTATTAAAATTACACATGTAACTGTGAATATTTACAACGTTATAAGTAAGGCCAATAACAGTGAAGAACAGCACAAGAGTACTATTTATAATGCATAAATAATAAATGAAACGATGCATGTCTATTTTAAGCAGTGGACACGTCATTTACACAAGCCAGCCTTAAAGGTTATGAAATTATCGTTTATATTCGTGGTGTATTTATATCAGCCTGTCAAAATCTATAGAGCTGTCTGATCCTGCTGTCATACAGACCATTTGGATAGTGCACTGACGGCATTAGTCAATAGTTAGGCTACTCTGTTTATTAATTTTTTATTAAAGTCACTAAAAATCTTCAAACTACACTACTACTATTTGCAAACGTGCCACGTGCCTTGCAATACCCAGATTAGTTTCTAGTTAAGCGTTTAAAGCTACCAAATCAGCAAAGCCAACGTAACTAGCTCAGGCAACACCACTGAACATGAAGTAATCAAAACTATTTAAACCTTTATCATCGAAGTTACTCACCAGAAAGGGATGCATGGGCCTCATCTTTCTGCTTCTTTTTCTTCTTCTCAGCTCCAGACTCAAACCGTCGCTTCATAGTTGAATTACCATTTAGTAGCAACTTCGCGCGGTGAACTTGTCTCCTGCCAAACTCAAGTAGCGTTGCTACTTTAGTTAGGACTAAGGTTGCCAGATAAGTTACGATTTTTCATCCTATTTGTTTATTTTATTTTAAGTTTTTAACTTACACAAATATTGCACTGGACAAGTTTTTGTATAGAATGGCCACATACACTTTAAAAATGGTTAAACATGCGCAAGATTTAGCGCCTCCATGCATTTTTTGATTATTTATTTGACTGGAAAATGTCACATCTGGCAACAACCAACAGAGCAAACCGAGCCGTGCCATTTCAGGCAATAGGGGTGGGGGCATTATATTATGCACAAAAATAATAACGTGCCGCTTTTAAGTAGTAGAGTAGGTGCCCCATGCAATGTTTAAAGACAAAAAAGATGAGCGTATCATAAATAATTCACATTGGGTTTTAAATTTAATAATGTCATAATTTCAACACATTTCATTCTCAGTCAATTTGGCTCCCTGCAACTGCAAAATGGTTGAGGCCTAACGCTGGCTGCGTTGTCTGCGTATGCAGAGCGGCGGCCCTGGGTCCAGTACACACTTGTTTCCCTCACAGGCTTGCAGTCTGTCTCTTTTTTGTTTTGACGTCTAAAAACAAGTGTGACACATTGTCATGTTTGTCCTCAACACATGATTTTTTTTTTGAGCGAGGAAGGCTCAATTCAGCACTTCCTTGAGGTCTTATCTTTTATGTTGCCATATGGTTGAACTGATAAGGCTTTTATATTAAAACAAAGCTTTTTTTGTATGTAAAACATTTTAGGTCTCTTGTGCCACTCTTACTATCAGCAATCGTACCACACACTATATATACAATTTTATACAAATACTTCTCTTTTTTATTTTTTAAATTGATCAATGGTAAAATGTGTCTGTGTGAATGATCTTCATGGACAGCAAGCTGTACGTGTGCATTTGTTGACAAGCCAAGGTTAAAGAAGCATGTAGTATACAGATGAGACACAAATATTACACAAATAGGACTTTGGTTACTCAGCATTACTCAGTTCTTCTTTATGTTCTTTACACTAAAGTTAAATAGTGCAGTAGCTGGCATTCTGGGGCAGACCAGCACACACCATTCTTTCTATCACAATTCAACATAGCATTAGAATGGTTTTAAAGCTTTTATTTTACTGATAATTTTTTTAAAAAGGAAAAGAGACCACTTAAAAAACATTTTTTTTGCACCAGGAGCGGTGTAAAGTTAGCCAAAAAGCAGTGTGTAAGGCTGCTGGAGGAGAGCATACCAAGATGCATGAAAACTGTGCTTTTATAATTGGTTATTCCACCAAATATTGATTTTACTAAAACTTGATGAACTTGTTTTCTTTGCATTATTTGAGGTCTGAAAGCTCTGCATCTTTTTTGTTATTTCAGTTATTTCTCATTTTCTGCAAATAAATGCTCTAAATGACAATATTTTATGGAATTTCGGAGAAATGTTGTGCGTAGTTTGTAGATTTTACTCAAACATATACCTATAAATAGCAAAATCAGAGAAACTGATTCAGAAACTGAAGTGGTTTCCTATTTTTTTCCAGAGCTGTATTTTCAGATCACATTGGGCAACAGGTCAATCAAGAAGGATTGATGTTAACATGCATGTAGTTCAAATGTAAACTCACTTGTCCTAACCATGAAACAAATTCATTTTTTGTGTTAATAGTAATAAAATTTCTTGCTCCTGTCGTTTTTGTCATTTTGTGTAAGGTGGTCAGTCTTTTTCTCATGCTTTTTTTTTTATTTTATCACACATTTTAGTCCTGGCTCATGCAGAAATTGACATGGACTTTGATAATAACATATTTCATCACATACAACAGCAGCTGTGTCCAAAAGCAGCTTCTGTTTGTGCTTAATTGTTTCACGGTTTCTTGTAAATGTCAGCCTGGAGCATGAAGTGAAATAATCTTAAAAGGAATCTAGTTGCAGTCTTGCAAATAGTGAACCTACAGGTCTTTATATGCAAAATAATTGCATTTAGACGTGAGAAAATGTCAGACTTCCTTTTAAAGATTTGTCATTTTCAAAAAAAAGTCTTTTCAAAGACTTTTCTCCTTGTGTGTGGTGGGTATAAAATGTTGTTTAGACATCTGCCATAAATGCTATAAATTTATTATGAGGTAGTTGTTAAGATATTCCGACATTTCAACGTAAAGCCCCAAGTCTAGCACTAATTTTACAGAGGAAGCAAAATGATGTACCTCAGAATGACACAATCTTACACTTTCTATTATGTTTTCCACACATACCCATTGCTGACAAACTGTGGCTAAGGGTTTCATTTCTGAGAGAACAAAAGAGAAGGAGCAGGTTTGGCTATGTGGAGGAATCCAGCTATAGCTGTAAGTTACCTTTTCTACACATGCACTTTTGTCCTTCATGCTTCAAGATGAATTAAGACAAGATTTTTTTTATATAACACAATGTTTAAGACGTTCAGAATATGCAGGCTGACCGGTTTTTAAAGGCTGTGCTTTAAGGCTTGTGTTTCATGTCTCCGGTCTTTCCTGTCTGCTAATGAAGCGTTTGGATAATTTGGGCGTTATTATGTCTGGTTTACTGATGCCGCGACTAGAGGGCACGTCACGACTCGCTTTGACCAATCAAATATTGACATCGGCACGACGGCCACACCCACCCACAACAAGTCTGCCTGGTGCTGTTATTTTTTCTCCACCAGCGTTCCGCACAGATCCCGCCTTCTGCTGTGGGATTGGCTTAGCGACGTGTGCTTAGAAGCCGGTGTTCTGTCGAGTTGTGCTACCCTGTCAAACCATGCTACCCTAATGTGTATATATATATATATATATATATATATATACGTAACGTAAAAATGCCAGAATAAAAAGCCCCATATTTAAACATGCTTTAGGTAAAATATTCAAAATGCCTACATCAATGTATTAGGATACAGTTTAAAGTTAACCCGTATTTTTTTTTTTCAATTTTTTCCATTGCTCACTTATTATTACTTTATTATTATCAACTGTCTTTTGTAACACTCAAGTACAAATAATGTCAGGGGGCTCCAGTTGTGTAATGCACAAAAGAAGTACAGAATTACCCCATTAATAAAAAAATAAAAAAATAAATAAATCAGTAAATAAATGTGGTTCCGCGCATGCGCACTGGTTTTGAAAAGCACATTTTGACGGGTAGCACAACTTGACAGAACACCTGCTAGCCAATGCGAGAGCAGGACGCGAGAGGCTTGTAGCCAATCCTAGCAGAGTGGGCGGGGCTTATAAGAAAACGGGTGGAGAAAAATATGTTCGCTTCTAGTAACACACGGTTTTAACGAGTACCGAGGGAGAAATCTGTGCACGCGAGTATCTGTCACTGGGTTTCTCCACACATACAGGGCTTTTTATTCGAAAAAATTCATGAGATATTATTTAAATAGAGAGGTGAGCTAATATGGGTAATGTATTATAGTGTTTTAAACGTGTTTTAAACGCTCATAATGCGAGCGCGCGCTCTCCCAGCTGTAATTGAAACGAATACAACAAGTCTAAACGACCGTTAAACCGACTCAGCGGCATTATGGCTAAGAGAAGCACTCTGTTCATACGAATTGTTGAAGCCAAGAACCTGCCCATTAAGGACATGTAAGTAACTGCTGGTTTTGTGTTTTTATGTGTGTGTTTCTGTTGGGAATTCCCATATTGTGCCTGGTTCAAGTTGACTGAAGTTTTCAGGATTTCCTCACACCGTCTTGAACCGGAGTTAACGCGAGATAATGCCAGAAACGGTCAAAACTCAAATTTATCATATTTCTTTAACTAGTTATATAGCTGTGTAGTAGACGACATTTAAAATAAAAAAAATAGAATTTTTAATGATATCTATGTAACGTTAAATCTGGCAGTTGTTCTTCATGAAAGCTCTGGAATAAAATTGAGACCACTTCAGTTTCTGAATCAGTTTCTCTGATTTTGCTGTTTATAGGTATATGTTCGAGTAAAATGAACATTGTTGTTTTATCCTATAAACTACGAAAAACATTTCTCTCAAATTCCTAATAAAAAAAATTAAGAGTTTGGAAATCAATATTTGGTGGAATAACATTCTAAATGCATCTTGGCATGTTCTCCTCCACCAGTCTAACACACTGCTTTTGGACAACTTTATGCCACTCATGGTGCAAAAATTCAAGCAGTTCAGCTTGGTTTGATTGTGATCATCCATCTTCCTCTTGATTATATTCCAGAGGTTTTCATTTAGGTAAAATCATGGAAAAATAGCATCATTAAGTGGTCTCTTTTTTTCAGAGCTTCTGTATATGTTAACTAGAGGTAGCTTATATGGTCCAATAGAAATGCTCCAAAATGACTTATAATAAAATCATTTCAACTAATCTCCCTTGTAAAGGTAAGATGGACTTGGAATGTAGTGAAACATGATAAAGTGTAAACTTTAGAATAGCTAGAATAGCCCACCTCATCAGCTGGCATGTAATGTTAAATTATTGTGCAAACGTTGCAATTTTAACATTGCATTCACATAATGTCCTCAACCTTTTGCCTATTAAATTAGCATTTAACATTTCATCAGCATATAATTTCACCAAAACGGTTTAATGGGGGGATCAAAAAAAGTGGTTTTACTTCCATTTGCAGTAGTTGCTTTTTTAAGTTGGCACCAATAATCTTCACCATACATGGGGGTATGTTCATGTTCTATTTGTTTTACTATTGTGTTTTTGAGATCAAATTTATTTTAATTTTTTTTGTTTTTCTCCCAATTTATCTTGGCCAATTGTCCCACCCGTTCAGTTGCTAGCCAGCTGTATATCCCCCATCACTAGTGATGCCTCAACACAAGGAGGGTGAAGACTAGCACACACCTCCTTCGACAAGTGTGAAGTCAATCAGCGAAATCAAACTGCTACTTATGCATCATTGCCGAGTAGCCAAAGCATTGGGAGGAAATCAGTAAAATAATCACCAGATTAGTTGACTACCAAAATAATCATTAATTGCAGCCCTAGTATCGACCAAAATAATAAATATATTCTGATATAAATTTTGGTCATATTGCTCAGCCCTATTTTTGTGATTTACACATAAAGGGAAAGGAATAAAATCAATCGAGATAAAAGGATAGAAATTGAAATAAAAAAACAATCTGAGTGCAATACTGATTTTAAAAAGCTAAAATAAAGGTAATATTAGGAGCTGTAATGTTGCTGGGTATAGCTCCGCATTTGATAACTACCCCCAGAGCATCTGCACAGATTTATGCTTGGATTTAATATCTGAAGCAAGCTGCTCTGACAAAGTACAACTTTAAGCTTGAAAAATGAATGCTAGCCATTTCAGAACCTTTTTTTATTGTTAGTTATGGTTAGGAAGATTTATCTGGGTCTCTTTTAAGAGCTCTGCAGACAGCTGAGTACAACATAGTGGATGTGATCCATTCTGCCTAATGGAGTGAGTGAAACCAGTACAGTACAGAACTGTTTGGCCGTAGCTTTTTTTTTTTTAACCAGCGTTAATATGTAAGCACAAGCCAAGTCATTGTATAAACGTTTGCTTCAGGTGACAGATGATGAAGAGCTGAGTATGGTCCCCCAGATACCAGTGCCCATTTGTGTTTGGCAGGACTCCGAAACACGCGCCCCCGTCCGAATGGAGCGAGTTCTCTTGGTTCACTCGCTCTCGTGGGCATGAGTTATAAAATGCATGTTTTTCCTCTCTCACCCACAGGCTTTGTGATTGCCATAGCCTGGACTGAACCACACACCCCTGCTGAAATCCTTGTTCACTTGCTCTTGTGGGCATTGGTTATGAAATCCATGTTTTTCCTTTTTCACCCACAGCCTTTGTCCCTGCAGCAGGCCGGGGCTGGGCCACTTCTTGCTCAAGGGCCATCCATTTCTTTTGTGTTAGGAAAGAGAAGTCAGTAATGAAATGTTCAGATCTGGGGAGCTGCGCTTTCCAATCACTTGTATTGGGGGGGGGCAATTCAGATAACAAAAATCACTAGGACCATTATCTGTTCGAATATCACATGCTAAGCCTGGGTTACATTGCCCCGATTCTGGTTTGAATCTAGGCTTGATTTTAACCCAAATGCTTGACTCACATCTGAGATCAGTGCTGTATGTGCCAACACCTCTCTTTGCGGCGTATAATATGGGAATCATCCTGAGCCACTTGTGCCAAATCCTGAGTATGTTGCTGAGGATAGTATGGGAATCTCTGGTTGCCAAGTAAACCATGGTCTGCCCAATTCCACATGACCGTCAATTAGGCTCTGTATGATTCTCCTTTTAAGTTGTATTGTGCTATTCTTCGTCTCTTAGTGTCTGAAGCATTGCTAGTGATTAGAGAAAGTTCACGTGAACATGGATTGGGTTCTTGGCCTTTTTAAACTGTGTGGAAAATGTGGTAAATAAAATAATGGAATTAAGTTATTAAAAACTGTGACATAGGCCAAATTATGTTGGTTTTAAGACATGATTGTTTTGATTAGTTTTAGATCAATTACCCACACCTATATGCAAATGCAGCACTTTAAATTCCAGTCAAGACTTGTGTGTTAAAAGAGTGGCAGAGTGGAAATACTACCTAATGGAAAAGGTTCAGTGTTTCCCACAAATCTTGACTCTCTTGTGCTGTGGCACAGCAGAAACCTCAGTGGCTGCATGACAGTATTCTCATTTACTGATGCTGGTTTAAACATTTTATGATAACATATTTTTAGCAGCAGACGAATTAATTTTGCCTGAAGCAAAATGTAAATAATATCAGTAAAAGAGTGCATTTGTGACCCTATGACCATTCCGTCTGAAATCCATCAAATATGTGGGTTTGGAGAACAAGTGGTGACATGTGAATCAGAGTGGACTGAGAATTTAGCATTTATATTCATTTGTTGTGGTTGTTTCATTTCCGTGTGTCTCCCTGCGTGTTTGTGGCACTTTAAGTGCTAAGGGCCAGATGTCATGTGGAGTGTTTACATTGACACTGTGGTGGCATTGCCAAGCAGAGCAGTGACAGATTGCATCCAGGCGTCTTCATCCACAACCGTCCTCACACATGCCCCACACTCGTGCTTTATGGGGAAATAAAAATGTCCTCATTTCAACAACCCCACCCTTTCCATCTGCAAAAACGATGGCACGACTCAGGAAAGAGCAGTCGATTTAAAATGGCTAAGTGATCAAAGTCAGATGCCATTTCTTTATGAGTCATCCTCACAGCAATGGCAATACCAATAATTCACTGCTTTCTGTGAGACAATTTGATTTGATTTGACTATTCGGTTTTGCTTGTCTTTTTCACTGATAGAGACAAGATAATGAAACAGAAATTGAAACAGATATTGATTGTGTTACCGCTTGACATTTTCTTTCCCAAGTGTTGAAATTGAACTATGTGGCAGCTGTGGCTAGTGTACTTCAGTAAGGAACACTGATAGTGTTTCATGACCTAGCTGGGTTTGTTGTTAACTGAAACATCAGACAGCACCTGTCTTCTTATTTACACATACAGGGAACTGTCAAACAACAAGTCCAGACATAAAACAGAAAATTTTGTGATCCTTTATGAGCAGACAGATTATTTACTTTTGTGTCTTGTTTGAAAGGTTCAGTGGTTGGCTGCAGGATAGATTGCTGGACTGTGTTGTTTCTCATATTTCACTGCCCAAAGGTGTGCTTCTAAAGAGTGTGTGTAAAAGGGTGTAATGGTGCACAAATATCATGGTTCAGTTTGCACTGCAGTTTGGATCTTACAGTTTGGTTTGAGTGGGGTTGCACATTAGAATAAAAAAAACTTTTATTTTTTAAATATTTGGTCAAGCTTTACATAAAAAACATTTAACTTAGAAAGAGATCATTGCTCAATAAAAACAATTAGTTCCCATTTTAAGATGCTTTGCAGCCAAGTTGGACTATATTGAGCCTTGTTTCTTAGACCCCTTTTACACCTGGTCACTTTGTGTGTTCTGAGTATCAGGAATATATCTGCATTAGGGTCAGCCACATAACAGCGCAAGTGTAAACACACCCAATACATGTTTAAAACAAATACAAATCTGATCACTCAAGCCACTTTAGGATGTCGTCTGAGACTCATTTAAGCCACATTAAAGCAGTGCCAAAACAAGAGAGAGTCAAGAGGCTTTTATTGTCATTACATCTACAGATACAGGTACATGGAACATTGATACAAGAAACAAACATAGAGTGTAAAGACATAGAACATACATACATAGAATGTAAAGAAAGTGCAACATAGAACAATAACATTACAATAAATACACAAGACAAGACAATTTAACAATGCAATGAGCGAACTTTCATTTTCAGTACAACAATTTAGTCGGATTTCAATCTGGCTACCGCATTAGAGTACCAAGTGTAAATGCATGTGGGTAAAGTCTTATGAAGATGCTACTCAGATGCTAGTTAATTTAAGAAATTAGCTGTACAAGTTGCAGTTTGTTCGAATTTATAAAATAGTTATTGCAGCATGTAGTGTGTTTATTAAGTATGACACCGTAAATGCTAGAATGTTGGTATTGTTAGAATTGTTAAAATTGTATTTCTACACCCACAGCCACACAGCCACACACACACACACACACACACACAAATAAAATGTTAAAAGCCAGAATTATAGTTAATAAATTATACATTTGTTTCTGTAGGTGAGAACATTGATGGATAAAGAATTAACAGAGAGAAAAATTAGTGTAAAAGCATGTTCACTCTTTCTACATACGGCAGTGAGAGGAAGCAAAATCTGAAACAACTGTCCCCCTGGAGGACTGCCAATCCATACCTGAGCATACAGACACACACCAGACATTTTTAGGCTATCAAATTTTTGGGGCAATTTAGAATGTCCAATTTCCTATTTACATGTTTTTAGACTGTGGGAGGAAATCAGACTCCCCAGAGGAAACACATGCTGACAGAGGGAGAACAGGAAACCCCACCCAGATAGGGACTTGAGCAGAGGACCCCAGCACTGGGAGGCAAACATGCTAATCACTAAGTCACAGTCCCACCTTACTTCAAAACAACCTGCCATTCACAGCTTGCCATTCTTTAATCTTCTGGTATAACTGTAGCAGGGGGGTGCTACACACACCTTTATTCCTAAAAACAAAATGTGCTTTTGAATGAAGCATGTTTGCAATAAAGATATGTAATAATATGTTTACTTGATGTAAAGGTATTTTTTTATTATAATTTAAAGTTATTCAACATGCACACCTCTTTTTTATGGCAGCTCTCAAAAATAATTTGAGGCACCTTTATTCTTGAGAAGGAATTGGTATTGAAATTGGTTTAAATGTACAGTGCAAAAAGAACAATTTATTCATACTGTCATAATGTGTATCATTTATTTTTATCAGCCCAGAAATTTAACATCAGTTCATCCCTAGACTGTATATGTGTGTGTGTGCTCAAACCTATGCATGTGCGCATGTGGTTGTCGCCTTAGCTATCATCTTTCTGCAGGTGCCGTGAGGATGATGGTACGTGGTTCAACTGCCAAGCCGCACGGCTGTCTGATGCAGCACCTGATTCTGACAGACCGTTTTTCCCCCCGTACACTGATAACAAAAGGCAAAGATGAATCACCTTATCCACTCGCCCATTCCCCTCTTTATACACACACTCACATGCACTCACGTACACACACACAGACACACACACATACCACTCGTAAATGCTGCTGCCGCCGACAGTCATTACTCCCCGGAGGAATTCAAAGGTCTTCATTCTGACAACAGCACTCTCTCTACATACTCTCATTTGTTACTCTCTAGTTGTCAGACGGCAGCAGGAATGAAAAGGCCGCTACTTCAAGTCCTTAATTACTGTGATTGTTTTTGCTAGCTTGCCACCGCTGGAGGGAAGAAAATAAAGAATATTTTGATTGACTGGGTGAATAACACCCTGTGTGCAAAACCCCAACATGGGAGACAGTGAGGCTTGTACAAGATTGAAGAAAACGCACGCGTTGGGTCTGGATAAATGGTTTTTGGGGCATGTCATGGCTAACATCATTTGTAGATTCTTTCAACAGTGCTGTCATTTTATTGGGAAGTGTTCTAGCGCTAGACCATTGTTTTGATGGTAACAACATATTGAATCTCTGCTTTTTTCAGTTCTGTGTGGCATTAAATCAGTTTCTGACTGAGCAATCAGAAACAGCATTGTCTGTCTCCCTGCCTGCCTACCTGTCTGTCTGTCTCTCTGTTTGTCAGTCCACCTGTCTGTCTGGAAGCTCCTTTGAACTGGTACTCTCTCCAAAGGTTTCACGAGGGATGCCTTCATGTGGGCGTATGCTTTGGCATAGCTTTGACACACCAAAGGTGTCACTCCTCTACCTGTGGCATATGGGATGAAAGGGAGCACAACCCAGAAAGAAAAGAAATGAAAAATCTCCCTTTTATGTTAATGTCTTCCTTACACGTCACTGTACACCAGAATCGTGGCTGCATATTATCGGCTCTAATTCCTCATTCAATCACTGGCTTTAGAATCTCTGCATATTTGAGCCAGTCTTAGAATTTCAATTAGCCCTGTATCGCCTGCTGCCCTGATAACACAAAGCAGTGTGGCTTGATGACAATTATTGTTTGGGTTAATTAGTTACCTGCTGATGAGAAATATTGTGTGCCTTGTGTGTAATGCGTTGGTATTGTTCACTTTTCTCACAGAACCGGGAGCAGTGATCCATACTGCATTGTGCGAATTGATAACGAAGCCATTATAAGGTACAGTATGACTGATTTTTCCCTCCACATTCCATTCTAAGCGAATTGCAGGTTCTGCAGCTGACCCTGCTTCATCTCACTAAGTCGATTAGCATAGATTTAACAGGTTTTGAGCGAGATTCCCTGTACCAAAGCCCTTTTTCATTCACTCTTCGTAATTGAAATCCTGGTCATTATGCGTGCAGTAAACGGAAAACAAGCAGCAGTGCAGAAAAGCAGGAAAAGCCGAAACGTGCCAGCTGTTTCTTGCATTCTGGGCAAAATATTTGTTTAATTTAACTACTGTATTATAGCTAATGCTCAGTCCTATTCTTATACCATGACCACTGGTGCAACCCTTACGTGTCTAAGTGAGTCGTGATTCATCCTGAAGAATGCTGAGAAGTCTGCATCAGTATCTGCGTCAAATGACTCAAAATGCATCTTCTTTCTATTATCCTCCATGTGATGTTAATGTCATTTCCGGACTGTTCTTAAAACATGCATGCAGAAATGATTACATTCTCTGAGTGTGTAAGGGCAGTATGTGGAAGGATGGTGCTTGTGTGAAAAGGTTTTTGTTCAAGCTAATCTTGCTTAAATTAAATGTTTTTAATGCTTATTGTGCATATATGCTCCTTTATGAAAACCAGCAGTTGAACAAGCTTTTTTATTACCATCCTTTGTGGCAAGCCTTTATGTTTACACACAAGATGTCTTGGACCAGAGTGCACTGCCAGGTTAATGTTTTACTAGTTGAAATGTTTGGTCAAAGAATGTTAGCTTTCCCAATACGGTCTTACGTTTACCCCAGTTATTGGTTTCTATGTATGATCAATAGAGGGGCAGGTTATTGCATGCTAAGTGGGTTTTGCAACAGTTGGAGTTGTGTGAATTTGCTTGCTTTGTGACCTACTACGTCTGTCACAGTGATAACGTTGTTGACTTAATGAAATACATTTACATATGTGTGTGTAAGTAACCAATATATGGACATAACCTCAATCATTTTTTTGACCTCTGGGAAATTGGTTATCGTAACAGACCTATGTCCTACATAATGTAGCATGTCTGTGAGCCTTGGCGATAAGGCAAGGTTTCCAGATATCAGTGGATATATTGGAAAATAGTGTTGATGAATGGGGGTTTCAGAGGTGACTTTCCATCTATGAAAAAACAATGTTGCTTCACCCATCCCCATATGCTATAGTGATAATTTCCTATCAGATTTCTGTTTCCCACAGTTCTGTCCGTGCTAATAGTGTTACAGATTTTATTTTCCCCCAAATTCTGTGTTATTTTGCTATATCATAAGAAGGCAGGGTTACCCTTAGAAAGGGTGTGATTGACAACATTAGCTGGAAGAGACTAGACTAAATTGTTGTCAAGCTATCAGACAATTAGCTATTTAATCATCAACCCTTCTTGTTTAATAAAGTTTATATTAGAGACAACGTCAATGGGGTCATATTATTAATAATCCAGATTGTTTAACAAAAAAATATGTAATTGATAATCACAGTCATGAGCACTAAATATTACTATTAGCAGGTTAGCAACTAATACAGATCAGTCAATATTGATTTCATACTAAAATCAATTGATTTCATTTCTATTATAAACAGAAACCAACCGGTGGTTGCACTACATCTTCTATCCAAGCAGTCAGTGGTAAAAAGAGTAAACTGATTTAAAGTACTTTGCAAATTTTAAGCGGAACTTCATAAAATCAGATGGTTCTCTTTATAAATGAAAGTGATTTGGGAGTGTAAATTCATTTTCTAACAGCATTTTTCTTACTCAGGACAGCAACAATATGGAAGACTCTGTCCCCTTTTTGGGGCGAGGAATACAATGTCCATCTCCCACCGTCCTTTCACACCATGTCCCTGCATGTGATGGATGAAGACTCTCTCAGGTCAGGATCTGTCTGTCTCTCTGTGCCTGTTAGAACAGCTCATTCCAATGCTCATGTTCATTTACTTCTCTCATTGTGCTATTTCAAGCTAATGACTTAATATGGTAATTAACAGGGCCTCATAGCTAATCAGAGATCCCTATACTGTGTAGACTGTCTAGATATGAATTAATTATGATTAAATTTCTTATTATCCAGGGTGCTCTGACATTGTGCTATGCAGAATTTTGAATATGGTCACTGATTGAGGCTTGTATCATTCTGCATTTGATCATACATTTTTTTCTGGTCTCTTGTTTTCAGTCGTGATGATGTTATTGGCAAGGTTTCGATCATTAAAGAAGCTCTCACTGCTAAGCCGCAAGGTAAGGAAGCTTCCTAGAGAGAGTTCCCTCTCCGGGGGTTCTCTAACCTGGTATTTGAGAAAGGATTTTAGAGTCAGTTTAGGATCTCCTGTTTTGATGATAGAGCGCATGTGTGACCAAGCTACAATTCTTCCAAATAGATAGTCATCATCACATGGCTCAATATATCTCTATGTACAACCGCAGACTGAATCATGCAGGTCACATTTATCCGTTCCTCAATTAGAGATTACTTAGATGTTTCTTCCTCTTTTTTTGTTTCACTGTGAGTAAAGTTCATTTTACACTACATACACCAGTATTGTCTGTATCCTAATATCTGTCTGGTGTTTCTTTTTTGCCCAATGCATTTGCTAATCTTTTTATTCTCAATATAATACATGATATGAGCACAGTGGAGCACATTTAACAAATAAATTTTTTTTAGATATGTAGATATATTCACAAGCCTCTTTGCTGTTTTAACAGCGCAAGCACAAGGCATGAGAATAGGCTGTTGACGGGGTGTAAGATAGCAATTAGCATCAAGATGCACCTTAATTATGCACTGATAAAGCTACAACATCAGTATCAGCACCAATACTGCCAGTTACACACAGTATCGTATTGTCAATAGGAAGTACTAATAATAAAGCAGTCACTGATTGCCTGCTAAATGACACTTGACTAAAGCCAGCAATGTGTCCACAGTGTTTCAGTTTGTATGCTTTCTTAATTACACATGCTACTTTACCAAAATAAAACCTAAAAAAGTGGGAAAAAATGAAAAGCTCTCAATATTAGGATTTATAGACGCATATCAAGTCAAAGTTGGTATCGATATTGGTTGTGGCACTTACCACTGGTATGCGTGTATTCCTATTAAGTCTAAATAAAGAATGTTTCAGTTTTTTAATACAAAACGTTGTCCAACAGATTTTTCCCAAAAGGGAAAAATGGTCGATATGTAGTTATTCCTTGGACGGGCTCAGTTATTGAAAAGTGTTAAACTGAAAAAAAAAAACTAAACATTTGTGTCATGTAATTTAGTACATTGCTACTTACACTTTATGTTGTTTTTCCTTTGTAATGGGGGATGCAGGTTTTGTCCCTATCAGAGTTCTCCCCTCCTGAGAGAATCACACTGTGGTCTTACATAAACATCAACCGATCGTGGTCTTGTCAGAGTCCCACCAGGGGGCTGTTAGCTGTTGGTGTTGGTGGGCTGACTCATTGAGGGGCAGAGCGTGAGGCTGGAACTGATGTTCAGGAGTCTAAAGAGATGGGGGACTGAGTCATGGAACGCAGTGGGGACGGCCATTATCGTGAGTGGAGGAGAGCCTTACTCACAGCATGCTGGGGGCGATGACTAGCCTTGCTCGACCCTGCATCAGACTGTCTGGCCTGTAGGGCCAGAGGTCCAGTGCTGTTGGAGAATGTCTAAAAGACTTCGTTTTTTTTTTCCTGTGTATAGATTTTGTTTATATACATAGAGTTGCTAGTTCATTATAGGGCTGCAATGAATGATTATTTTGGTGGTCGACTAATCTGACATTATTTTTTCAATTTGTCAGCGATTATTTCTGTCATGCCCTTCATCTCTTCTCCCTGAGGGTATGACTCCTTTTCCAGTACTTGTTTTACCTCACCTATTAGGTCTCGTGGCAAATTAAAATAATGACCTATGAAATAGGGGTGTGACATTTTGTATTGTACATTATAATATCGGCCACATTTTTTTAATATCACATCAGGGTACTATATTTTTGCTGTTTTTTGCGAAAGAAAAAATACACACTGTTCTCATTTCCCATTATATATCTACTAGAGACAGATTATTTCTGTCTTGTATTATTTATTCTACTTTAATCCTTGGTATATGGAGATATTTGGAGTGCATTATTAGTATCATGACATTCTGGATCATTGCTTTCTGTTACAAATCTGATCAAATTATTGTATATCTCAGTTAGGGGTGTGCCATATCATATTGAATGCAATAATAAAATAAAATTTTCATTTTGTTGCAGTAGTGTATTCTTGAAATATTTTTTTTTAATCAGTGTTTTGTCATATTGCCAAGAGTAGCTTTATTGTGAAAATCCCATGAAATATTGTGATATTATTTTAGGGCCATATTGCCCGCCCCTACTATAAAACATACATATAAAACCCAAGCTTGATTGTTTTAAATACTGTATTGAGTCTTGTAATCACAAAAAAGTACTTGGTTTGCTGACAGGGCCAAATGGGAGAGGCAGAGGCAAGGTATCATTTTCAGTGCAGCATTGGGCTGCTGAGCCACATGGCCAAGCCATCTGGAACACTGGGCAGCAGTGAGGAGCAGGGTGCTGGCCTGATCATACCCCCCAGAGCACTGTGCAGTGCTGGCATCCTGTGTGCCACGCCCAGAGGTCATGGCATAATGCTGACACTTGTCCTCCTCAGGTCTGTGTAAGTGCTGCTCCGGAGATTAATTGCATCTGGTTGGTTCCACCAGGATACATGCTCAGTGGCTAAGGCAGTGTGTACAGCTCTGGAAAAAATAAGAGGGCATTTAATGATGATGTTTTTCCTTGATTTTACCAAATTGAAAATCAATAAAAAGATGAATGATCACAGCTATCAAACCAAGCTGAATTACTTGAATTCCTACACCAGAAGTGGCATAAAGTTATCCAAAAGCAGTGTGTAAGACTGGTGGAGGAGAACATGCCATGCGCTGTGATTAAAAACCAGGGTTACTCCACCACATATTGATTTCTGAACTCTTAGAACGTTATTTATATGAACTTATTTTCTTTGCATTATTTACAATCTCTGCATCTTTTTGTTATTTCTGCCATTTCCCTTTTTCTGCAAATAAATGCTCTAAATGACAATATTTTTATTTGGAATTTGGGAGAAATTCCAAATATACCTATAAATAGCAAAATCAAAGAAACTGATTCAGGAACTGAAGTTGTCTCTTAATTTTTTCCAGAGCTGTATCTATCCATTAGTGATGCTGCTATACTCCTGAATATATAAAACATATGTGTATAAAAACTTTATACACAAAAAAAAATAATTTAAAAGCCATTTGAACAGTGGTAGGATGGTCCCCCCTTATATGTGAGTCTCAGCCCTTCGAAGGTTTCTCCTGTGCTCACTGGGGATTCTGTATTCTGTATTTCCTATGTTTAATGTTTTGCCTGATTCTTTGTCCTGTGGTCATGTTTCTGTAAAGCTGCTATACTAATACATTTGATTTTATTTTAATTTTATATCTCCAAAAGTTCCAGAACAAATAACTAGAGCACTGCATGTACTAGAAGTCCTTCAGCATCTTTTCTTTTTATTCTCACTCTTCTTATTAGGCAAAAAAATCACTATTGAGCTATAAACAAAAATGGCTAACACACACCCACACTGGCCTCTGCAGCGTGCTTCCAGCCAGTGGATTCGCCCACAAGGGGGTATTCATGTGGGTGCTGTACAGAAACATTGTTTAAACATTAAAAGTAAAGCCTGAACTGATATGTAAGGCCTGCTCTGGCCTAACTCTGGCTCAAAATCTTAACTTCTGCTTCCTTCTTTGCTTATGGTTGTTTGCTTTTCCAGGATTAAAATGTTGCTGCCTCACACATCTGGATCATCAAACTTCTCTAACTATTACAGGCTGATGCAGAAGATGTAGAAGATCCTGGTGCTTTTGTAAGACACTAGAGGTATCTCTGTGCAGTGATTTAGCTCAGTTTTATATACCACAGCCGGTTGGGTCAACTGAGCCTACGAATCGGACAGGATTGCAAGAACACACTGACAGGTGGCACAGACAGGGTGCCAGACCCAAATCCAGATGGAGCACAGCGCTGTTATGTGTAATATACATGGCCAGGCTTGCATACTCAACTAATGGTTATGCTGAAGCTAATGCTGTTAAGATAGCACAACTGTTTCTTTTGAAACATCTAAACTGAACTGCAGTGAGAGGTCATCTCCATCCTTCTTAAGTTGGTGCAAAAACAACTGCATGTGGACAGAAAGCTGAATCAGGACAATAAGCTTGCAGGGACAAACAAGCAAAAAAACGTCCTGATTTCTAATTATTTCTAGCTGGCCATCAGGCTGTCAGTTGGCTTATTGTGCATGCTGGAAAGCATACTTTTCAAAACACAGCCGTCATGCACATGTGGGGCTCAGATGTGTGAAACATGGGCAAGGTGAAGCTAGGCCGGTTTAAACATATACTAACATATAACATATAGAAACATATTCTGGTTTGTTTAACAATTTTTTGTTTACTAAATAATTAACTTTTTTTTTCTTTATAGTTTGGATGACTTTAGTATTAATCTACAATGCAGAAAAAAACACAGAATTTTAGCTGTGTCTAAACTTTTGACTGGTACTGTATACAGTGGCATAAAAAAGTATTTGCCCCTTACAGATTTCTTTGGTTTTGCATTTTTGACATACTTCCATTTTTAGATTATCAAATAAACTTTAATATTAGTGAAAAAGCCTACCAAAATTACTCCAAAAGGGCATGGACAACTCATCCAGGAGGTCACAAAAAAACTCAGAACAACATTTACCATTTATCCAACACTGCTGATCCAAAATAACACAATGGCCTATCTCACATTTGCCAAAAAACATCCTGATGATCTCCAGGACTTTAGGTAAATGTTCTTTTGACCGACGTGACAAAAGTTTTTGTAAGTTGTGTTCCATTACATCTGGCAAAAAACACAATTTCAGAAAAAGAACTTTATACTGAAAGTAAAAGATTATGGTGGTAGTGTGATGGTCTAGTCCTGTGCATGTAAGTAAGGGTTTGTTTTTCCTGTTCCTCTCTACTTTTTTTCCTCCTGCTCTGTCTGTCTCTCTTTCTCCATGGAGAGAAAACAGCTTTTGTGTGCTCGGTCTCTCCAAAGGCGCAGCAGTACCATTTAGCGAGCAGGCAGTGTTGCAGAGGGCACGGAAATAGCAGTGCGCTCCCCATGCAGCCGACGTTGACAGGGTGTGAATGCATCGCTCAGCTGGAGGCTGGCGCGGGAGGTGACTGGTCCTGCGCTCCAGAAATCTAACCTTGAGAGTAGCTAGACCTGAGTTGCACGTCCATGCATACACACAAGCACATGTACACACACCCCTGGCAGGGGAACTGGGGAAAAGCTTTGACAGCGCTCAGCCCAGACGTGGCAAAACGGCTCAGCTAATAACATATGCTGGCGGCTGGTTCGCCACACGACATGACACTGTGGAAAAAACAGTGGTGGCCAATGGTCTGGCTTACCTAGCAGTTTATAACAGCAGGCTGACATCATTAGTTTCAGTATACGGTGGTGTCACTGGGCATGGAAAGAGTAGTAATAATGAAAGGGGATGTGTTAGAGACGCATGATGCAAGCATGGTAACATAGCAGTGATGACACTGGATGATGCATGAGAAAGAAGCAAAAAGATAGTGGTAGACATGAGTGTCTTATAATCCTAGGAAGGTCTGAGTCACTGACAGGAGCTCAAAGATTCCCATTGTGAAATACAGGGGGTAGAATCAGCCATAGTCCTATTTGTGTTATTTTTAAAATCTTTATTGTTTATTTATTTAAGTAAACCGTATAATTTTCTGTTTTTCTGTCCAGAAGCTAGGGTTCCCCTGTCACACATTCCCACCAGTGCTGAGAGGGTGTAAGTTAGTATGTATTTTACATAAAATGAAACACAGCATCTTTTTGCAACATTATTAGACATCTAAACACACTTGGAGGAAAATACTAACTCTCACACTTGCAAGCATTGTGTGTACTAGCATAAAGCGTGAGAGGGGGATTTTCTCACTTGCCAGCAATTTTTAAATATTTAATTTATGTTTTTTCTAATACATTCAAATTTGTCTTTTCTCTGTAATTTGTTAACACTGAAAGGCTATACATGGTTGTTTCTCAGACCTCTTTTTTATTTAGCCTTTTAAACTGAAAGACTGGGAACACCTGGGGAAGCCAATGAGGGGATGGGGTAACAAACAACCATTGGTGGGCTAGGGCTAGGGAGACAAGACAACAACAAAACTGGGCCATGTGCTTAAAAAGCAAATGTTGGAAGAAAACAGGTTGGGGGAAAAAGATAGGAACAGGTAGGCAGGAAGGCAAGACAGGAATAGAAGGGACAAAGAAAGGAAGAAAACATGACAGACAAGGGCTGTGTGAAACATAGTTTAAACCTCATGATTTGTTATATGGTACCATAGTCATTTTAAACCCAAAGGTGAGAACAGTAAGAGATCAAGAATTAAGAGAGATAAAATTCACTCCCTCTACACCTTGAACAAGAGAGAGAGAGAAAGAAAGAGAGAGAGAGGGAGAAAAGGGATAAGGGTAAGGGGCAGGTTGGTAAATTCAATGGTTACAGCTTATGCTGATGTCCGTACGTTTTCGGATTTAGGGCCCTCTCTGGTGAGAATGGGTAATGGCACTGAGCATGCGGTAAAATCATTTTAAACTGGGTGGGTGTGATGAGGTCTCCTTTCAGTGTGGATGAATCAGATTCCAGGTTATGTTCAGTCAGAGAGAGAGCGCTAAACTTCTGCATGCATAAATGCTTGTTGCTTTTTTAGCACAACTTGAATGTGCAAAGCTGTTGAACTAAATTTACTATAATTCCACAGCAAATACCTTTGTATGTACCAGATTTTCATGTTAAATAAATTTTTTTTAAAAGACTGCTGTTCTTGTACTTGCGTAAATGTTTTTGTATATGTAAATATATTTGGATATAAATGTAATTTTACAAGTAAAAGCATCTTTAATGTTTATTTGGTTGCAGTTTTTGCTGACCTGGGATCAGTAGATCAATGCTGACTGACCTTGGAACATGAAAAAGGGGCCTTGGGTGGTGGGCAGCCTGTTTGAAGCAGGAAAATTGACTCTTTAAAGGTTATCCCCCAGTGTTTTGTGTGTGTTGTAGCTTCATAGATTCACAGCTATTCACTGTCATGCAGTCTTGTGACTGTAATGCTTTAAGGCATGACACATTTCTTAAAGGCTCTTTATTTCATCTGTTCAGTTTCTTCGGGGCATTTTAGTATGGCTGTCACGTTCTCGCCTGTCACCACAATTGCGTAATCTAATTTTTGTCTGTGTGGTCCGGTGGGCCAGATTGAGGAGAGGGCTATCACACAGCCTGTCTGGCGGTTATTATAGTGATTTTCAATCCAATTTTCTCCTCGCACTCCAGCACAGCACACAGTAACAAGCTGTATTTCGCTGTTTCCTGTGAGATAGTGCTTTATATTAATTTCTTGTTCCGTTCTTGCTGATGAATTCTTTTATATTTAAGACCATAGAGATGCAGAAACTCAGGTCTGGCAAATCTCAGGGGCTAGTAATGGATTCAATTTACAGAGCCTATTAAGGTTTCAAACATCAAAGCTCACATTTATTTCTGAATGTGTCACTGTCAAAACATCTACAATTAGTCATGTTCGAAAGCAAAAGCAAAAAGAGTGATACATGGAAAACAAGTGGTTAAGTTTTGCCTGGTCAGGTTTGGTTTATTTTTAGGCTACTTAATGGAGCAAAAAGACATAATGGGCTTTCACAATGCTCACCCTGGAATACTAATGCACCACAGAAAACACCTCTGTGAACTTTTCCATAGTATTAAACAAAAGGCCATGTTAAACAGATGAAAGGTCTTTAGGCATTTAGGCTGAATGCAAAACAGCCCTCTTTTATATAGTGTTGTTCCCTGCCTAGAATGTCAAAGGTAGTTGACAGGAGCTGAAAGGTTTTTTGGAGTAGTCTCTTGAAACAAACATAAAATGCAAGTGTTATGTATTTTATGTTTGGAACTGGCAATGATATGTATATTAAAGCAGCCATGTTTAGTACTTAGGTAGTAACTGCTTAAAGTCTGTGTTTTGTAGTCATCACCTTGTTCTATGTCTATTCTGGAGATGATTTGCCAAGTCTCTAATGCAGCAGTTTAATGCTTCAGTTTCTGCTTAATGTCAGGCCCTGTTTCCTGTATGTGTTCTCATTAGCATATAGGCCTGGACAATAAAGGGTTTTCCATTTCCTCAGCTGTATGTTTGGGATCAACTGCCCAATGAACTAGGAGTCACATACTGACATCCCCGCCACCATGTTTCACAGATGAAGTGGTATGCTTCTGATTCTGATTATATGCAGTTCCTAAGAGTCAAAACCACTTTACTCCTATTCCTATGGTATATTCTCTGACAAATACATACCTCACCTCCTGAATGTTATTTCTAAACAATTGGACAGATAATTTGACCTTGTCATAGTAAGGATTTTTCTGCTGGCAGCTGAAGGTCTTCTTTGGCACCAGTCCCTTTAGTAAGCCCACCAGTGTGTTCTTGCTTCTTAAGGATCCCAACAGTCGATGTTGGTAATTATGTGGTTTGACTAATGGCCTTGTTTAGTCTTGGTTTTAGCTTTTGTCCTCATGTCCAGAAGCAAGCCTAAAACTGATTCTCAGTATGTGTTCCTGTTTGTAATTGTGTTCTTGTGGACCTGTCAAATGCCTGCATCTGTTTCAATGCTCAGATGTTTTCTTAGTTCTCCTGTGTTATTGAGAATACCTTAAAAGGGGACTTAGAATCCTACTTGATAAATGTTTTTACTAGCTTTGCTGGGAAGCATGAAACTGAAGCCCCTCCAAGAGAAGAGATATGAGGAGAGAAACGAGAGAAGATAAAAAAAAAGGGGGGAAGATGGGGAGGAGATGGGTGCGAAGTTGTTCAACATGCAGGTAGAGAGGAAGTGAGGGTTTATTATATAGGGCGGAGAATGGAAAGTGTAAGGGTGTGGATTAGTCTCCCAAAATTAAGTTATATGCATAACTCAACTTAAACTGGATGGCCAAAAAGGACAAGCTTGTTTTACGGCTGGCTTAACTGGTGCTTTCTAACATGAGATAACTAACATATTTTGTTATGTCAGCTGTAGTTGCAGCATATAAGAACATACAAATATTTTTAAAGGATTTAATAGCTTTTGTTTATTGATTTTATTTTGTGTGTAAGTAACAAACAGCAGTTTATACTTTTTTGTCCTTTTATATGCATTTCATTTTCTAAGCATGTATTTTCTGCACAGCTGTTTTGACTTTGATCCTGATGTGATTGTGTCTATGTGTGATAATGCATTGCCAAATCCTGCAGGTCTATGATCAGGTTAAGCTGCAGAAAAAGCTTTGAGGCTGTTAATTCTATTACATTAAGCTTCTTAAAGCCAGAGGGACAGTGGAAGGATATGATATGTCAGATTTATCCCGTCTCTTCTGTTTCCACTACATACACTGTGTGAGCGTGTCTGTATGCATCGCTGAAATGTGTATATGTATATATATTTTGCATTTAAGTATAACACAGTGCCCTTTACAGTTATTAGTACCCTTGGTAGGACAAAAAAAAAATTTTATACTGAAAAGAGGCTTTTCATTTTTTTTTTAGAATTGTTTTATTTCTGAGTAAAAAATAAAGAGTGCCCAACATTTGCTATATACCCTTTTTTATTTTTTGTTACTTTGAAACAGTAAAATATCAAAAATTGAATCTTGTCTTTAATAATAAGGAAATATTTGTGTCTTTTGGAAAAAACAGGTTACATGCTATTCTCAATAATAGATATTCTGACCAGGGGTATCCAAACCTTTCTATGCCACTGTCTTGCATACAGTATGTATTCAGTATGTATTCAATGTATGACACCAAGCCTAAATACTACATTACACTGCTTTAAGGAGCACCGATTACTGATACAGGTTATTAGTTGTAAAGGTGGAAGCTATCATGTTGAGACCAAAGGTACACTTGTTGTTCACTCTGTTGACTCATGAGAGCTGCAGTCAATATACATTTACAGTTTCAATCCCATCAAACTTTTTTTTGCAGTGTGCCAAGTCCTGCTGGAAAATGAAATCCACATCTCCATAAAGGTTGTCAGCAAAGGGAAGCATGAAGTGCTTTTAGATTTTTCGGGAAAACACTGCACTGATGTTGGACTTGATAAAACACAGTGGATCAACACAAGCAACACCAACACCAATTTTGCATTTAATTTGGAAATCAAGCAACTAGAGTCTGAAAAAAGAGTGAAGAGACACACAGTCCAAGCTGCTTGAGGTCTAGTGTGAAGTTTCCACAAATCTTACAGCACTTCATGCTTCCCTGTGCTGAAAACTTTTATGGAGATGTAGATTTAATTTTCCAGCAGGACTTGGCACACTGCCCACACTGCCAAAACTACCAGTCGGTCTTATATAATATTCTTATTTGTTGTTATTTGTTTGTTTGTAAGCCATAATCATCAGCAACAAAAATAAATAAATGCTTAAAATGATCACTTTATGTGTAAATACATCTATATAATATATGAGTTTCATATTTTGAACTCAATTACTGAAATAAAGTATATTTTCATTGATATTCTATTTTTTTGAGATTCACTAGTATATCAGGGGCATCCCTGAATCAGCAAGTGTACACAGCACATGCCAGTGAATCAGAAACAGCAGGACAATAATTTTGGCCATATCATCAGTCCTATGACCAGCTGACAGGTTCACATGGCTCTGCTCTTTTCTAACCACAGAAATAAGCACCTGAAGTTTGTTTGGGAACGGCTTCAAAGGTCAACAGAGACAAAAATAGGGCTTTTTGTGGACAAGGGGTAGTGTTTGTAGTAAAATGAGTCAAGGTCATGCAGAAAATGACCTAATCCCTGCTGTAAAGTATGATGGTGGATCTCTAATGTTGTGAGGCCCAGATAATCTTGTTAGGATTTATGACATCATAGAGTCAAATGCTGCAGATATTGTAGATAAAAATCAGACTACCCCTCCAGGAGGAAAATGCTAAACAAGCACCAAAGCTATACTGAGTGGATCTGTCATATTATTTTTTACCCAAGCTCTCAAGAAAGTTTGTCTTTGGGATAAAAGGAAAAGAATCACACACTAAAGCATTTGCTGAGATTTTTTTATGAACGAATGGTCCTGGATCTCTTCCATTTCAACCAGCATTATCAAAAACCAATTCAGAATACGGATTTGTTGAACACACGTGTTATCACATTTTGTATGGTAACATAGAAATCCTTACCTGAATTCTACTATTTCGCACACTAATTCTCACACACTACATGCAGACATCCATCCATGTAAAACTTTGGCATTTGTATTAATTTTTTATTTTATTTTGTCGTTATGTATGTATTTTATGTGCATACAGGGGTACATGCTATATATGTAGGACTCATACTATAAAAATTTTTTTGGATCATATATTGTCACAGAAATAATTGTTATTGTCATTTTATGACAATTGTATTTCACTAATATATTGATTAACATAATAGAACAAAATCAGTTGCACAGTTTTAAAAAGAAAGTTAATGAACTCTCTTGTCTTGCTCAATATTATTGGTGGTATTTCAGGAAAATTATGAATAATATAGTGTAATTATTAATATTCTGTCAGATATTCTACTTTCAAGACATAAGGCATTCCATTATTATTATTAATAAATATTTTCCTTCTTTTCTCTGATTATTGCATTCTCTTTACATTCACATTTTTTAGGTATTGCTTTGACCAGTAATTTTACTTTTTTGAACGGTACTTGTATGTGTGTATAACATTGTTCTAGAGTGTGGTTAATTATGTATTTATTTGTTTCATTTTGCCATGTGTAGGTCTGGATGGCTGGTTGAACCTCACTGAGATAGACCCAGATGAAGAGGTTCAGGGGGAGATTCACCTGCAGATCTCGTTGCTAGGGGATGGAGATATTCCATGCAAACTGCGCTGTAGAGTTCTCGAGGCCAGGTCAGAAGCTTAGAGAACTCGTATAAACTAATTTTCCACTTGAAACCAGTGCTGCTCTCCCTGTTACATATTTATAAATGTGCTATATAACATTAAATAAATGTGTAATTTATACATCTTTATTTTTGTTTTGTTTTCTAGAGATCTTGCCAAAAAAGACCGCAACGGTGCATCAGATCCGTTCGTCAGAGTTAGATACAATGGCAAAAGCCATGAGAGTGCAGTAAGCAAATGAGTTTCTGTTTTCTTTCTGTGTGTGTTTTTTTTTTTCTTTAAAGCTTGTTGTCTGTTGATTTATACTTTGTATAATATTTCAGACGGATTATTATATTTAATGTGGTTAATGTGTTCCATTGATCAACAAAACTGGATTATAGGATCCTTTGGTCTGTGGACACAAATTATTCATATTTTAGCCAAAAATTCCACTGCTTGAAAATGTATGAATACATTACGGTACCCGTAAGTGTTTAATTTACATAATGCTCCATCCACTAGCCTTTTTAATATGTTTCAGCATTCAGCAGTGATTCACCATTGCAGATTCCTCCAAAAAGCCTAGGCTTAAAATCTGTGTCTGGGGAAACTTGATTGTTATTAACTCTGAGTCACACTAAGATGGACTGTGAAATTGCTTTTTCTTTGCTAACCTCCTGAAGGGGCAGTTTAACTAAGGCAAACAATGGGTACACATTAGCTGTACCTTCTATTCATTGTTGATTACTAGAGCATATCTTTGCTAGAATTGTCCCCTTGATGCTGGTGAATCAAACGTATGCATCTAGGTGGTGAAGAAGTCCTGCTATCCACGCTGGAATGAGAGTTTTGAATTTGAGCTGGACGAAACATTGGCCGATAGCCTTCTCAGTGTGGAGGTGTGGGACTGGGACCTGGTCAGCAAAAATGACTTCCTTGGAAAGGTACAGTTTATCACCGATGTGATTTTGAAGTATACTATAAAAGCTTGCATTCCAGTAACTCACAGATATATGCTTAACTTCATATTATTCAAATTATGTGGTCCCAGACACATGCAGAATATTAATTTACTCCTTATATTGTCGTATATCAGTTATAAAAGGATGAGTATACATTACAATGGATAATCAGGAAAATCCTCAGAAAAATAGCACATCCTAAATCTCCTGAGCTTTTCACTTTGTTCTGCTTCACAGATTCAGTCTAGTATTAGCCTAATTTGGAGCTGTTTCAGAACAATCAGTGTGATCTGATGAGCTATAGGCACAGTTCACTTGATGAATGCTAATGCAGAGCACAGAAACTGAAGAAAGAACTCTAGCTAACAACATCTTGAGAGTGGGAATGGCACACAGAGTCTTCATCAGTTCACTGAAAAGTATGAATTCAAGTATTCAAGATTCAGTTTTTACCAGATCCAATGGCTGTCATGAAAATCAATGAAAATGAAAATCATTGCTATGCTATGTGTAAGACTTAAGTACAACAATGTGTGGATTAAGATATAAGGTCAAATAGCGTATACAAGGTTAGCTTGAGCCCTAGCTGTAAAGCCACACAATTTTAAAGGAACATCTTTATTATTTTTTTTTATGTAATTTTATTTCTAATCTTTTTTCCATTTTCTCCAATTTAAACAGCCAATTACCCAACCAAACCTCCCCCTGTCACTAGACTAGCCCATGCCTCCTCTGACACATGTAAAGTCAGCCACTGCCTCTTTTCAAACTGCTGCTGATGCCAAGTAGCATCACAGCGCGCTCGGAGGAAAGCGCAGCGACTCAGTTCTTGATACATTAGTTCACAGATGCCTTTTGCTCCGGACATCTCCTTTTGGAGTGATGTGGGGAGAGAGTTCCATCTACCCACCCAGAAAGAGCAAGGCCAATTGTGCTCTCTCAGGTCTCCGGTAGCTGATGGCAAACTACATGAACAGGATTCGAACCGACGATCTCCTCATCCTAGTGGCAGCGCTTAGCCCGCTGGACCACTCAGAGCCACATACATGTTTAGTAGAAAAGAATAATTTGTTTGGCTGTTTTGTTCCTTTAATGGTGAGAAATCTCAGTAAAGCTTAGAAATGTTTTTAATTTATTCTATCTTTTAATTTGTTTTTGAATTAAAGTAATTTCATCAAGTTACTGAATTTTTGGTGTTGGTGTTCAACTTACTGTCCTTTTTAAATTATTAATCCTTCAGTTGCACTGATCATTCATGTGAGATCTCTATTTGAATACATTTACAATGTTTATAGCTCTTATTTTGGTCTGGTAAACAGTCAGTCACATTAAATTTCCCACCCGCAAATAAATGTCTTGATCATCATCTCCAGCTTGGTGTTGCTTTGACATTTAATTGTCAAGTCGGCTGACGTTTGTCTCCTTGTTATCCCTCAGGTCCTGTTCAACATCAACAGGCTTCAGTCTGCACAGCAAGAGGAGGGCTGGTTTCGCCTGGGGCCTGACAAACCCAAACACAGCCAGTATGAGTGAGTGCCTTTGATTTCATATCATTTACTTTCACAGCAAGCGCCAATAAGGAATGACCTTCGATGCTTCTCTACAGGCTCAGTCATGGTACACATTAGTTGTATATAGGTTAGAGTTGTATGCATATTAGGCCCTGTCCGTAGGTATCTAGATATTTGAATAAATTTAATTATGTTCGTTTTTAGTTTCTTTTCACATGAGAGCAGATTTTTTTATGTCAGTAATATTGAAGGTTTTTTGCCAAAAAAGATTTTGGCAAGCATTGACAGCACACTGTTTACTTGCACATGATTGTTTGTTGCTGTTTCCATTTGTTGAGAATGCAGTGCTTCTGTGAGATGACTAGGTTGTAATGGTTTGATATTTTGGGGGTTGATAACATGTTTATAACTACATTTAGCTTTAAAATAGTATAGTCAAAGCAGTCAGAATGTACTTCCTCTTGTTCTTTTAAAGACAGTTGTTCTCTGACATGTTTTACTTTATTATAAGTATATAATAAACTATATTTATTGCTATATTAAAAGATTAAAGTTGAATAAAATTAAAGGAGAATAATCTAATTATACACATAAACGGCCACACAGTAGGAAGTAACATAACATAACATAACATAACATTCTTTTTAGATTTATTTTCTTTTAAAGCTTTAATTTTTTACTATTATTATAATAAGCAGGCATACTGTTTGCAACACAACAAGGTATTAGTCTGTTTTTAATTATGCATGCCTGCAGAGTTCTCCAGGTGTTTAAAAAATAGGCTATGGGATATGGAAATAGGATAATGGAAAAATAAGATATAAAAAAAAAAAGACATTGTAATTTCTTTTTATTTTGTGACATATATTACAATATGTTCATATATTTTTTTAATTGTTTTAGAACAATTTCAGCATGTCAGGATTTTAATAATGAACTTATGTAATAATGACTGATGTACACTGACATACACTGATTTAGACTGTTCTCCGAAAGTCGGTGCATTGCACTACTCCTGATAAGCCTTACAGCGGTGTAGCCTGTCAGCTAGAGGTGGGTGGGCCTTTTGTCCCAAAAGTAGACCTTTTAATTACAGGCACAGCTTTTATTATATAGATGGGCCTTTGAACTGATGCTATTATGCTATTATTAACCACAGCAATTCTCTATAATTGTCTATTAGTACTGTCTCCTGCCGAATTTCAGAAATTGTTAGTGATGCTATTTTAGTTGTAGTTTAGTTAATTTGTTGCAGCTGATGTGATGGATTTGGCAGCCACTTGTGAAGAGCTAATAAAATGTTGCAGAATTGGCAGGAAGAAGTTCGCTAAAATACGCTCACCTACTCATTTTATTTTAGGAAGAGCCGTTCTATATTCTGAGAAAATTAAGACAACTGCTTCAGTGCTGCTGCTTTAGTAATGTAATGACATTTTTTAGACTGTAGGCCTACCATTTTGTGTAAATTTGAAATTTATTTACTTAACAAAAATAAAAGTGTAAATAGAAATGTGGCAAACACTATAGGGTAACAACAGATTCTAAAAAGTCTTAAATTGGTTTAGCAAAGAAGATTAATTCATCTTCAAATGTTTTAAATCTAACCTGTAGGTCTTATAAATGTGAATACAGTTTTGATCACAGTTCATAATGCATAATAAATAAACATGGCAATAATGTGTTCTACATCATTTCTATAAATATGTGTATTTATGAATGCTTTATAAATGCATTATAATGTGAGTCATAGAATAATAGACATGGCATTCATTAAAAGTGTTACCAAGTTATCCTACTGGGTTAACCTGTAGCATAGCATTTATTAGATCTGAAAAGGGCAATATTTTTTCAATATTATGCTCATTATTTGCTTTTTGCTTGGGTTACATGTTTTAGTGCATGAACAATGTATGAAATATTGGTCAGAAAATATAGAAACCAGAAGTCTGTAAACTTAATATTAGTCTTTTTGTGCTTTTTGTCATTTTGTTATTGTTAAAGTGGTCTTAATTTTGATTGTGAGTTGTATTAAAAAGTCTTAAAAAGGAAAAATGTAAAATTTCCATTCCATATTGTTAACAAACATCAATATTCATTTAGCTTTTCATTTAAATTTGTGTTCTACCCTGAACAGCAATACGAACTAAAAGTGTGACACCAGTTGGGAAGCCAATTTTTTACTGTACCTTTTTGTCTACTACACTACTGGACTACACTGTGTGTTACGCGCTGACAGTGTCGTCACTGTTTGGCACAGGCAGCTGCTCCTCTGCGTTAGCTGGCCGTGTGTGAGGCTTTTGCAAACTTGTGCGCGTCTGTTCCCGTCCATGTGCTGACAGGAAGTACTAATCCTTTCCGTGGCTAAATCCTGGGATTTTTTTTTTTTTATTCTCATTCTCTTTCTCTATCTCTCTCTCTCTCGCTCTGTCTCTCTCAACGTCTCTCTTCTGTCATGTGGATACGCAGGGAGGATTATAAAGCAGGCATGCAGAGGAGGAGTGGGATGGCAGGGCTTACGTAAAAACTCAAAGGTTTTGACCAGATCTAGAATATCGGGATTGGCCAGTGGTGATGAAAAACACGATATGTCAGCGTGTGTGTATAAGGGGACAGGGGGATTAAGAGGGGAAGTATTTTGAGGATGCGTTGTGTCAGTGTGACAGAGATTACAGCCTAAATCATTCATTCACTCTTTATGTGTTTGCTGATTCATTCATTTATATGCTGTTCACAGATCCTGATCTGTAAAGAGGTCATTATATCCTGACCTCAGCTATTTACAGCAAACTGCTTTGTATTTAGTGGGTTTAGTGTGCTCGGTTCTCCAGTACACAGAACTACAGGGCCTTCAAAAAGGTGGTAAAGGATTAGAAACGAGTCAGAGCATATAGCCGTAACATATAGAAATATTCCAGCTTTTCAGTAGAGGAATGAATTGAAGTAGAGCTGGGCGCTATTTTAAAAATAATCACAATTTTCATTATACACTGTATTTATCTTAATGTGTTTATTTTATTCTTAAAAACACAATTTAAGCCACTATTTTTTCTCTCATGCATAGCACAGTGATTATTGTTCAGTTTTTGCTGCTCATCATCCAGTAAGCAGCACAAATTATACTCTCTGCAATTAAGTGTCCAGTTGGCTCAGTGTTCTTTTAGCATTGATGGCATCATCCATATGCATAAAAAATCATATTGACGATATGCTAAAAATTTGTATCACAGTACAATATAATATAATTTTGCCCAGCTATAGATTGAAGAATTATCTTTAAGATATTTCACAATTTTTTCATTTCATTTGTTAATAAACATCAATTTCAGCATTTTAGGATTGCAGCACATTCCATATTAAGGTGGGACTGAGGCAATGTAGGATTGGTAATAAAAAAAAGTGAAAAAAAACATTAAAATGTGGTGTAATCAGGTGATTGTACTTGTTACTTGTTACAAAAGCATTATCCATTATCCAAGGCTGAGTCTATAAGGACCAAAGATGATCAGATGGTTAGAGGATCAGTTGGTCTGGCTTTTGAGTGGTACAGCGGTCTAAAGCACTGCCACTATGATCGGGAGATTGCTGGTTCGAATCCTGGTCATGTTGCTTGCCATCAGGTGCCGTAGCCTTGAGAGAGCACAATTGGCCTTGCTCTCTCTGGGTGGGTAGATGGTGCTCTCTTCCCTCATCACTCCAAAGGGTGATGTTGATCAGCACAAGGTGTCTGTGAGCTGATGTATCAGAACCGAGTGTGCTGTGATGCTACTCAGCAATGCTGCGTCAGCAGCAGTTTGAAAAGAGGTGGTGTCTGACTTCACGTGTATCGGAGGAGGCATGTGCTTCTCCCTCCTGGTGTTGATAGAGGGAGTCCTAATGAGAGGGTTGGGTCATTGGCCGTGTAAATTGGGTATGTTAGTTTAGTCTGCAAATGCATGAAAAGGTCTGTTTAATACAGTGTTGCTCAAAGAAAGTTGGCTGTGCATAATTCAGTATGTAACGATTGTGAAGTGTGGATGCTGCACATATTACGAAGTCAAGGCTGTGGAAGAAAAGGATAAGGGAGCTGGACTGGGTTGCCTGCACCAACATCTGCCCCATACTGTTGCACACATTAGGATGTGTCTGCAGGTTGAATAGTACAAAATAACACCTAAAACAATTAATCGATTGGTATCAACAATGCCCAATGTCTTCTGACAAGGAATTTGAAAATTGAATAAAGTGATAAATGCTTTATTGTCCCAACTTTTTTGAACTGTGTTGTAGCACTGAAAAGCAGGAATTGATGTATATTAACAGATTAAATTAAATTAACCAGACAAGACATGTAATATTTTCATTTATCTGGTTTGGGGTTGTACAGTGTAGATTTTGACATTGCAAATGGCAGTCAGAATAAAATGTTGCTTACATCAGTGTCCTAAAATATTCCTAGCTGGTTATGTATTCATCTGTTAGCGTGTATCTAGAACGCTCAGTTTTACAGAGACACACAGAATTAGATTTTAGTGAAAATCCTTTTTATTAATGTCTGTCCATCTGTTCCTGCTTCGAAAAGGTGGAATTAAATTGTCACTGCTGATCCCAAACAAAGGATTATTTTCCTCCAGTTTGTGTTGCAACATTCACCTATTATTGTGATATTTACAGTGTTTTTGACCTCAATCAGTCAATGTCAGTCAGTACAGTGTTTTGGAAGCATTTTCTGTTTGAATGTTTTGTGGCTTATTCATATTTTATCAAATATGTGTTAACTGTTAATGCGCATGCGTGTCCCACGGGGGGGGTGGGGGGGGTGGGAGGGGTCGTTCTGAGGGAGAGCGATGTAATGGTGGTTGTGTGAATACGGAGAAGTAAAGTTTGGAGTTCGTTTAAAACGCGTGTCGTCTTTGTTCACTAACAATATGTACAGCAGGCAGCATGCATGCACTGGCAAGAGCTTTACATAAACCTAGTAAATGGTATTAAAAAGGTTACTGCTATTTGGTAATATGCCAAGTCGTGTATATATATATATATATATATATATATATATATATATATATATATATATATATATATATATATATATATATATATTTAGGCCAGGTTTTAATCAGTTACATTATATGTTCTTTTATTTTTATTGAAACAACCCCCTCCTCTAGCATCCTTGTTTAAACACAGGGTTTGGATGTATTTAAATCTCAATTTGCAGGACAAATGGTGAAGTATGAAAATGATTTTGGCCTCCGCTGCCCTCTCTGTGTAGTGATGTCATTCTAATGAATTTGGATGCTGAAAAAAAAAGAGATGCCCATTAAGCACCCATAATCTACCCCTCCTCCCCCGGATCTGCGCTCAGTGAATCAGTCAAGCCGGCGTTGTTGTTATTTATTTTGCCTCTTTTCCTTTTTTTTCCGCCTTGCACACCATCTTCTTCCTGATTGGATTTTTGACGGCCCACCATCTGTTGCCTGCTGTTTGGTGACTGGCTGTTGATGGTGCTGCTTGGCACACACAGACTCTCACACACACACACACACACACACACACTCACACACACACACAAGCACGCTTCAACCTCCCACTTTCCCTTAAGTGTTGCCCCTCTTCGGCATTGAGATTATGTACTGCAAGTGATCAGCGGGTGTGGGTGTACTATGAGTGGGCTCAATCAAAATATCACAGCCAGGGCCACTCAAACAAAAACTGATGCGACCGGGCTCGTCAGGAGAGCAAAATAATGGTTTGTTTTTTATCTTGTGTGCTCAGCTCAATTCTAGCATGCTCCGTCATAAAAGTAGGCAGCAGGTCGGATGAAGTGGAAGTGTGGATTGTGGAGGACAGTCGTTAAAAAAAAAGACGAAACTCTGAAAGAATGGAGAGAGCTAGCACATTTATTGAAAATAAATAGCTTATTCCTACTGACAACTGATTGACCTAGAAAAAATATTATGAACAAAATGAAAGATACAAAAATTACTGTTTTGTATTCTAAGAGCTGTTAGCTCTGTAGTGTTGCTGTGCTAATAGCTACTCACAGTACAGGTTGAAAGAAACAATGGATATTCAGTTGGTGGGGTTAAATCTTTACATCCTCCACAAGTCATCTACAAAGGTGTGAAATTGAACTGAAAAAAAAAGCCAAGCCTAGGATATTAAATAACTTGTGTCTGCAGTTGTAAGCCAGCAGGAGTTCCATTAACCGGTTGAATAAGGTACTACAGCTTTCTGTGACCAAGATGTTCCTACAGTGAGGGTCACACAATCCTGTAATCCACATCTCCCCAATGTGAACTGATTTCCTTTAAAACTAACGATCAATCACACATTTTGGCAAAAAAAAATATATATGATACGGATACATAGCTGATTTTAATTTGTACAGATGCAATGAAATAGAAATTTCTAGGCTGATATGCTAATTTGTGATCATTTTGGCTGATACTGGCTGTCATGAAATTATCATTTAAATTAATTATTAAATAAAAACAAATATTGCTAATTTTTCAAATGTTATGTTGAAGATATCCCCACACATATTCTATAAGTCTGAGATGAGTTGAAAATCAACAAAATTAGTAAAAATGGGCAAGTCACCTAAACGTTTATTTATTTGCCTGTTTGTTTGTTTAAAGTGAAACTGAGGGAAACCTCAGCTTCTCATTTACCAACTTCTAATTTGAATTTTTCATGCAGCTGTTACATTCAATACAGGTGCCAGAATGACATTTTTATCTCAGAGTTTTAGTGCGTAGGCCAATAAAGTTGTGTACAGAGACTGTGTACGTGTCGCTGTTCCCATTCATTCAATGAAATTAAAGCCAAAATCTTCCGCCATGTTGGCGATCCTGATACCCGAGTCTGCGCAGTAGAGACCAGAGGAGGGAGAAAGACTGTGGAGAGACAACCTACTCATTTAAATAACCCCGCCCCTGAGGGCTGCCTCAAGGTCACAGACTGCAGAGCGGAGCGGAGCTGACGGTCTCTTATTGGTCCCGCCCATAACCAGCCCTTTTACAATAACCACACCTTTTTTGAATAGAGCTGAATAACGTTTTTAAAAACGAGTTCTGTGGGGATATAAAATTTAACAGTATAAGCAGAGGTTACACTAGCTGTTGCATTTAAATAATGGAGGTAGAATTGCAGTATATTGGAAAAAAAAACGTGATTGAAAGTTGTCTGTTTTGCCATTGAAACCTATGGGGATGGGTGGGGTTACACAGCTTTCTGCAACCGAACAGCAGGGGGTGCCCGACCTGTGGTGGCTTCACTTTTGAGAGACGATGCTCTGTCCAGCTATACATGTTGTGTATGGTTGTGTATAATTCTGTAGTCCTTATTATGCAAATATTTGGTCTGACATTAATTTGCAATGACAAAAATTAATGGTGTTTACAAACTATCACACTATACAAACATCGATAGGGTTTTCCATAAATTGTCTCCATCACGTTATGTGGTAAACAAAAATGTTCAGAACCTTATACATCTTATACACACTCGACTGGCAAAGTGGGCTGGGTTGTGTGCTTGTTTAAGAAATTGCTTTCTAATGAGGCCGCATTATCAACTTTTTGCATTATCAACTTTTGATTATAGCTCTGTAAAAAAATGACACCACTTAAAAATGATGAGTTTCTTTGATTTTACCAAATTGAAAACCACTGAAATATAATCAAGAGGAAGATGGATGATCACAAGCCATCAAACCAAGCTGAACTGCTTGAATTGTTGCACCAGGAGTGGCATAAGCAGTGTGTAAGACTGGTGGAGGAGAACATGCCAAGATGCATGGAAATTGTGATTAAAAAACAGGGTTATTCCACCAAATTATGATTTCTGAACTTTATGAATACACACTTGTTTTCTTTGCATTATTTGAGGCATGAAAGCTCTGCATCTTTTTGTTATTTCAGCCATTTTTCATTTTCTGCAAATAAATGCTCTAAATAACAATATTTCTGTTTTGAATTTGAAAGAAATGTTGTCTGTAGTTTATAGAATAAAACTACAATGTTCATGAAGTGGTCTTTTATTTTTTTTCAGAGCTGTATTTATAATATATATATATATATATATATATATATATATATATATATATATATATATATATATATATAAATTATATTATATATATATAATATATTTCAATTCCAATGCCAGCATATTCCTAATAATAACAGGTCCCAAAGTAAATTAAAAGAAAATAAAGGCACAAAATGCTATTAAAATGATACTATTATTATTTATCACAATTATTTCTTACACAAAATACTATACAACAAATGTTTATTGTGTGGAGTAGCATTAGCTTACATGTAGTAATATTCATCTCTTTCATTAATGACTCATAATCCAGAGCATCCAGCCATATAGGGTACCTATAGGGTTTTAAAAATATTTATTAATCACAGAACATGATAAAGCATTACATTTAAATAATTTATACATAACCACATCCAAATCTTTGGCACTTTACTGCATGGCTCAAACAGAGATGCTGGAAAGAAGTGGATGGTTGCTCAGATGTAGTGAAATTGAGTATTGCAGGGGATGCTGGTTGAAAATGGGGCAAACAGCATCCCGTATTAAAAAAGGTGCACGCCCATTGGCGGCAGAGCTGCTGGCAGACTGTATTACGAGTTGTTACGAGCTCCAGCGGGTGGGGTGCTCCTCTGACCTTCAGCAGCTGCTGACCGCAGACCGTGATATTGTATCCCCTTCCTTGACTGGCTGCCGTTAATGTCCTCATTTTTAGTTTGTTTTGTCGCGCCAGCCCTGTAAAACACTTCTACCCATGCAGCTATAAAGTCTAGTCTACCATTTCATTTCTGTAGAGCGCTTTGCTCAGGATGGTTGCTATAATGGAGTCATTTTCTTTATTATTGTTTGTCTGTCCTGCTGGTCATATTTCCTGGAATGCTTAAAGTGGAGTGAGTCAGGGCTTGTTTTTTGGGATAATCTGTTTTTGTTGAATTCTCTCTAGGCTTAAAACCAAACACATTTTGAATTTGCACAGGAGGCTTTTTTTACTGATGGAACAAAACTCATGTCTTGTTTTCTTTGTGTTGTCAGCGTGGAGGGTTAAGTACCTTTAGGCTATGTGATGATTAAACTAGCGTCACTCAATCTGGTGCCAACCCCCTCCCTGACTCCCTCTCTCTCTCTCTCTCTCTCTTTCGCTCTCTCTCTCTCTCTCTTTAAGAGGCACTCTGGGCTCCTTGCGGCTGCAGCTGCGGCTCCGTGACGAGACGGTCCTGCTGTCCAGCCATTACCAGCCACTCACTGAGCTACTGAGGCAGTCCGTTGGGACTCACCTCAATGTGAGTCTGCGTCATTAACATATTCCACCTCCAACCAAAGCCTACACAGTATTACAGTTCTAATTTTAGATGGAATACGTTTAATTCTATTTTTAGGAACTGAGGTTGTTTAGTTCCTCTAGTGACAATCATAGAAGGTCATAACTGGGTTTAATAGCATGTTTTTAGTTTTGGGCATATCTTGGAAATGGTTGGGGAATTGTTATATTGTATTAGTTTTACATATGTCATCATGCATGCAAATAGAGGTGGCCTATATGATAATAATTTATTGTTTTAATATTTTTCTTTTTCTTGTTTTCATATCAATAACCCTACATACTATATATTTCATTACAGAGAGCATAATTAGTACAGTTTAATTTCCTGAAGGACAGGACATTTTAAATACAAACCACTGAATTAAAAATGGGATAGTATTTGGAAGGGTGTTTTTTTTATGCACCTGTCGCTAATGTTGCATTTTGACTAACATATTTGAAATTTTGATCATGTGTTTGAGATACATATTGTGTATAGTGAACCGTTTTTAAATGTTGTGATATAATATTTTTACCAATCCCCCCTTCAGGTAAACCTTCCATACATTTTAATTGATCGTATTATTTTGGTTTTATGGGTCAGGGATAACTAGAATAATAGTAATAATAGTTTTCAGTTTCTCATTTTTAATAGCTATTTAAGAGTTTGTTTAAAAGACTAATAGATGTGTTTAGATCGTATTATTTTGGTTTTATGGGTCAGTGATAACTAGAATAATAGTAATAATTGTTTTCAGTTTCTAATTGTTTTAATAGCTTTTTAATAGTTTGTTTAAAAGACTAATAAATGTGTTTAAATCATTAACATCCATGACAACCCTTTGATATTTAATTTACATCCATTTCTGTGGACTCTTGTATCTAGCATAAGAGTTGAAAGCTCATCTTTAACTTATACAGTAAGTGGTAATCATTGAGCGTAATCACTATGGGCCTTTATGGAGCCAGTAAAGCAAAAATAAATTTGTTTTTAGAGCCCTTTTACAAAATTGTTTAGCTTTTGTTTTTGTAATTTTGTATTTTTGGCATTTGCTAATAAGATCACCCAGTTAGATACATGTTGCTTGCATTGTGACTTGCTTGCATTGTGACAATGCACTTTATGTCCATAATATTCAGTCCTGTTTCACATATTTGACATACACCAACTGTGTGCATCACAGGGCAACAGGCCTGATCTAATCATGCTAATCGATGAGACAACAACCTCAGAGAACAGACAGGAAGTAGCCAATAACCTGGTGAAGCTGTTTCTGGGGCAAGGGCTAATTAAGGAGTTCCTGGATGTGCTGTTCAAACTTGAACTGGAAAAGACAAGTAAGAACACTAACAAGCCTATTTCAACAACACACCCTTTAACTGATTAGTCATAACTAATTAGTTTTTACATGTTTTTTGTTTGTTTGTTTTTTCCTCAGCTGAGCCCAACACGATATTCAGAAGCAACTCTTTAGCTTCCAAATCCATGGAATCATTTCTAAAGGTAATTCTGTATTACAGATGATTTTAGGTGTGATAAATAATGTAGTGTCTTTTTTCTGGAACATCCAAGCCCATTATATAAACCTGTAGCTGGTGAAATTCTTCCTCTGCCAGATGTTATTATCTAAAAACCACTTTGTTCTGTGCTGCTAGGTGGCTGGAATGCAGTATTTGCACAGGCTTTTGGGGCCCATCATCAATCGCATTTTTGAGGAGAAAAAGTATGTGGAATTGGATCCTAATAAGGTGGAGCTGAAAGAGGCAGGGTAAGAAAATAACAGAGCAATAAGAAACCTACTTCATTAGGGAGGGAAACTTAAGATGATTTGCCAAATAGAAAGATGCCAGACCATCACTCTTTTCTGTGTCTTGAGTAAGCACTGGAAAAATTAAATGCATTTGAAAGTATTTGATTTTAAAACACAATTATCCACATAAAAAAACATAGTACACAATCATAGTTAATATGTTTTTGCAATTATTGTGTTGATGGAAATATTATCCATATTTCAATTAAGAAAATCGCCTCTGTCCAATGAAAACAGTAATTCTCCAAAATGGTGACTTTACAAGAGAAAGCAAAAATCTTAATACACAATTAGAACATTTCATTCACACAGTGTTGTACGTACATGTTTTTCACATTTTCAGCATGGACATTTATTGTACACTCTATCAGTGCAAAAGACGTCTTTGGGCAGGCCAGATTAACTATTATCAAATTTAGGTGGGAGGATGGTTGTCCTGGACTCCCGTTTTTTCACCTGAGAAATGAGGATATGGCACACCTACAAAGTGTCTCAGAAACAAACGCTTACAAAACAAAGGTCTTTGTAGTCTCACAAATGTCTTAATTCACATTTAAAATTACATTACATTTTATATAAGAGCATGAATGGGCATTTTGGACTTGTACAGCTTCAATAGGGATAAGTCACAAACCCATCGCTTCTTCTGTCTCATACTTCTTCTGTGTGTCTGGAGGGCCCTTTCAACAGCACAAAAACTAATATCCTCTCAAGAGCTACACCTGGGCTCACTTGAGATTGAGTATAACTACACGAGCTCTGTGGTGTCCTGGTGCTCTGGTTAGTTTCAGCCCAAATGCAGTTTGTGGCTGCTTAGCACCACATACAAGTGATTCTGCCCAATAAAAAGGACTTATGAATTTAGAAAAAGGACTGATGGCATAAAACAACATTTTAAAAACTGTTGAACTAGCAGAACATCAGTATATAAACAGGCGAGTTTTTCCATCTTAAATAGCTGATAAAGCGAGATGTATGGATGAGAACCGAACAGAAACTGCTGATGAAAGGTGGAAACCAATTAAGGAATGAGAAAAGCAGAAAGGAAGTGTAGGCACCTGCTCATTAGTGAATAAAGTAGAAAATGCACCTGTTACCCACAACTACAGCCACAAAGATAAGTGAAAAGGGATTTAGGTAAGGGTCACTTAGGAGATATAATGTAATCCCATCATTTATGCAGATACAGCAATATCTAGTGGCTCAATGCACCGGTGCATTTATAATTATTCCAAAGATGTGTAAAACCAAAAAAATCCCATCAAGCAGTGTGAATATTTCATTAGTAACTCCATTGCTAATTATTCTAACAGATACTGGTTCAATTAGGATCACTTATTGTTTTTCATACAAAAAATACATACTTAAACCTTTTTAATGTTTCACTACTTTATTACTTTTAAAAGACAAACATTTAGAACAAGTTTAGGACTAGTTTTACATATCATTCCAATTTTGTTTTAGTTTTTGTTTTTGCAGGGGGTGGTTGCAAATATGTGAGATTTTCATATTATATGTGGATTTTACTAATTAAGGCAAGCAGAAGAAGTTTTATACTGAAAAAAAAAACTTTTTTTCCTAGATCTTCAAACTTTAAAACAGGTCAATTTGACTCGTAACATAACAGGAGGGTTAAATTAAACAGAGGAAATTTGTTTTTTTTACTGTAAAACCAGACTGTATTTTATTTGAATTACTGCTATATTATAACCAGCATTTGGGAAAGCTTGGTCATGACAGAACAATTGTGATTTTATTGGCAAATATGTTAAAAGCCTGCCTGTAGCTTCTCTAACTATACTTGTGGATTTAGGTGCACGGGTCTTCATCGTCTACACACAGAAGCCGACGTGATTCAGCAGAGCTCTAGTCTCCTCCAGTCGTACCTCTCTGAGCTCCTCACTGCTATACTGCAGTCAGCCTCCTACTGCCCCCTGCTGCTGTGTCAGGCCTTCCAGCAGCTCTACCATCGAGTGCAAGCACGCTTCCCAGATCCAGAGTACAGGGTATGTAACAAGAATTTATTTTGATTTTTGCAAGAATGATCTACCATATTCTTTGTCAATTTCCAATGATTAATTAATCGATTCTGCCATTATTTGTTCATTAGAAAAAACTAAATATATAGTTTTTGTTTAAAAATGGTTTCGTTGGTTTCGTTATGCAAGACTTCCTTAATATTTCCAATCTCTTATCATTAATCACAGCTCTGTCTCTCGTCTTTGCCCTCACAGAAAGTGAAGTTCATTGCCGTGACCAGCTTCCTGTGTCTGCGCTTTATCTCTCCTGCCATCATGTCTCCCAAGCTCTTCCATCTGCGGGAGAAACACGCAGACGCCCGGACCAGTCGTACACTTCTGCTGCTGGCTAAGGTAAGGTTTGCTCTTAACGTTCTGGGTGAAGAAAATTTTACTACCCGATCTGTGTCAACCTGATTTGGACTGCTAATCCATAGCAGCAAATTCAGAGATACTAAACTGAAAGAGACCCTCACAATACCCAATTTACATCACTTAAAAATTGCTAAACATTTATTCTGAATAGTGGTATTTTTTGGAAGGGGACAGTAATAAAGGTGTAGTGTAGTAGACTAGATCTTCTTCTTACTGTATTATAATATCCCAGGGTAGTTTTACTGCATTATAATATCTCAGGGTACTTTTGAGGTGTTTTAAACTAGAATATTGTAATGTGCTGCTGAGTCTTACTGAGAGTTTTAATAGTGTAGCTCCATATTCCATTTTCAACAGCTTAAAAAGAAGAACTGTGCCATCTGTGACTGTGTTTGTGTCTATGGCCATGTGAGTGTGTGTGTGGGTGTGAGAGAGAGAGAGAGAGAGAGAGAGAGAGAGAGAGAGAGAGAGAAAGAAGGAATACACCTTAGCAAAAATAAAAGGTAATCTACCTTCTGAACTAAACAGTAAGCATTGCTATGTTATATCGCTAAATAAAACGTTTGATGCGTCACTAGGCTCTTTCAATTTTGCTGAGCGTTAATTTTGCGTTAAACAAAAAAATAACAAGTTAAAGTTTCCAGATTAACTGCACGCGTTAATATTGAGATAGGAGAGAGAGATAGGAAACAGATTGCCTAGTCTGGGTACACCATTAGAGTGTTCCTTTAGAATGGTTTAGGACACTCATTTAAATTTGGGTTGGTGTTTAACACTACACTTTTATCATTAGTTTTGAGCACTCTGATTCTTATTCAGGCTGATTTGAGGTCTATTTTTTTAACCTTTAATTTGGGTTGTCTTGAGAATTATGTAGTAATTCCATCGTGCAGCTTTGGTTAATACTTTATTGTCATGCTCTCTTATTTTTTGACACTTGCATCCTCTTATTTATTGCATTACTGTTATGCATTCTCCAAACAAGGTTAGTTGGCCTTGAAAAAGATTTGCGGTTGCTATCATATTATCTATACATCAGACTGTTTTAGTGGATCAGCAAATTCAGCATTAGCATGAACATATATATTCTCTGTTAAGAATAATGATACAGATTAATACTAATTTCTATAATTAATTCACAAATGCACCTGCAGTTTGTTTTGTAAAGGTCACCAACTGTGTTTGTTCCCAGGCTGTACAAACCATTGGCAATCTTGACACCCTGGTCTGCTGCTCCAAGGAGCCATGGATGGTCCCTCTGCAGCCCACCCTCCAACAGGGCATCGCCCAGCTCAAAGACTTCATCATTCGTCTGGTCAGCTGCCATGACTCGGAAGGTGAGCTGCACTAAATGAGTAATTACACTGAAAAAATTGAGTCGGACTCGCTGGGGTAGTGGAGGCTCATTCCAACATGTCACATTTGATCAAGCCACAGATGTGTCACCCCTCAACCATAGTGCAAAAATTCTTTGCTTTTTTTCACTTACATTTGCTTTTCCTTTTTTAAAGTTTAGTCTCATAGCCTAGTGTCACTTTAATGCCTCAGTCTATCAATACGAAATAAAAGTGCACAAAAATTAGAAACACACTATGGAAAAATATTAGTACAGTCAATGTTAAAATGTAAATGTACATGATTAATCTTGTAATTATAACATGTTAATTCATTTTTTATGCAACCTTTGGCTCCATAATTCACTCTTTTCAAAACGTAAAGATGTTATAAGCGTTTAATTTAGCAATATAAATACACACTACTGCTGAATTCAGTAGTTAGATTGCTTTTTCTTTCATGTAAAATATAAAATATGGATTAAACCTTATACCTAACTCTTACTGTCTTATCCCTCTCACCTCTTCTGGTTCTCTCTCTCTCTCTCTCTCTCTCTCTCTCTCACACACACACACACACACACACACACACAGAGCTTTTTTTCTCTCTCCTAAAAATACAATATGAGCATTTTAACTTGCGGTTAGTCATAATTAATTGTACAATTTTGTTATAATTAGCACAATCACTTTATTAGATTGATTGCTTATTACAAATGCATGATATTGTATTAACTTCTTTCTACTAGATCTTGGTATACAAACTCGTATGAGTCTTCAGTGTGGCACAATGGAGAAAGAAGGCTTCCTTTTCCTCCATAAGACCAAAGACAAGTGCATGCCCATGACCTCTCCCTTTAAGAAGTACTATGTAACTCTCAGCAAAGACACTCTGTCTTATTCACGGACGCAGCATTCCAAGGTAAGTGTGTTGCATCAGTCATTTCAGTTTATCAGTTCTTCTGATAACAGACATATCATTGATCTTCTAAGAGCTTACTAATAATGACAGATTAATGCTTCTTCTCTAATGGTGTCTGTGATGGTTTGCTACAATGTAGAAGAGATCATTTATCTCCCTGCCGAAGATCCGGGCAGTAGAGAAGGTGGAGGAGAAGTGCTTTGGCAGTGCCAATGTTATGCAGATCATCTCTGGTGAGGATTTTTGCCAGCAGGAGACTCTCTATCTGGACTGCAAGGTATATGGAGAATGAAACAGACAACAAGATTTTCACCATGACAAATATTTCTTTGTTTTACTCTCTTTCTGTCTCTTCTTTTGATTTAGAGTGTAAATGAACTGAATCAGTGGCTTTCAGCTTTAAGAAAGGCATGCAGTCACAACACCAACACAATGAGCAGCTATCACCCAGGCATCTACAAAGCAGACAGATGGAGCTGCTGCCACCAAAAGGAGAAAACAGGTACTGCAGACATTTAAAGTCTGGAATGCCATTCAGTCATTCTGCCCTCCATTTTCCAGTTTACATCCCAATTTAATAGTGATGGCAACATACAAATGCAGTAGAGTCATAAGGTCAGTAAAATGAGCCCATGTAGCTCCTAACATTTAAATGACAACTGGGAATTCAGCCTATTTTAATGGTTATACATTTTAAAATAAGTAGCTAATTTTATTATAAAGTATTGAAATTAACATAAATGTTAAAAGGAATATATAATGAGCTACAAATGGAAGTACATAATTACTCATTATGTATGTATTTGTATAAATATATAATTTACCAAAGCTAAAATTTGCTGGAAAAGGGTCAGTGTAACGTTTAGCAGTTTAATGTTCTGACTGTGTCAAGCTAAATTCAAAATAAAGAAGAAATGATTTCATCCAATTTTTCAATTATCGCGTTTTTTATTTCAGCCTTTCGCAAACAGAATTTCAAGAAAAATTTAAAGTTTATCTTCTTTCAATTTCCAGATTTGTCTATTTTTGTATCTTGTAACACAAATCTGATGCTATAGTCCTTGCTTATATAACTTGCAAAACGCAAAAAAAAAAAAAAAAAAAGCTAAAGATTTATTTTTTCATTTTTCCTAAAATTACGATTGTGAGGGGCAGAGATAAAAAATCTAAAATTGATAAAAACTTATTTCTTGTACAATGCACTACATTAAAAATTTAAATTATGAGTTTCTACATTTAATTTTCTATTTTTGCATTTAGCCTCAAATGGTCAGGAAATTAAATTAAGAAACATTACACTGACTGAAAAGCTAGAAAAGTTTGATGTTGAAAAGGTTGTATAAAGCCTGTTTATAACAGTGGGAGAAAAAAGATAATTTATGCAAATAATCATTGTAAGCAACAAGAACAACCAGCTAACATTTAGTTGCAGTCTATAACTGATAATTTGAGAATTGGCCTTCTATTCTGGAACTACATTGCAAGGGGGATCTTAAGGGATTTTGGAGCATGATTAAAATATGTTAATTTATTCTACTACACAGATCCAGGCTGTGACAAGACCAGACATGGCGTCACCCTGCAAGAATGGTATGACCCACTGGATCCAGACTTGGAAGCTCAACTGATTTACAGACACCTAAGCAGTGTCCAGCACATCATGAGGTAATAGAGACTTTTTTAAACATGTCTTTAATTTTATTGTTAATTTAGTCTTACAGTGGCAATTTAAACACTGCACACATTACACTCAGTCACTGTTATTAGTAATACAGTGCTGTGGGTGTTTCTCCTACCAGTCCTCAGGGCCAAAAATCACACTTCTGCTCTGTTCCAACTATAACACCTAGGGAGAGAGCAAAAATGTGAGTCATATGGGACACCCAGAGCACCTGTTTGAGAACCACTGTATTAAACAATTAAACCCTAAGGCCTTGTACAGCTATGTCCATTTCTCAATCTCATATTTGTTTTGCTTACACATAATTTTATACTAACTAAGCCATTGATAATAGTGCTAAATAATGAAAGGCTTAATTTCTTATGGCAATATTTAAAGTTTGTGCTCTTTGATGTCTTTCAGAGATAAGTATTATGAACTGATAAAGCAAGAAGATGCTGACGAACCAGACAAAGGTAGAGTAAAAATTTGTGAACCTTTTAATTTGTCAATTATGGCAGTAATTTAAACAGCTGTAGGAGCAGTCTGTGAAACAGCTGTTCACATTTTCATCACTATTATACTCTAATCATGGCTCCTGGTTTCTGTATCTGATTTCTCGTATATGCTTCTGTCTTACAGATCCTAAGGTGGATGGAGTAACAAGACTCTTCGAGATTCTCCAGGACCTGCAGGACACCCATGCAGCAGTAGAGGAGAAGGAGCGTTTGAAGAATAAGAATGTTTTCCTGGAGTTACAAACGTAAACGAAGGAGCAACAGAAGACTCTGGTGCACAAGGCCTCCATTACTTTCAGTCATACATTGACTTTATTCACAGGGTTTATAATGTAAACCTGCTGCTGAGCTGTAGGTCTCGGTAAAACAGAGTTTTGACAGGTTTGAGGCTCTCGCAGGTTTGCTGTTCAAGGTATTCATTTGAGGTTGTTGCTGAGTTTTCTGATATAGAAGGCTATTACCAAAAGCTCTTTTCACACATTATTTCCATTGGTGTACATTCAGAGTATATCCATTATACATAAACTTCTTTAGTGAAGTAGGAAATGAGAGTTTCCTGTTATAAATGATTATGTATTTTTATAGGAATGATTAGCTTATTATTCTTGCTCATGCGCACTTTATCAAGCTTCTGTTTTTATAATGCTTTTAGTTCCATTTTCCATTGTTTGTGACTGGTGGTGCCATAAATCGTTGTGATATTTGATCAAAATGCATATTATAAGCTTTTCTTTGTAAAGAAGCATAGATTGCTTTTGGATGTTTACAGATCAACTTTGGATTTTTAAAAGATTATATATTTTCTGCTCTTATTTAGTAGAGGGAAACAAATGCATTTGCATATCTATTTGCCATTTTTATGTATTTTGCAGTTTTACACTTTATTCATGCCTAGTTCACACTATGTATTAATGTTCCAGTTTATAGTGATGTTAAAAACACACTGCAGAAATGAAGATGCCTGTCTTGAGCTGCAGCTGCGTCTTAGTGGGGGTTTACAGGCACACATTGTTGGCTGCCCGATCTTGTTGTGTGCTCCCTAACCAACTGTGTAGATGCACAACTGGTCAGTAAATCAGTGCATGAAGTAGAGGCTGTGCTGGATATTGGCAGTATCTGTGTCTCAGTATGATGCAGCATGATACAATATAGTGCCATGCATGAAAATCGTTATTCTTTTCTCTTTTTTATGGAATCAGTTCTAGATGAGCATTTTTGTATGTGATTCAGTTGCCCCATAAAGCTTCATGATAGGGAGAGTGTTGTCGGTCACATGACAAACTCGTAAATACTACTGTTTTCTTTGTAGATCAGATACACGTTTATGCATTAATGCAAACTTAACTAGCTCTATGTGCAATATGTTCAACTTTGATGAATCAAATCATATCTAATTATTTGAATTGTTCAGTTATTTTCACATAAAAGTAAATGAAAGTTTCCTTTACGATTACACAAAAGGTTAATTTTTTTATTTATTTAAATATTGTTTGAATATTTAAATAACTGACTTATTTTATTAATTGTTTTATGTCAATGAAAAGTAGAGCATTATGGTAGACATCATGGTTTTAGAGAAGTGGTTATAAATGTAGTTGATGTCACGCTAAAACCTTGTATTTCCATTTTTGTCATTTTTCCTTTTGTGAAATTTTAAATCTAATAGTTCAGTTCATGATAAATGAACCTATAGAAATGAAAGTAATCAGGAATTAAATGTTTACATTTTTACATTGACTTTCATTAAGAGTTAAGAAGGTTGTGCATGACAGCTGCAACATTTTCATATTATTAAATTGTTAGAAAAGTCAACACATTTATTTATTTATTTTTTATCAAAAGGAATCATTTGACAAAGAATTTTGTTGATATCCACAGCCAAGTTTAATGAAATCAAGAGTGTTGCTGAAAGGAAAAATGGTGACAAAAATAGCCCTTTAATTCAATATATGTGAAAGCATTCATTCAAATTTCATAGACCTCTAGAAAGTGACCCCTAAATCCTACTCCAGTTCATTGTGAATGCTGTCAATAGCATTCCCTCTAGACTTTAAGGCACGTAGTAAAGGCAGTTTATTGGCAGCTGCTGACGTCCCACTCGGGACCCTCCCCTCCTCCCAGCTGCACTCAGTATTGATACAGTTATTAATTATTAAAATCTCTAACCACGTCCTCGTTAAGCAGGTCTGTACCTACTGTTGACATGCTTTGTCTTGTCGAATGTCAGTTCTGTATGTTGTATTACATGTATTATAAACATAGACGTGTTGTACTGTTTCTGATTGTCTTTCTTTATTTTTCTTTTTTCTTTTGTATTATGATGAATGTAAGAGCTGAATGCATTTTCTCTGGGCTGTGGGTAGCAGTCCGTTGTGTCCACCAGATGGCTCTGCAGTGTTGGAATATTTTTCTCTGGAAGCCAGAAAGCTCTGTAGCACAATAGCCTTAGTCACGATGGGCAGGTTTTAGACTGAGCTGAGCTGCTGCAGTACTTTCATGGAAGAAGTAATGTTTAGAAGCTGTGTTGTGAATGTTGTGAAATGATGTTCTGAGGAACTTTTTGGAAAACTTGACCCAAAAGCTCATAGATTTCACTTGTTTGTTAAAAAATGTGTGGCTGTGTGCGTGTCAGTACTGATTTGATGTAATTTCGGAGAAGCTGGATGCTCTCTAAATTCTTAATCGAATAGCCTTATTGCATTACAGTAATGATTTCCTGGTCCTTTTTGCTAGAGGCTATTCAGGCTCAACATTGATTGGTTATTCATTATTTTTCTAAATGTACTTTTAAATAAGAGTTGAAACCGTGTGCTACAATATATGTGGTTTCTCACCTAAACATAAAAAACAGTTGTTTTATTATATTAAATTATTGAGAATTGAGGTACACACAGCAGGGTCTAAAACATTATCACTCTGTCTTGATATTTGGCTGTATATTTTTATTATATTAATACCCACGCTTTCCAAGCACCTGAACCTTCAAAGACTAACTGAAAACAGCTATAAACTGATGCTGGTCTTGAACAGGAATCTGATGTTAGCTTCTCTAGTTAGGTGTTTCACATCCCTAGTCCTGCAAAGCCGCCCTGCTCCCTACCACACCTGATTTAATACCAAGTAACAAGCTCTTTCAGAGTTGCAGAGTGGGCTGCGTTTAAAGCAGGGAATCTACTAAAATAAGCAGGGCAAGGTGCCTCCAGGACCAGGGATGAGAAACACTGCCCCAGATTACAATAGGAAATGATAGGCTAGTATTGCTAACAGAAACTGGATTTAGACTGTAACCAATAACAACCCAGAAAATCTTTTGCTTCGTAAATTTACCAGAAATCTGTGTAAACAGATTTTAACAAGTATTTTAGAATTGAAGCTAAAATTGGAACTACAATGTCACTAGCAGAACAATATGCTGTGTATCATGCTTGTTAGCATAGATTAGCTTTCTTAACTGGCAAAACAGATAGCTGCTAGGGTTATGCAGCTTATTTGCATAGATTGATAAACAGGCTTAATTCTGTTTGTTAGCAATGTTAGCCTAAAAAAGAAAACCTAAGATATCAAACCTGTCTTGGCTAAATCTGTGACAAATCGTGTTTAGTTTTTTTTTGCTAGACTACTAATAAAAATCTTGCTATAGGTGTTTTATTATTTCTCTTAATGTGTGAAATGCAAAATGACACAAGCTTGAACCATTTAAAACTCTTTAAACTTTTCTTTTTAGAAACAGCAATTTTTAGAACATATTTCTAAAACCTATTTTCTAAAGAAAATACTGTTCTTTTTTTGTTCAAACTGAAACAATTTAAGCTTTGTGAGTCTGTACATTTAAGAAAATGTAAAAATCTTTGCCCATATTTTATCATGAAATTTGTGTATTGGTACACGCCTGAAGAGCACGGTCACCACAAAGAAGAAAGCTAAATGAATACTGTTTAACTGCTTTAGTGGTGGGATAATAAACTTTGGTTTGACTAAATGAGTCTTTTTCTTTTTACCCAAAGAAGCTGTTCAAATAAAGCATTGTATTTACAGGCTGAAGCAGGAATGTGTTTCCTGTTTACGCCTCTTTTCTCCTCTGAAACTTGAGCAGTCCATATGTTTCACTCATCTCCCCCCCTCTTTCCCACACACTCCTTCTCACTCACTCTGTGGATGAGACGTCAACTCACTCCACGCTTACCAATGCCAAGCAAAGGTGTAAAAATCATGCTTCTGTGCTGTCTGTGCTACACTTGTACTAGACCTGTAAATGTTTTATTAAAGGAGAACTCCGGTGTAAATTGTTGACTTTTGGTAGTAAAACATGATAAAGAGTATTTACCTTTGTTAAATAGCCTACCTCCGTTCTTTTGCAGCTTACCCAGATCCAGTAATTTTTCATTGTCGAAACATGATTTAGAATGGATAATAAGTGGCATATTTTGCCCCCGCAGATAAATCACTTTTTACACCATTATTCAGGCTCAAAGTAGCTTCACACCTCATTGGTAGAATCAGGAGAGCCCTGACATTTAAAACTTGGCATTAATAACTTGTGCACAAGAAGTTTATTAAACAACACTGTTTACAAATCGTAGTGTAATCTAATCTCCAAGTGCAAGATGGCGGACAAACTGTAAAAAATTACTGGATCTCGGAAAGCTGCGGGAGAATGGAGGTGGGCTATTCTAGATCTTTAAGATCCTACCCAACCCAAGGTTATTGAAAACAATTTAAATTAACAAATAAATAATATGACATTTATAAAATTGTATACAATAAAAAATATATTTAAACAAGTGGGAAATAAAGGACAAAAAGTTGCAAGTTTGAAAAACTGCATGTTCTTGACGAGTGGGATATGTGTGTGCAGTCTACAGACTTCCCAAGTCTCCCAGAAGTTGTGGGAATCTACCTCATAACAATAACAGCTCCCTGATGTCCACAAGTCAGATAAAATCTCCCGGAATCTAGAACGAGTGGCTCGAGAGTGAACACAACGCACACGCAGACCCAGAATTTTTCCCCAATCGCGTGTGTAAAAGAGAGGGGGAGGGAAAGACGTCGCTCCCCTCGTGTGCATATTCATTAAGCGCATGCAAAACAGAGAGGGTTCTGATTGGCCTGTTCTCTGCAAAGAGTCTGTGAGTTAGCCAATATTTTTTAGGTTGAGCGGGCAGTGTTTTTTCCCCTCCTGGTCGGTGAATGTGTCCTTTCACATGGACAATTCTTCCTAAATACCGGCAGTCACCATTATTATAACTATTATTACAACCCATTACACTCTCCACTTAGGGTTGTAATGCCTTCTATGATTTAATTTCAGTACACAGGTGACAGGTATATTGAGTAACGTTCAATTCCATTCTTCTGGCTTCTCCTAGCTGTAATAATTGTGGCACATTTTTTATTTAGATTTTTTTAAACGCTTTTTCGCTAAATGATAAGAAGACGGGAATTATGTGATTGGCAGCCTTGTCTGGAATAGACCATCTACAGCGCCTGCATTTGAAACTTTCTTTTTATTACAAAGAGTAGAGGAGTTGCTTTAAACTGGGGATATATTACACTCACTGGACAGTTGGGTAAAAATGTCCCCTGCTTCTGCTTCTTTAGGCCATGCTTTTTTACTCTTCTTTTTTTTTTATATGATAATTCCTTATTCCTTATTTGTCACTCCAACTACAATTAAGCTTAACAATAAAAAGGATTATGATAGGTTATAGTAACATTGAAACAAAACATATTAGCATAAGTAACAGTATCTGTCAAAAGTAGCACAGCATCATTAGTGTGCACATTAGGGTTGTTTTGGGAAGAATCTAGAGCTGCATTCCATTCTCTAGGTCTCTGTGCAGTATGCTCATATTCCCTGCACACTGAGCGCAGAGTGTGGGTGAACGGAACAGCAGTTTATCAAACTCCTTTAATACAGAACACTCTGCAACTTCATTATAAAACACTAAGCAACACACAGGAAATTCATACATTTTTAAGTGAGAGGCCAAACTATATGGAGTGAATATTTTTAGTTTAAAAGAAACTTAAAACCGTGTAGAGAGTAGTGAGTAATGGTTTATCACTACACAGGAAAATAGTCATCGTAAGTGTTGGGGGTTAAAACAGCTAGTGCTTTATCTGAAAGTGTCATAAGCAATACAACACAACATACAACACAAACCTTTTTTGTGTACTTAAAATCACACTTATTCCTATATTACATGCCAAATATAATATTTGACTGCTTTTTATCAGTTTGCTAGTAACTTAAAAAAAAACAAAGGAGCAATTTAAAGATTGCTGTAAACATACTGTTTTTACATGATGTACATGCACACTGCATGTATGTCCCATTCCCTGGAACCTAGAAGGAGTCGGCCAGTTGTGATGCTAGTAGCCAACCTCGGCAGGGTTAGAGCCACAATGCTACAGTCATAGACACACAAGAGACAAACTTGGGGCAACGCGAGAGATTTGTCACCTGCCAGTGTGAACGCAGGGTTAGCAGGGTTGAAGTCAAGAAGCTATCAGACACAGCAGACAAGCTCAGAATGTTTGGAGTGGGTTAGCTGCAAGGCTGACAGCTGGCCTCAACTAGGCCTCACCTAGTCAACTAGAAAAAAAACTGTCCATTTTATTTTCCTTTTTGTAAAAAAAAAAAAAAAAAGTTAATTTCTGCCACTTGGTAAATTAAACGTCCTCCACTAAGTCATAATTGTGAGATAGTAAGTCTGGTGGTATAATCTCATAATTATGACTAAGCATTTCTTAATTATTACTTTACATCTTGTAACCATGACCTCGCATCTCATAATTATGAGTTAGCACATTTATGGCTTAGAATTTCATAATTATGACTTACTATCTTATAATTATGACTAAGCATATCATAATTATGACTAAATATTTTGTGACTTGGTATCTCGTAATAATTACTTACTATATTATATTTATAACTTAGTGTCTCATAATTGCATCTCGTAATTGACTTATCTCATAAATATGACTAAATATCTCATAATGACTTAGTATCTCATAATAATTACTATCTCATAATTATGACTAAATATCTTATGATTATAACGTAGTATCTCATAATTATGACTTAGTATCTCATAATAATTACTTACTATCTTATATTTATAACTTAGTATCTCATAATTATGACTTAGCATACCACAATCATGACTTAATATCTCATAATTATGACTAAGTATCTCATAATGACTTAGTATCTCATAATAACTACTATCTCATAGCATATCATAATTGTGACTAAATATTTTATGACTTGGTATCTCGTAATAATTACTTACTATATCATATTTATAACTTAGTATCTCAAAATTGCATCTCATAATTGACTTACTATCTCATAATTATGACTAAATATCTCATATTTATTACTTTGTATCTCATAATTATGACTAAGTATCTCATAATAATTAACTATCTTACAATTATGACTAAACATCTCATATTTATAACTTAGTATATAAAAAGGATTACTTAATTAATAATTACTGTTGCTATATATATTTTTTTTATAATCACTGGAACACGCTTTCTCCACACCCCACTTTCACAATTCAGAACAGCTCTAGCTCTAAGCTAACCTAGCTCTGAAGCTGCAGACTGCTGCTGCTCCTAAAAACGTGGCCTGGCCTGGAGATAATAGCGGTTTCTGACTCTGACTGAGAGAAAAAAAAACATTTTAACTCGCTGTATCTCTGCACTTTCACAGCATACAGAACTGAAGCTGAACAGCCGAAACGACCAGAATTTCCTTTTAATGATCACAGTTTTCCCCCAGAAAAGCTCCGGTCTGTGTGTGTGTGAGAGAGAGAGCGGCCGGCTTGCTGCAGCTAGCATCCTGTCCCACTCCCCCTCTCTCAGCTCCAGCTCAGCATCCATGTTTTTCGCATCCGTGTGTGTGTGTGAGAGAGAGAGGGAGTGTATGAGTGTGTGTGCAGGGAGTGGCAGCGGCTGAGAGGAGCTAAAGCTGCGTGCCGGTAGAGCCCGACGGAGAGCTGCTCTCAAAAGAAAGCGCGGAGCTGTGTCCCCGGCGCGCGGTGAGGAATTTTTAACACAAGCCGGACTTTATAAGGTAATGGCGGTGTTTTCTGATTGATCAGACTGTGTATTTGTAGTATCTGACAGGGCCAGAGTTAACCACGAAACGCCCGAGCCAAGAGCCAAAACAATAGAGCAAGACCACGGTGCTGAAAACGCTCATCTGTACCAGTGCTCAGAGTCTAAACACTAGCTTAACTGACTAACGGACATTTCAACGGTTTTATTTTTCAAATTTCGTCTCCTGTATATATTTAAAAACGTTCAGTTTAGCTAACCTAACTACCTAAATCATCCGCTAACGATAACGATAGTTGACAGCATGCTTAGTGTGTCTGGCGACCTCTTTTAACCCTAAATACACACAGTCTCTACCTCAGGAAACTGTAAAAACACCTTACAAATGCAGAATTAGAGTCTTTTTTATTAAATAAACCACCAACATTATCCAACAGTTAAAGACATATCCAGGCTATTCTGTGAGATAACCTAGCTAAGACTGGCCCTTCCTTCTTATTGTTGCACTCTGCCAGTTCTCTCACCCCCCTCTGACCATTTAGTGTTGTGTATAGCTTATTGTTTACACGTTTTTAAATAAAAATATGTTAAGTAACACGAGCTTTTAAAGCTAAAACCACCTACAAAACCTGTATGCTGTATGCTGAGGTTTTAGCCTGCTGCCTTCTGCTGTTAGCTTAGTCAGGCCATTCAGAGAAACTAACAATGTTTGTATTTTTCAGTGATATTCTTCTTTTTTGTCTTTCCTTTTTATAAAGCCATGGTCTCTGTATTTTTACCGACAAATTGGAGAATATATAGCTAGTTAACCAGGTAGAGTTTTACAGGGGAACAGCAGAATGCTAGCCAACCTAACCTAGCAAAATGGCCAGCTGTTGGCCCTTAGTGTATTTCAGGAACACCAGCAAACACAAAACTACTAAAATAGTCACTGATATACTTTATATAAATATTCCTTACCTTTTAGTAGATCGTTTTAAAGGCAAACTAGTGGATTTTAGAGCTGCAGATGTAGGCCAGTATGAAGCTATGGTATGCTGGATGAAGGATGGAGGCCCTCAAGTGACTTCAGTGTGGCCCTCACTCTTTGTTTTCAAGATGCAGTAGACGAGTAAAATGAGCAGCTGAAAGGAGTTCTATTATAAAACAAATTCACCTTAAACCAATTCACTGGCTTAAATTGTACTTTTTATCTGTAATACGGTTGCAGTACAGTTTTAAGTCTACATCAGATGTCTAATATACACTGTAAAAGAAGAATAGTTGAACCATTGCTTAAATTGGTAACCTAATTGAATTAAGTTTTCCTTAATCAAGTTGACAAGTTGAATGGACACAGTTACCCTAAGTCAACTCGACCTAATAATCTGATTTTTAAATGAACAGTTTGCATTAATGCAACTTAAATGTAAAGCAAGACAACTTAAATGATTTAAGTGTTAGTAACTTAAATGATCTGAGCCTAAATAAAACACTTGACTTAATACACTACTCAAGGGAATTAAGTTAACTGTACTTCATTTATGTTGACAATACTCAAAGAACTCCTGGATTATGTAATATTTGGAAGGTGTTCTAAATAGACCATCAAATACATGAACTGTTTCTTTGAATTTCAGCAAGACCAAAATCCAGGACTGGAATCTGCATTAAAAATTCTGATTTTAAAACGTGACCAGAACTGGGAACACAGCTTACTGACATAAGACTTAAATCTAACATGTAACAGGTATTGATATCATAATTTTGCATGAGTGACCATAAGGCCAGTGTCTGCAGCAGAGAAAAAGGGTAACTTGCTCTTACAGCCTTAAACACTGAGGCAAGGCTGTACCTCCTCAGTTACTTTGGCCTAATCAGGTTAACTGTTTCCAAATTTGTGTTTATTTAAGTTACAATAACTTAGTTCATTCAAGTAGTAGAGCAGTTAGATTTTACATTTTTCTTTTCTTTCTCTAATTTCTCTTAAATTCGATTAGCAGAGATTTTGCTCTTAAAAAAGTGCTAAATGAAGAGACCAAACAAAATGTAAACTCATATGTTAAATGTGAATTGTATTAATGTATTAATTTAGCAACAATAAACCCTTAAACCTTTCTCCATAATTCCGTTAATCAGTGCTTATTATGGAGTTATTACTAGTAACAATAACTTCATTTAAATGTTAAGTATGTAGCGTAAAATCAATACACACACTGACATGCCAGAAGTCATGGGTTTTTAAAGTGATCATGAAGTGTTAACTCAGGAGATGTCTTGGGAATGCCAATTCATATATATGTTGTGAGGTGTTATCTTGTAAATGAGGTTGAACCCAAGCGTACGCATATTTAGTTTGAGTTTGCTGTTATGAGATTGCTATGGGAGTAAGCATCTTTAGCATCAATTAAAAACTGGCCATTTGATAAGCTAATACTTGTGATTGAACCATTGTACTTTTCTTTACTATACATCTGATCTGATTATGATTATTTTCTCAGCATGTTGTCTCATGCATTTACCATGTTCCTCCTCAGTCCCACAGGTGAAATGGAGTGGGAGACCCACCGTTTTGAGCTCTAGTGCCTCGTGGAATAACCCCCCCCACCAAGTGGACACCATGAACATGTTAAAATCGAGTGGCCTGAAGATCCCTGGTAGGGGTCCAAAGCACTCCAGCCCGGCAGGACGAACCACCACTGGGCAGTCTTCCTCCCCAGCAGCCACGAAAGACAGTACGTCAGCTTCTTTTTCCATCTCTAACTCCACTCTCAGACCTCACCAGAATGTAATGGAATCCTTTCTCTCTACTATCAGCCATGATTTAGCAAATTTAGCAGAGGAAGAGACTAGAGCAGCAAAAAATCTTATTCATACAATTTTTTTGTTAGTGTTTGCTTCTATTGTTTTGCACTCTGACTGCGAGACTAATGTACTTAATAAGCAATGGATTTAAAACGCACCAATTAGCATTGTGCACAGTGCATGCCTAAATCATCACACACTCACTTCAAAAGGCAGTATTAGTTGTTAATGGATGTTTAGGGCAAAATTTTGTACTTGACGATGATTGCTGTCACTGTAAATACATTATACTTATAGTCACATCATCATATCGTATCATACGCGATAATATCGCCAAACAAATTTAATATCGTGAACTGTATTATACCCTGAAATTTCGTGACATATCACCCACCCCTAATTATCACATTAGGGTGCTCCTTTTTGTGCTATTTTTAGCAAAAAAAAATTACACTGTTCTCATTTCCGATTATATATCTACTAGAGACTAGATTATATCTGTCCAGTATAATTTATTTTATTTTAATCCTAAATATATAGAGATATTTGAAGTGCATTTCTAGTATCATGACAATCTGGATTATTGACTTCTGTTACAAATCTGATAAAATAATTATTTTTTAATATCTCAGTTAGCCATATCATATTGCATGCAAAAATAAAATTCTAAAATTTTTTCTAATTAAGTGTTTTGTCATATCGCCAAAAGTATCGTTATCGTGAAAATACCATGAAATATTGTGATATTATTTTAGAGCCATATCGCCCACCCCTAAGTCACACATTGAAAAGCAATTGTTAGCTGATTTGTATGCTTCTGTTTTTTTGTTTTTTTTTTTGCTTGATTTTTGCTGTGTATCTCGTCCTGCAGTTTATAAGATCCCAAATATTCACACCCTTTTAAATACTTTACTTTATTTCTGTTCGTTCATAGGCAGGTACATATATTAATCATTAAACCAAGAAGGGATGTTTACATAATATCAACTTTTAGTCCTCATGTTTTTCCCACATTTTTTACATTATTTCTTTTCTGCAGTCCCCAATTTAGGCTAATTTATTCATTCTTCACAGCCATTTGGCGACACTATAAGAACCACATAAGACATTTCGGCAGCCACCAGGGATACCATGGCATCTGCCTAGCAGCCTAGTAGCCACTAAACAACATTATTGTAACTGCTTGTAATACGTTAGCAGTCACCAAGCAGCCACTTAGGAACACCATTGTAGCCAACAGGGATACCATGACAACCAGGTGAAAATATTTTAGCTGTGCAACCATCCTGTGTTTCCTTCCCTTCCTGCTCTTTTTTAGTTTCTTCTGTCTTTCCATATAAACTCTCCAACTTGTATAATAACTCCAACTGATAGTTTCTTATACAACTATCTATACTGGCTGTCAAATGTTTGGGGACATAACGCTTATCTACATCTTTCCAGGATTGTCATTTGATTGGTTGCAAGTTAAATAATGTAGATTAAGACAATGTTGGTTTTAGGGGAAGTACATCTCAAATGTAAACCGAATAACACAATAACAGAGCCCACATGTTTTATCTTCTGGTTAACATCTGGAGTCAAATCACTGTTGCTGTTTTTACAGCTATATTATATATATTATATATATATTATATATTATATCTATATATTGTAAATGTTAATCAAAATGTTTTAAATAAAGGAAAAAAGGGACTTTTAATAGAACTCAATGCAAATGATTTTATTATTATGCCACTGTCTGCCAGATGTTGGTCAGAAAATGAAAAACAACAATTTTTATCGCATTACAACAGTGATAGGCAAATGACATCTTGTTGGGACTGATTACACTATTTAGAGTAGGGTTAAACTGCTGTTGGCTGAATAGGTGGCTTAATATATGTGCACTGGTCATCGCGCATGTTCCATCATGACATCACAAAAACAGTAAACTTATAACAAGGTGTTTTGCAGCTTTACTTCCATTAATGTACTACATAGAAAAGGTCAGAATTGAGAAAATGTGATTTATTAACAGGTCTCAGAATAAATAGACCTCAGCAGTGCAGGGGTGTCTTACATAAGGATTGGTAAGCTAACCTTGTCTGACGTTATCCAGCATCCAGAGCAGCTACTGCGAGGAACAGGCTTGTTATTTGCATTAGTCTGTATGTCACCCAGAAGGCTGTCAGGGTTCAGCTGGACTGTGGAATGCTTTGAGCAGGAAAATGCAGGAACACAGGAAGTCTCACTGAGTGAAAATCAGGCAGCATGGCTGGGTCTCCAGCTGCTAAGGAGAAGTACAGTATTTATATGTATCTTTATATTTTTATCTTTGTATCTTTATCTATCTATCTATCTATTTTTGCCAGTTATGTAATTCAGGTTGCTGAATTCTCACAGGACTTACAGGTGGGATGTTATAGACAGTGACAGAGTTTTGTACAAACATTTTGTAGTTGTAGTTGTCTCTTGGCTCTTTTAGCAGTTTCTCTCTCAGTGTGTCATGCTCCACCCTTAACAGACCTCCATTATCAGATCTATTAAACAGAAAATGTGTTGTGTTATTATTCATATCACTTCTGGCTGTTCTGGGAGACAGTGTGGCTCATGCCCAGTGTGGGTTTAAAACAGTGGATGATATTTAAGTCTCTGCAAGTTTGGAAAACTTCTGTTTCTGTTAACTCTACAAAATATGTTCCTTGTTTTATTTTGAGATATTGAAGTCACCACTATGAATATATTATTATTTGGAAGATTTGAATTGGGATTTTAATTGAGAACTCAGCCTTTTGTTAAATAAAACAAGAAATTATATCATATTTACATTATATCGTGATCTTTTAGAGACTTTACTAAAGATAATTTATTAAATATTCCTTATTAGAAAATATTGTAAAAAGTATTTGTCAAAATCAAAAGATTTCAAGATGCTCTCTGCTTATTCATAGACAATTTACATTTTAATTTACTTACATTTATGTAGAGCTTTTGGTTGATGATCTTCAGTGAATTTTAAATGTAGACAATTGTAAGAGATAGGAGTCTTGCTAGAGGAAATGCAGAGTGGTTGCACAAAATGTGCAGCTATATTTACTATGGTGTTCCCAGCTGGTTTTCATTGGGTTGCTAACTGGTTGCTCTGTTTGCTATGAAGTTGTATAAGTGGTTGATATGCGTGATGATACTATCTTAGGTGGTTGATGTGGTGTTGATTGGTAGTTGCTATAATGTTGCTAGCTGGCTGTTATGGTAACCCTGGTGGCAATAATGTACTTATAGTGTATATAATATAATATAATTATATGGCCACACCATCAGTATGTTTTGCAGACCTTCATATTGTACAGTGTTTTTTCTTGTGTCTTTGTTAACATAAAATTGCGTATTTTAGCCAGTTTCTAGTCATGATCAGGGCATCAAAAGCGGTGCCTACATACACACAGAGCAGTTAATGAAAGGTGAAGATGTTACTTATGACTAATAAGTAACAAATAAGAGTTTTTTTAAAATAAACAAACAAAGACATTAAAATCTGGCTACAAACCTTTTTACAGGAAGGACAGATGACCAGGAAACATACATCTTTATTAACAGTTGTAATTGTGACAAGTCTAGATATCTTGGTATATATGGTTCCTATGATGTCTCAGGTGGTTGTATAAGTGGTTGGTGTAGATTGGTTGGATGTTACTAATGCATTTTTATCAGTGTGACATTGACTGCTGCTATTTATAATGACAATAAAAGTAAGGTAAAATTGAACTAGTTACAGTTCTAGTCTTCATGCTCTTTTTTACAGTAAATCTGTAGATTGGTTTTGTTGATTAGGCTGGGAAATTAAACCAGGAAAGTATATGCAAACAAATATTTTGTGGTTTAACTTTACAAAAGATGAATACAGAAAACTGCACAGTTTATTTTGAGACAGAGCCCACAGCTCTAACACATATTTTAAGTAGAGGCCAGAATACACACATTCAGGCCATGAATAATGGATGCTTTTGAAGAGTACCTTCATATTTTTTCGGCTGCATCTTAATGGCCAGTGTGTTTCAGACAGGCAGTCAGAATATTTCAAATAAATCTTGATTTGAGATATGTATTATCTCTGTGCAGTGTCATTCTTCACAGTTCACCATCATACATCGTACTCTGAAGATAAAGGGCCTAAATTCCTGTCCAAGAGGCTTTCCTAGCTGTACCAGGCTTTCCCACAGATGCTTCAGTGACTTGACTCCTACACTTTTTTTGTTCAAAGGAGATTAGTTGAGTCATGCTTTTTAAGAGGGTGTCCCAGAAAATCTATCCTGAGATTTTGTTTAGAGACCTTTTAGCTCTCCTCTAGCTTCACCCACTCATCTTTAGATATTTCTTGTTGTGGTGTGTTTGGACAGTCCTCATAAAAATGATGAATTTACAGGTTTATCATCAAGAGGTTGCTGCCAATATGCTTTTAAATATAAAGATGCTATGAAGGGTTTTTGAGATATATTTACACTGACATCTATAAACTTGTAAAATGTTCCTTACATATATATTTATATGGTTATTTATGGAACCAAATAACTTAAAACACATTCATTGTTAGATGGGTAGAACTATTTGCGCTTAATACAAGTGGTGTACGTCTACTCTACCTGTTGTGATGTTTCACCAGCCAGAACACTCATTTATACCAAAGTAAACACTAGACTTAACATGCTACATAGTACTCTGTTTTGGACTGGTGCCTAGTCCAGACGTATTCTGCACTGCATCCATAGTTTCAAAGTAGCCGTCTGGCCCACCTTGACTCTGATGAGGAAGAAGTAGATTAGAAGAAATGGATTTTCAGTAAGTTTATGCACATAAGTGCCAGTTTATGCACATAAGAAGCAACATGTTAATTATAGCGCTGTAAACATATCTATTCGATGAAGTTGCACTGAACCACAAGCGAGTTAGTGTATTCTGTTTTAGCGCATTTTCGTGTGTGTAGTTTGTTTCTATGACTTTCTTTATTTGCAGAGTTTTCTCCCTCTGTTTGGTTTGGTTTCACACAGATCTAAACAGACCTAAATGTACAAAAATCCGCACAAATAAACAACGCGAGCATGCTGTGTCATCTGATTGGTCAAAGCTCTCTGGCACGGGAGCAAGAAAATAAATATAGAGAGAAGATTATGTGTTTCAGCGTGTATATTTGTGCAGCGTATAGCTGCTTTAACACTGAATTCTGAAATGGTGTGCTTTTAAACAGTGTTTTCAATGGGACTTGCAGCGCAGATGTACACGTAGTAAACAGAGTTGCGCAGATGAGTAGTGAACGCAGCACAGACCGCGTGTGTAAACAGCATGAAGCAGCAGACAGTGTTTGTTCATAACTGTGGTATTTAGCGTTATTTGCCTAATATATCAGATAAAACTGCGCTTTATGTGCAGTTTAGCTCAAATAGGAGGAGTACATTTGATTGCTGGGTAGGATCGAGACCGGATCACATTCTCACCACAAGTGAACCGCTCCAGAGTTTGTTTGTGAGCAGGTTCAATTGAGCAGGTGTGAAAACAGTAAAACAACTGGACTGAGACCTGCTAGAGGAGGTGGTTTTAGTCTGGTTGTTTTACTGTTTTCACACCTGCTCAATCGAACGACACTAGGGTACAAACAAACCATGGTATGTTTTAACTGCACCAAATAGTGCTGGTGTGAAGACCCCCTTAGAGCAAACAATCTGAATTAATTTTGAATAACAGGAGACGCATTTGTCTACCAAGTGTAAAATCTATACAATCTGAATACAATCCAGAAACTAGTCACATGAAGTGTCCTAGTGGAAATGGGATCTGTTTTTTTTCTACTCGGTTCCGATACATCAGCTTACAGACACCTGGTGCTGCGGACATCACCCTATTGAGATGTGGGGAGAAAGAGACATCTACAAACCCAGAGAGAGCAAAGCCAATTGTGCTCTCTCAGGGCTCCGGTGGTTAATGGCAAGCTACATGAACAGGATTCAAACTGTCGATCTCCTGATCATAGTGGGAGCTTTTATCACGCTGGACTGGAAGTGGGATCTTAATGATTCTGATTACTATTTAGTTGCTCGAAGTGACACTGTGTGATTGTGAGGTAAATTATATGAGGCTTTAAAATGTACACCTAGAACGACATTTAGACATCGATAACATAATTTTGAGTCCCTTGTGGAGGAAACAGTTACAGAGAGAAACTGCTTATATCCAACTAAATTATACATGTGAGAAACAGTGGTGATGACAAGACTGCTTATATTTACTGCTTATAATATTTTTAAGGCCACGTGTTTGTGGTTTAAAACATCAGTTCTTTGCTCTCATAACTACTAACCTGCACAACTTTCAGTTCACACAGATTTAAAAGGTAAAACTAAAATAGGGCCAAAACAGCTTTTTTAGTAACTTAAATTAAACCTACTGAGAGATTGGAAAGATTTAAAAGATCAAGAAAATTAGTATTAGCCTATAGTTATTTATTGCCTCCACTGGTTCATCGTATCTCCAGATTAAATGATGGTCTAAATGAATATGATACAGTTCTGACTATGGATGATCATAGAGAAAGCAAAATACAGAGTTGAATTTAAAGAGAAATTTAGGATAATGTACACATAGCTATTACAGATGGAACATATGTGTGATAAGGTATAAAACAGTTTGTGTGTGTTGGGTGTTAGGGGGAAGGGGGTGTTGAGAGGCTGTTTTGGGGTCATTGTGCCGGCCTGTGCTGCTGAATGGTAGGATTCAGCTGGTGGGAGGAGGAAAGCAAGAGACAATAGTTTTCTTCTCTTCCTCCTGCCTCTCCCTCTATCTCTTGCTAGTGTGTGTGTGTCTGTGTGTGTTTGAGTCTCCTCCCCAATCCATCGTTACCCTGGCAACTCGGCCACTTCGGCAAGCAATGCGGCAGGCCTGCAGCTCCCTCCCAACACAGGCCCGGGACTTCCTGAGCCCGTTCCAGTGGCCCACTGCCAGTGATACACTGACCAATGTAGGTCACACATGAACCCCAACATCTAGAGATGCACTCAGACATATCTAAATGTGTGTGAGATGGGGCTGGGTGCAATTTTCACATTACAAATTATTAATAACAATATTTTGATTTTAAATGTACTTTCTTTTCTACTTATCTTCTTTTATAAGTTAAACAAGGATAATTACACATTCTTTAATGAAATGTGCAGTTTGTCAGTGTTTTTAAACACTGATGATATTTTATGATATTAAAGAAACTATATTATAAAAAAACAAATAAACAGACAATACACCAAAACTAAAACTAAAAACAGGAAACACAGGGCTATAAATACACAAACAATGCAGGAAAGGAAACAGGGAACACCTGGGGAAAAGTAACGAGTGGGCAGGGCTACAGATGAATCACGTGGGGAACACAGGACTGGGGCAGAGACACAGAGGTAAACACAGGACAACCTGGGGAATAACACAGGCATGGGGAAGGGTGAACAACGACAGAGAGCAACATGGGCACAGAAGGGAAACGACAGGGAACAGGGCAAGGATATGACAAATCAATTAAATAATAACTCATTTTATTCTATTTTTACATGTGATCCATTTAGTAATATTCTGCAAAATGAACACATTTGTTACAGTCATATTTAGACTTAATTGTAGCATCTTGGAAGTGTGGCAAACTGGTTACCAGTTAAAATTCTTAGATGTGAAATTTGGTTTTACACTCTACATTCCTTAGCCTTGGCACCTATCGATAAGCTAAGTGTGTTGTCTATTGATGACTTCTGTAAGCATGATGTTTTATCACAAATACATTACCCATTACACCATTAATTGAATCTGTTTTTTGCCATGGTGGGAAATAGGGATGTCCCCGATCCGATCACTGATTACGTCATTTCCGAAGGATCGGAATCAGGTAGAAAAGAACTGGATCACTGATGTATCATATTTCTGCGTGTGGGCGTACCATTCAGGCAACACAAGTGGTGGTTTCAAGTAAAAAAATGCCTTAAATGTATTATTTCCATTAATATATTTAAGAACTTTAGGCTGTTCCTTGTGACTTGTTATTAGCAGATGCTCAAATTCAAATGACTAAGACTGGGACGTGGGGGCAAAAAAAGTGATTGGGACATCCCTAGTGGTAAATTAATTATTGTTGTAGTGTAGCGAGTTTAAATAAGAAACTCAAATCAAATCAAAATGTATTTCTATAGTTGACTTATTTCAGTAATTGATAATAATGACAGCCAGTTATGTTTATATTGAGATTTTGTACAAGACAGATTTGGTACAAGATATGAAACAGGAATATGTTTTACAACTTTTGAATGAATTAATGAATAAACAAAAATTAATGTTAAAAAGTTAGTATATGTCCAAATAGCTTAATAGCCACACCAGCAGTGGAAGCAGTTCCTAGTTAGAGTTCATATGAACTTGGATGTTCTTAGTAGTAGAGAGTGAACAAATAGTTCAAGACATGTTGCAAAAAGTGGATGCTGGGCAGCTGATCTGTGGTGGGGGATGGAAAAGGCAGTACTTCAGAAACTTCCATCAGTCAGGCCAGAAAGGGGGCAGGAGGACCTGAAGTTCCAACATCCATCGATATTGGGCTGGATAGGTGGACAGAAAGATGGAATTAGTTTTGTCTGGATTCATAGAGAAGAGATAAAAACTGTTATGTTTAGTGACTCATTTTTTTTTTTTTTGAGAATTAGTTTAAATTGTGATTTATTAGGGAAAGTGAAAAGCTTTGAACAAACCTTCAACAAAGCTTGTTCCATTTGGCAACAGCTATGAAAAGAACTATTTTACAGGTCAGTTATGAAGCATTTGCATGCCTTTATGTGGGGACCATGAACAAGTTTATAACTATGCCTGTTTTTTTAAACATGCTGCCAAAATAAGGTAGTTGGCTTGCATGATCTGTTTTCACCCACTGTAAATATTACACACTATGTGAACTTTAGTTCACATTAAAGCAAGTATCTGTGGCCTGATGGTCTAACACAAGAGTTCATTTCAGAAGTTGGATTTTTATTTTCTATATTTTGTATTTTTACCTTCTGAGAGTCAAAACTGTTTTTAGACAGTCAAGATGGATATTTAGCATATTTTAGAACTTGATAACAATAATGCCAGACAGTTATATTTTTATAGAGATTTTGCTATGGTTTAGTAGTAGATATGAAACATGGAATCTGTTTTTTACAGTGTATAACTCTATAATTAAATTCCCGTGTTATTCACTGGGCAGTAAAAAAGTGAGAAATGAGTGGTGCAGACCCCTTCGTAGAGCACCTTTCTCTTTGGCAGAGAGTCAGCATTCGAGTCGTCCTGTGTGACATTTGCTGTATAAGCAATTGTTATCTTCCACAAAGCCACTAGCTGTGGTTCTCTCACTGTAGGAGTCGTGTTTCGATGACATCTGCTACTTTTGTGCCCCTTCCCTACCTGCTAGTTTCGCTGTGTCCTTTTCTCCTAGTAATTTCTCTGTGGAGGCTCAGATTTTCACATCTGCCGCACCGCACTGTAAACTATTGACCTCAATAACAGTATGAACGCAGTCCAAAGCTCGCAGCATGACCCGTCTGTCGGCTAATGGTTGAAAAGCAGGCCAGTGGACTGCCAGCTCACTTAGCTTTCAACACTTATGTAGGCAAAATGTTGAATGTTGAGAGTATCATTACGTGGGAAAAAAAAGAAATAGAAGGATAAATAGAATTATGGATGAATAGAATTATGAAGGTATGACATGATGATACTTTCTTGACACACTATGTTTTATAATGTTGTTGTGGACAAAAAGCATCTGCAACACAGTTGTGAGTAATGGAAATAGCATATGTGTACATCTGTGTACCGATTTAGCATGTATGAAGATAAGCTAATTAAGAAAGATCAAAAAGTTTGTGGGCAAACAGGTACCGTATTTTGAAGTATTTTTCTGTAAGGCGAACTTAAAATCCTTTAATTTTCCCAAAAATCGTCAGTGCGCCTTTTAACCCGGTGCACCTTATGTATGAATTTTACCAGTCAGGTTGTAAGGAGTGGTAAAGTCACTCTGCTGAAGTACAGCGTTATACAGGAGTTTCAGTTTAGTTCTCCAGCACTGAAACTGGAGCAGTATTAACATTAGCCGCAGTAACATTAAAGTCGTTTGACATTAAAATAAAATAAAATGTTAATAAAAAAATTACAGTTTTGTTTGCTTAGCTTAGCACCCCTGTTCCTTACTAGTGTCACATAATGTGCCTTGTGTATGAGAATAGACCAGAAAATAGATGTTTATTGATATATTAAAATATCGTGAGAAAAATATGGTAATTAGACTACATTCATATTTCAAGCCTCATCAGTTACTTTTTTGGATGTTTTTTTCAAACTTGTAGTCAGGACAGGCAGAGGCCAGGAATCAGGCAGGCATTTGCAGCATAGGCGAATCCATATTCATTACATAGAACTAGCAAAAGGTAAAACAAAGGAAATTAAACAAGCACCCAAAACCCACAATTCACTGCTTACTTCAAACATAAGTGGAGAAAAAAAGCACTTGGGCAAAAATGATGGGAAACAAAGACTAGTGCAGAATTATTTTTCAGTGTTTTACAATTATTTATAAATTATTTCTGTGAAGGGTTTTACAGAGTTAAACTCAAATTTCACAAATTCCGCACCTTAATGTAATCACGTGGTCTCTCCCATTCAAGTAGATGGAAGGCTGGTCTTGCTTGAATTGAAATAAGTGCCAAGTCGTATAAGGACTTTGACTTTAGGGATCCTACAGTGATTTCTGTGTCATCATGTGTGATGTTTGAGGGCAACACAGTACCTATAGAACAAGGTGGCATTGTCCAAAAGCTTCTAGGTCCAGTTCCAGTGCCTGCATATCCCAATATGCAGCAGTGTGTTTTGACACTTTCCTTCAGTATCATTTATCACCATTTCTGTGACTTGAACTGCAGTAACGCTGCTGTCAGTTCAGTTCCTACGGCATATACTTAGTTGCCGTTATGCATTGAAGAGCTTGGGGTGCCTGATGCAGATTAGTAGTTTGTCCCTGCTGTATGTAGGTAGGAACTCATCACAGCTGACCAGGAGCACCCTGCAAGCCGTTCTATTTTGGAGATTCTCCAACCCATTTATCTGGCCATAATGATCTGGTCTTTTCAGAATTGCTCAGGTTTACTTGCCTGTCTCCAACATTGTCTGCAAGATTCGAATGTTTAGTTAGCAACTAATAAATCACAGACCACGATATCTGCTGTTGTTACAGTACAATAATCAGCAGTGTTCACTTCATCCTATAATATTTGACCCATTGTTGTTTACTGGTTGTTCACAGCCTCTATAGATTCAGTCTATATAATTGTTAAGGGTTCTACAAGTATCTTATTATTGGTCTCAATAATGGCAACAAACCAGATTAGCATGTGCCATATCAATATTAAGATTATGGCACATGGAATCAAGTGTTTGATTAGTTGTGCACATCCTTAATCATGATTCTTGATCATTTTTTGGGAGAGAGAGAAAGGCTGGATTTAGAACCCATTATATTTGCTTATATCCAATTCCAACAACAACTGTGTCTGTCAGTCGAGGAACATATGGGAGCAATTGGGACACAAAAGCAGTGATTATTCCCCTCCCCCCAACCAAGGAACATCCTGGCACCCACACCGCAACACACATACACACATCTCCGTGGCTCAGCAGACCACATGCTAATTAGTCTGTCTTGCTCCCGTATCACGGTTACATCCAGCGGTACAGAATAAGCTGTAGTACACAGCTGCACGCGTCAAAAGCTGCAGTGCGGAGGCACTGAGGTTGATAATCTCTGTTTTACGGCAAAATCCCCCTGACCCAGATTCTGAAAAAATGAGGGTGTTGCTCAGCCTGGCACGAAGGCTACCATGATATGGTGTAAATGGTGCCAGCCAACACTTTGATGCAGTGCAGTGAATGAGCTGTTTAAGACAGGATTTGGCAGGAGTATCTGTGTGACTTTCTGCTGAAATATTTCTAAAATTAAATCATAAATAGTTACTGTAATCCTCCATCTGTGTGTGTGTTGTGTACCTCTGTACCATACACTCACCCCACACCAGCATTGATTAACATTGATTGATCTGAAATAGAAACCTTGTGCTTATTAGATTCTCAATGTTCCACATACATAGTTTGCACACAATGTTTTATTTAAACTCATATATTCCGCTCTGAAAAAAATAAAGGAACCACTTAAAAATGAAGAGTTTCTTATATTTCACCAAATTGAAAACTTCTGGAATATACCGTATTTTTCGGACTATAAGGCGCACCGTATTATAAGACGCACTATCAAAGAACGCCTATTTTCTGGTATTTTTCCATACATAGGGCGCATCGCATTATAAGGCGCGTTAAGTGACACTAGAAAGGGTGCCTATATCAAAGTGAACAGGGGTGGCGCCATGTTTCCCTTCCCTCACGGGGGGGGCTGGGGGGTGTCTTGCCGGTGGAGCGTCTCAATATACAAGTCTACCTCTTTCAAAGTCAAACGAGTGCTGGATATTAATCTACACAGATTCCTCTCCTGAAAACTGTTTATTTGGGTGAGTAACGTGCTTCAGTTTATTTACAGTAAGCTTAGATTTCCAGATGTCCACTAAGGCTTGCTGCACCAGCGTTAGCATAGCTATCCGCTAGCACGCTAGCTAGTCCCCTAAACTAGTAAAGTTAACCCAAACTTAAACGACAGCGTTACACTGAGTAATCCTGCGTGTTCTGGTAAGACAGTGAGATATTAGCTAGCGATTCGTCCCCCGTAGCTTGTTTTTACACGGTAAACAAGCAGATTACAGGCTGATAAAACTCACCTCTGAGAGAGTTAGCGCTTAGCATCTAGCTAATGCTAGCCAGGCAAAGCAGCACAGACTTACAGGCTCATAACTCACCTCTGAACGGTGAACGCTTAGCGATTAGCATCTAACTCTAATAATACTGCTCCAGCAGTATTAAAAGTACTAAATTTAGATAATACTGATCTCTGAACAGTGAAAAAGCTAGCTAGCTTAGCGGTTAGCATCTAGCTAATGCTATTGCTGCTCCAGCCACGGAGCTGCACGGCTCTGCACGGAGTGTGTGTTTACTTTAGATAATTTAGATAATACTGATCTCTGAACAGTGAATAAGCTAGCTAATGCTATTGCTGCTCCAGCCTCGGAGCTGCACGGCTCTGGACTCTGTATAGCACTGAAACTCTGTATAACGCTGCACGGAGTGTGTTTACTGCTCCTTACAACCTGACGGGTAAAATCCATACAAAAGGCGCACCGTATTATAAGACGCACTGTCAATTTTTGTGAAAATTAAAAGTTTTTAAGTGCGCCTTATAGTCCGAAAAATACGGTAATCAAGAAGAAGATTAATGATCACAAGCCATCAAACCAAGCTGAACTGCTTGAATTTTTCCACCAGGAGTGGCATAAAGTTATCCAAAAGCAGTGTGTAAGACTGGTGGAGGATAACATGCCAAGATGCATGAAAACTGTGATTAAAAACCAGGGTTATTTTGCCAAATATTGATTTCTTAACTCAGTATACACGTTAAGTGTTAAAGCAGCTTTAAACGGCACAGATATATGTGCTGGAACAAAGAATCTTCTCGCTATATTTTTATTCTTGCTCCAGCGTCAGACAGCTCTGACCAATCAGAGGAGACAATGTCCTCGCATGGTTTATTGGTGCATATTTTGATGCGTTTAGGTTTATGCCTGTGTGAAACCAAACCAAACAGAGGGAGAAAACGAGTAAACGAGATCCAAGTAAACAAACTCAGCAACTGATTCGGACCACAGAAACGAACTACAGGGGTGAAAACACCCTAAATGAAGTGATGTAAATGCTTTTTTGATGTTGTATAACTGCTGTCACAGTTACACTTACACTTTCTCAATATGAATTCCTTTACAGATGCCCAGCACAAGCAGACAACCCCAACCCCCAGCAGCAATGCCTCGGACAAATCCAGTTCTAAGGCATCGGAGGTGGGCGACGAGGTTGTGGGTGACTTTGTGGTGGGCGAGCGCGTGTGGGTGAATGGCGTGAAGCCCGGCAGCATAGCCTACCTGGGAGAGACCCAGTTTGCTCCGGGTCAGTGGGCCGGCGTCGTCCTCAACGAGCTGGTGGGCAAGAACGATGGCTCAGTGGGCGGCGTACGCTACTTTGAGTGCCAGCCTCTGCAGGGCATCTTCACCCGGCCTTCCAAGCTCACCCGCCAGCCTGTGGGCGACGGAACGGACGGCCAGTCGGGTGACTCGTCTGCTACTCAGAACTCGCAGGCAGGCACAGGGACGGGGGCGACTGGCCAGCGCGTGGTCATGCCCCTGAGAGAGGGTATGCTTAACAGCGCTGTGAAGACTGGCAACGAGTCTGGCTCCAACATGTCTGACAGTGGCTCAGTCAAGAAGGGAGGAGAGAAGGACCTGAGAGTGGGCGATCGAGTGCTGGTGAGTGGAAGTGTTTTGTTTATCTGGGGAGTGTTTTACTGCTAATCAGTTTTGACCTTCAGGCACAGAGTTATTGGACACAACACGACTGTCAAAGCCTCAGAATGGCTATAACCACCTCCACCCCCCTTTCCTCAACGTTTATATACAGAACATGAATGGAGTGGGTCAGACACAGCAGTGCTGACACTGCTGGACTGAGAATAGACCACCAACCAGAAAATTCCAGCCAGCAGTTTCCTGTGACCACTGATGAATTAGAGGATGATCAGCACAGTTGTGATTTATGAACTCCATCAGCACTACTGTGTTTTATCCACTGGTACCAGCACAACACTCACTAATATACTACCACCGTGTCAGTGTTACTCACTGCAGAGTCGCAAATGACACACCACCCCAATGATTCCTGCTCTGTATTGGTCATGTGGGGTCCTGACGATTGAAGAATTGGGTTGGAAGGTGTATAATATAAAGTATGCAGAGAAATACATACAGGACTACAGTTTGCAAATATACAAGTACAGCTCTGGAAAAAATTAAGAGACAACTTCAGTTTCTGATCTGTTTCTCTGATTTTGCTTTTTATAGGTATATGTTTGAGTAAAATGAACATTGTTGTTTTATTTTATAAACTACGAACAACATTTCTCCCAAAGTCCAAATAGAAATATTGTCATTTAGAGCATTTATTTGAAAAAAATGAGAAATGGCTGAAACAAAAAAGATGCAGAGCTTTTAGACCTCAAATAATGCAAAGAAATCAATATTTGGTGGAATAATACTGTTTTTTAATCACAGTTTCACGCATTTTGGCATGTTTTCCTTCACCAGTCTTTCACACTGCTTTTGGATAACTTTATGCTACTCCTGGTGCAAACATTCAAGCAGTTCAGCTTGGTTTGATGGCTTGTGATCATCTATATTCCTCTTGATTATATTCCAGAGGTTTCGATTTGAAAAAATCTAAGAAACTCATCCTTCTTACATTACATTTGGCAGACGCTTTTGTCCAAAGCGACTTATTTTTAGGTGGTCTCTCATTTTTTCCAGCTTCATATAATAAACAAACAGCTGGTAGAATAGGTAGTAAGTATAAAAACACGGAGATGGTTTCAATGAATTGGCTGGTTGGTGTATATGACCTGAGATTGGCCCCTAGATTATGGTACCTATCTGTCTATATCGTGGCTGACTTCATACAGTGCTTGCTATCGATCTGCCTAATCTCTGTCTAGATGGAAAGTTCTACATGTCAGCTCCCCCTGTTAGGTAATAGACAGCATGCAGTAGCTGCCTGTTGGACTGTGTGTAAACTTGCCTTGCCTTGCCTTGCCTTGCCTTCTCCTGATTGGCTTTGGGTCAAATTGCCGTCCATTTAGCATAGCACTGGCTAAAAGCTTTCTAAGCAGTCAATAGCGTTAATCAAATGGGATTACTAAGGGCCCCACCAATGATCAGCCATTGATCTGCAGCTCTAGCTGCCAGACTGCGTGTTTTTGCCCTGACTGACACTGGCTTCATTTCTTTTTTCCATCAATAATAGCTTCACACGCACACACGCACACACACACACCAGTCAGCACCAGTCCACTGTCTGTCGGGATAGAATTACACAATAGCATGCCTGTCTGAAATGTGTAAGTACACAGTGTATATCGGTGACTAGTTTAGGATTAGGTGTCAGTTTAATGCTGGGGATTTCTGTGTATGAAAGCACTGTGATTGATAGTGATGAATGGCTTGCATTAGTGTTTGGCATTTTGAGTAATTTCGTGGTTCATCATGCTACTAGCATGATCTCCTAAGATGGATTTTTGCTTTGGTAAATTCTTTGCTGGTGTGCTCAACAAAAGGTGACTACAGACAGTTCATTGGTGTGATCAGTTTAGTAAACAGTAGCAAAATGAATGCCCTCATATTTTAACTGGTTTGTGCTTTTAAGGAATTATGTAAAGTAGGGGTGGGCCATATGGCTCTAAAATAATCTCATGATATTTCAGGGTATTTTTGTGATAACGATATACTTGTCGATATAGGAAAACAGAAAAATAATTAATTAATTTCAGGAATATAGTATAAGAGTATAACAGTATAATCATAATGTGGCAAAATAAATAATATAGCATACAATAATATAATGCAGAAATAAATATTGTAGAATATTTAGTGCATTCATATAAACTGCAAACTAAAACAGTTATACAATAAATACACTTAAAGCTTCACAGTAAATAATAGACTACCTTTAAGACAGAACATCTCTATTATCACAATATGGATTTTTAATATCACGATATTTCTGTGTCACGATATGTTGTATACGATATAAAATTGCCCACCCCTAATGTAAAGCTCAAATTGCAAAATATCATAAATGTCCAAGGGAATACAGCCAGGCTTTAGATTGTTCTGGCAACCTTGTGCTAAATTACTAGTCATTGGCATTTCTCTTGAGAAGGGGCTCAAAAAGAGAATTATGGATTTCAAACAGTGAAGAAACTTCAAAGCTCAGCACTAGTTAATATAAACATGTCAAACGCATCAATACAGCCTGAGCTGTAACATTTTTCCCCCAAATTCAAGGAGTACAGCCTAAAAGCTGGTGATGTGCTGAATTCAGCACCCCCGTCTGGAAAAGCACCCCCTCTCAAGTTATCGATTAGTGAAATGAGAGATTTTTAAGTTTATTTGCTTAAAATAAACAAACTAATGTTAGTGGATTGTCTCAGCTTTCAATTCAAATGACATAGTACACACTACTGAGAGGGGTTGCTGTTCCGGGCGGGGTTACTGAATTGGTGAAAACACCAGCACTGGAAAATTTGCAGTGCAAGTCTGCCAAAGCTGATGGTGTTTGACAGTGGCGCTATTCACTGGTTTCCAAAAGTGACATCAATTGGCATTTTTGGAATTTTCGTAGCGTTTCTGTCAGTTTACCTGAATTAATCCATTGTAAATAATTCTTATCGACACTTATAAGATTGCAATATTTTCTGATAAACTATATAAGAAATATATAATTATTTTCTTACATTTAGTCATGAATATACCCACTTGCTTTGTTTTATATATGACTTATATATGACTATATATTCTGTCATATAAATTTGGTTTATTCTACGAAACCCCCCACACAGAAACCCTATGAAATGTAAGATGAATGCTGATATGGTGATAGACCATAACTGTAATGTTCTTCTGTGTTTTTATTCTCTTGTTACTAGGTGTTCAGGCACTGTGTGGTCAGGTGCTGTAACTGAAATTTGATCCACTGTTGAGGAAAGCCATTCATTCATATTCTTTGTTTAGATCTGTGTACAGATCTGTGCTCTGCCGCAGGCTGATTCATTGCTGTGTTGGCTCAGTTCATGACTAATTCTCTCATTTCACTCCAGGCATGTGTGTAATACATAGTGGTGAATTATTAGGGTGTTGACATCTAATATGGCTATTAGTCTCAAAAAATACATGCAGTGTTATGTAATGTTAGGCTATTTTTTCTAGAATATATTATGTCATTAATATATCATCAATGCTCAAAAAAAAAACTACTTGTAAGCAGCTAAAAACACTATTAACATAAATGATTGCAATCAGCAGTCATTTAAAGAACATTTATTTTAGTCAATATTCATATAATTTTTAAGATACATGTTTTTTGGACGGTGACGATATGTCTTGTATGTCTCATAGAGGTGTAATGGTATACAAATTAAAAATTGTATAATTTAGATTGGTCCAATAGTTAAAAACAACAAAATCCTAATACAGAATGAAAATGTAATGATTTTCCTTTGCAAGTTACAGCTGGTTTTGTATAGTTCTTCCTGAGGCACTCAGTACAGTACAATGTCAATACAGAGTCAGTACAATGTAAAAGTTACCACTGCAGAAGGCCCAGTCTGTATTTTTGGGGCTGCTAACAATAATCAGTCATCTTGTCACACCATCAGCTGATTTGTTTTGATCTGTTTTGTAAAATGAAGTGTGATGGGATGGAGTGCTACAGACTAGTAGCTCTTCAGCCCAGAGGGTTGTTGAACCAAATTTCAGAACAGTTGAATTCACAACAGGTAAACCCAAGAAGAAAGGAAAAAATAAATAAATAAACACACCGCTCCTCACACGGGATCAAACCCCGTGTCGTCAGGGTCACGGTCCAATACACTTATCGCTGCCCTAGCTAGTGAATCAGGACACGGCTGGAAAAAACGCTCTTATAAGAGATAGGGAGCCCAAGAATGGTCGGAAAAACAAGAACAGGCAAAAACTAAAGTCACGCCGAGAGTGACAGAGAGACAGCTGAGAAATGTAAACAAAAGCTAGGGTAACTGTCTACATTGTCCAGGAAAGGCTTTTTTCTAGATTTTAGAGCATTGCAGTGAGGATCTGATTGCATTCAGAGACAAGAGCATTGTTAGTAAGGTCAGGATAATCATCACCACACCACCTTTTTCCCAAATCCTCAACTAATCCCATCCAAAGAACACAAAGAAAACAGTTCTACTGCTTTACAATTCAGTTCTGAGGGGCTTTATACCTCTCTGCCTGGCGTTAGGCATGGTGCTAGTAGGTTAATGCATCTCACAGAATAAGATGCAACATAAACATCATGTAAAAATCCATGCCATGTTAGGCATTATGAACATACATCAGATAAACAATGGAGGTTATTTCAATATTTCAGATTCTTTGAAAGTGCTTGTTGACTTTCAAAGAAAGTTAAATATCATGGGTGTTATGTTAAACATTGCTTATTTATTTCAGGACGCTGTAATCCAAGAATCCTCTTGGTAAGAGTGGACTAAGAAATACAATTTTTTTTTTGCTTCATCAGTTTTATATTCAGATTTGTAGACCTTAATCTGAAGTACATGAAATCCTTTTATAATCAGATTATGAAGTGCATGTGAATGCACTCATAGGGCCCTATTTTAGCTATCATTATGCGAAATGTGAATCACACAGATTGATTTAGGGTATGTCAGTGTGTCTTTGGTATTGTGAGGAAAAATTATGTCTTGTGCAGCTCAAAACATGCAAAAAGCATGAACTAATTCTCTTAATTAACCATGGGTGTGTTTTGGGTGTAGCGAGAAATAAATCAACAATTTAACTTTGGCGGATTGCTATTTTAACGGCACAGCGCATCTGCGCCTCTAAGCAGAGGAAACTGACCTGCACGTCATTTACAAGAACAGCAATGCTATTTTATTGTGAATTTTGTTTATTGTTGATGTAAAAGCTGTGTCGTGTCCTTGTGTATGTAATGAGTACATGCGTAACTAAGTTAGCAATGAACATCTGACAGATGTTGTTAGAGTTCAAAACAGTCAGTGGAGCACTTGCGTTTTCTGTTGCCAAGATAGCAATACGCCAGACATTTACCTCAATACACCTCACTTCCAAATGATCATTTCAACACTCCTCGCATAGGGTGTACATAGGGCCCATAGTCCTGCTCCAGTTGTGTCCTGGTTTTAATCATTTAGCAGATGGTTTGATTTTATGCTAAATAATTCTAAGGAAGTCACTTTTTTATTCTTGTGTTAATTGTGTGTTAAATGTGTGTAAGTCATTGCTCTGCTCAGTTTGGACCTTTAGTTTAAACAGTACTCCCACTCGGAGACAAAGGAATGCTGCTTTTCCCACATTTTTGGGTCTCACGGTTGTGTCAGATGTTGTGTTACATTCGTTTTTTTCTCATCAGTGAGTCATTCATGCTTTGACTTGGGGCTGACTCAGCAGTTGTTGTGAGATAATGACCAGTTAAGACGGAAAGTTAAAGTAAACATCGCCAGAGGACGTAGGATGGAAGGAGCAGGACTGAAGGAAATGGCCTTATCTGTGCTGAAGCTGTTCATGTCTGAACCGCCACGTCACTGCGGCACATGGGCCACACTCACTCATACAGACACACACTCAGAATGTGCTTACAGGATCTGATGTGTCAGTCTGGGTTTTTTCTTTGCCAGTCTTCTGTCTCCTTCTTCCAGACTGCCAGACAGAAGCGCTGTCTAACGGGAGCAGAGATGCACTGAGGGTTCAGTTGCACTTACCGCCTGTATAATCATACAAAAACACTGCCAATTGATTTGGATGCTCTGAAGCAGCTGCACAAGAGCCTGGGGTCACCATGATACCAGGAGCCAGATAGAGGGGTAAAAGGTCCACTAAGCTTTATAGTGTGAAGCAGCAGATCAGCATTTTCTGTAGAGATGGAGATCTGTCCTGTACCTTTGGAATTAATTAAAGTAGTGCTGGGTGGTATGACCAAAAAGGAATATCACAGTATTTTTCAAGAATTTGACGGTTTCACGGTTTATCACAGTATTTTTATTTTATTTTATTTATTTTAATTGTATTGTATGACTAGGCTTTAATATACGTTTTTGAGTTACTGTACTGTTAGGAGTACATATAATATAAAACACTAAGGCTTTAAATTAAGGCTTTGATTGCTATTTGGTGTACTTTTTTCCACAAAATTACACAATATATGAAGAAATCACACTTTATTAGCAGAAAAACTGCCAACAACTTTAACATGGCTTTCTTTTCAAAACTAAATATATTTTAAATAGTTCCATAAACACTATGACTGGACCTTAAATACTCAATGTTTAAGTATTCAAATTAGATATTTCTCAAAATCTCTATTACACAAATTAGACACAACTTTAATATCAATTTACAATGTTATTCTTGAAGCCATAAGAGGCATTAAAGTGTTAAAATCAGCCACAATTTCTTTCTTTCGCCAGTTAGCAAATATATTCAGTTTAGAGGTTAGATCGGGCCCAAAAAATCCGAGCCCGTGCTCGTTCTGCCCAAGCCCGACCCAACCCGAACCATAAACTGTCATTATGAGCCGACCCAACCCGAACCATAAACTGGCTGTTTTCGGGCTGTTTGAATGAGCGAAATATGATCAGAATTATGTTAATTAACACTAAAACATAGAAGCATAGAACTATTATTTAATTAAAATGATTTTTAAGAACAGCTACACACAGTGCTGCAAGTCAAACGCGGAGGAGTTCACGTGCGAGAGAGAGAGAGAGAGAGAGAGAGTGATTTGCCTGTTCTGGTCTATGAGCTAATCACAGGTAAAGGTTCTCACACACTGTATCTCCTGTTTCTCTCCTCGTGCTCATATTCTAGTCCCATACATAATTCTGCAGCTTCCTCAGTGTTTTCTGTCGTATTTTGCTGCTAGCAAGAGCGCTTTAAACGGCAGAGAATCTAAGCTCTAATTCAGTTCAATATACATTAATATTATCAGTTAGGATACAGTATTAAAATATTTTTAAAAGTGCTACAGTTACTTCCTCGTATCTAGAGTTTTAGGAGTTTTATCTCCTATGCTGAATAAATAATTCTGCACTCAGGACTGATTCTAGGCTTGTCTGGGGGACGAGAGGAACGGTTTTATGCATTTCCCCTCTGGTATACCGCATGAAACGGTATACCTCCCAGCACTAAGTTGAAGTAATTTACAATGTATGTCATCTAGGAAATTTGAGAAACTAAAGAAGGACTGCTTATCCACATGCAGCCAAAATCCTAAAAAAATAAGCTTAATCTTTGACCACTCTCCTTAGTAAAAGACACATAAAAGCACACCTGGAAACATCAAAGGGACTCTTAGACTGTGAGAAACAAGAGTCTCTATCTGATGAAACCATATTTAAACTTTTGGCCTCCCTTCTAAGCATCATGTCTGCAGGAATTACCTTCCAAATACAGTTACTACAGTAAAGCATGGGGGTGGCATCATCATGCTGTGGGGGAGTTTTTCAGCAGCTGGGTCAGGGAGGCTGGTCTCTAAGTTCTTAACTAAAATCTTACTGGTTCCACAGAGAAAACACATCACTGGTGCTAAAGAAGTTAAACAAAAATGTAAAGCTATTTATCTGACCATTAAGAACATTAAGTGCTTTTAGAGTAGGATGAGATGATCTAGAGGAAATGTTGCATTGTCTTTTTACCATTAAAAACACAATTACTGCAGTAAGAAACAAATGGGCTATCTAAAAGAATAGTTTTCTAGATATTATAATGTATAATTTATTAATATATATTTTTAATGAACACATAGCATCCAACCTTGTTTTTCATTAAATACCATGTGTTGTAAAAAAAAGGCCTTGATTTGTGATGTTAGAGATTTTCTTCTGTATCGCTCAGCTTTGTCTGCATCTGAAATGGAAAAAGACTCTTTATCTATCTTTTCGTTTAAACTGCGAAACACTACTGCCACATGTGGAATAAAGCTGTCTCATCTGCTTCCTGTCTCACAGAAAAATGAGGAGTCGCACAAATTCCCTTTTTTTCGCACAACGATAATCCTTTTTCCACTGCTTCAGTAGAAGCAAAGTGGGTGTAGAAACAGGAGAAAAGATGTGCTCGTTTATCTTTAGATAAAGGTATATAAGTAGTGTTCAGAGCACTTGAGTGTCAGATACTGTGTGAAGGTTTGCTGTAAGATTCATACAAAAGCTCTTCTGTCTGAGCCTTTGGCTGGGGGATATGACACTGAAAGCTGCAGAACTGTGGCCTGAGCTCCCGCTCAGTGCAGACCAGACAAAATGCCTTTGTTTCCTGGGCAAGGCCGTGGCACTGATTCACCACTTTTAAAAAGTAACACATTATCTACTGGCGTGCGAGCGTTGTATGGGAAAAATTAGGTTTATTTTAGAGCAGTGCTTCCAAGGTGTGGTAAATTGTTGCTGAAAAGATTTTCTGATTTTTGTTGCACACTCTCATTGCTCTTTTGCACAATTAATAAATAAATACTGAAAGTCATACTAAAAGTGCGCTGGGTCAAAGATGAAAAAAGTCCAAAAAAGAGTCTGGATCATGGTATGGTGGTGTTTATTCTATAAACTACGAACAACATTTCTCCCAAATTGCAAATAAAAATATTGTCATTTAGAGCATTTATTTGCATAAAATGAGAAATAGCTGAAATAACAAAAAAGATCTTTCAGAGCTTTCAGACCTCAAATAATGCAAAGAAAACAAGTTTTAAGAAAATCAATATTTGGTGGAATAACCCTGGTTTTTAATCACAGTCTTCTTGCATCTTGGCTTGTTCTCCTCCACCAGTCTTACACACTGCTTTTGGATAACTTTAAGCCACCCCTGGTGCAAAAATTCAAGCGGTTCAGCTTGGTTTGGTGGCTTGTGATCATCCATCTTCCTCTTGATTATATTCCAGAGGTTTTCAATTTGGTAAAATCAAAGAAACTCATCATGTTTAAGTAGTCTTATTTTTTTCCAGAGCTGTATATCGATAAATGAAATAAAGTTGAACGGGTGCAACATTAAATGTATTGGGTTCATACTGTATGCAATTAAATAAAGTCAAAAGAGAATTATATTTATTTTATATATATATTTTTTCCAATTTCTGTACTGTCCTGGCCTTTTCTGATTTGAGATTGTAAATACAGTTAATATCTTGTTGTACTGGAAAAGGTAGTCAGTTCAGCCTAAATTAATTGTAATTTGGCTGTTTTTGGCTTTTGTAGCAGCTGTGGTTGTGTGGTGTTCCAATTGTATACAAATTCCATGCACCCCAATAGTGTTGACTGGACAGATAAAGAAACATAGAAGAAGGTGCATTTGGATGCATTTAATACCAGTTAAATAAAAAGTTGACCCCCTGCAGTGTGCATTAATAAGCACTATTTAGTGTTGTATTTCACACAGGGATGAGATTTAGGTCACCTTCATTAGCAGTGGGCGCAGCATTTATGAGGACAAGAAAACATTAAGAGATCCCAGTATTATACCTCAGGCAATCCTTCCAGTTAGCTCAGCCAGTTAGAGAAACTGTTCTGATACTGAGCTGTGGTTTGCCCATGGCAATAGTAGGTGCCAGATGAATGGTACATTACATTTTTGACATTTTGTGGGCAATTAACATTCTTCTATTCATATTATTATTTATATACAGGGAATACGTCATAGAATGCATTGCTACCCATAGTGGACAACATATTGGGTGGTAATGATCGTTTTTGGTGGTGTCTGGCTAGTATCTGTTCCGATAAATCAGCTCTCAGACACCTAGTGCTGAGCAAAATCTCCCTTTGGAGTGATGTGGGGAGAGAGCGCCATCTACCCACTCAGAAAGAGCAAGGCCAATTGTGCTCTCTCAGGGCTCCTGCAGCTGATGGCAAGCTACATGAATGAGATTTGAACCAGCGATCTCCTGATCACAGTGGCAGCGCTTTAGACCGCTGGACCACTCAGAATCTAGGCAATTGTTAAAATAATATAAATATGAAATAAAATCAAATAAAATAAAATAGAATAAAACAGATTTTAAGATGAATACACAAAATATAAAGGGCAGTAGGAAAGTAGCAGCAACATAAAGTTGCTGGGGCAGGGCAAAAGTCCCGGGACATGATACTAGCTCCTGCCCTGTGACATGTGGAATGTCATGTATTTATAAATTAGCTTTAATCTCCTGTGCTATCAGCAGGTCGTGATCAACTGTAGGAGACAGAGATTTTGTAAGAGCAATAACATGTGTTCCATCTTGCTGCTCTTAAAAGAATGCATTTAAGATATCACAAAGAGACATGCTGAGTCCAAAAGCACGGTTTCTAAGCTTTCTCTGAGGATTCCCACCTTGGCCTGGTGCTGTTTCTTATTTTGATCATTCTCAGTTTAGTTTATACCTCCCATGGGTAGATCAAGAGGGGAGTTTGTACAACAAGCATGAAGAGCATAAGGGCAGACACATACAGCAGGGCTTGTAATTGACTGTTTCCTGACTTTAGATGCTTTATTTTTTATTTTTTATTTTTTGAGGTTTTGGCCATTTTTGGTCACGGAAAGTGGATTATTTGAAGTTTTCAGTGTTGTTGTGTAAGCAGGGAAAAAAGATTTATGAACACGCATGCATACTTCCTGACATTCCATATACTCCTGATTCCATTAATAGTGAACAACATAAAAGTACAACATCTAATGTAGATAACACTATATTTTAAATTTTAACATATGAATAAATACTGTAAATAATGTTCTAAAACAGATTTATAACTGTAATTTGTGACTTTTATGGTGCACTACATAGGTAGTAAAGTGGAATTAGTTGTTCGCTTCCTTCTTTGTGGTGTGTTGATGTCTCTCTTTATGAGGTACTATCACATCACGCAGGGCTAGCTTGTTCATGCAATCATTTAATCTCTTTGTGGATGAAAATATAAAAAAAGAGGGAAGAAAATTTTAAAAGTATCTAGATTTAAAAAAGTATCTATTTTTTAAAGTATCTAGAAAATCTGAAAATTATCAAACTAAGGCTACATTCACACAACAGGTAAAAGTGACCCACAGCCGATCTTCTATATTACACAGATTTAATATGTGATATTATAAATTTAATTTATTTTTTTGGCAATGTAACTCAGTCTGAACAGTTTTCATGCCAAATTTATGTTACATTAAGGAAAGTAACGTAATAAACGCAAAGAGAAGAGCAATAATAATAATACATCAGATTGGATGAAAACATTGGATTTGGGTCACAATTTGGGCTTTTTTACTGCAGTGTGAACATAGCCAAGTCAAGTGTATAATCCAAAAAGAATGACAAGCTTAAATTGGTTTTCATGTAGCTACAGAATAAATTAAACGGAATTTATTAAATTAGATGGATGAAAAATGGATTTAAGGCGTCAAGAGGAAAACATCAAAAATATGGCACAACTATTATGTAATTTAAAAAAAACAATATTTATCTCGATACATATGATCGCTGTCAAAATGCATCAGTAGCCACAGATTCCCCAAAACTACTTTCCCACTGAATACAATGATTGTTATTTAAATTAAATTACAGTATGATAAAACATGGGTCTATTGCCACTGTTTTAGTAGTATGATGTAATCGCAAAAAAATCCAGGGCTTGTAATGCAAGTGTTTATTGATTTGATTTTGAAAGTAAGCTTATATACACAGCTTGCTTTAGGGGAGGTCACTGTGGCTCTCAGACTGCGGCTCTTTACTCCACGTTTACTGAGATTGGAATTGTTATCCGGTGCACATTCCTGGGTTTGATGTGATGCATAATTTAGCAGTGAAGCCATTCATGTGATCTGCTTGGAACCAGAGCCGTAGAACTGCTTCAAGGTGGCCTTTGTGTGTGCCTTTGTGTATGTGTGTGATGGAGAGAGCATATCCTAGGCTGAACTGAGTGTGTGGGATGTGGCAGTAGTGTGTGACCTGTTTTTTGCTCAGTGAATGGCGGATGGATATAGGACAGATCGGACACTCTAGTCATGCCCAATTAGGTCTCAGCTGTGAGTCTGTGCCAACTCGCAGGCTTTCCTCAGACACACTGATGCCAGTCTGAATTCCCTCTCGGAGTTTGACGCGTGCTTACGTTCTCTCTCAGGAGAAGGGCTGCTGCTAGCCCGTCCGAGCACCATTAATCACGGTGAACTTTGCTTTACTTGCTTTAATGTCCTTGAGTTTGTGAACAGAGTCAAGTAAAATGTCACTCTTTGTTTTATTAGTTTATGGCTGCATCCCAATTCCATATTGTACACTACAATAATGCCGCACTGTATAGTAATCTTTATATTGAAGATTTGCAAGTTAGTACACACAAAATATCAACATACTTACCTGTTTATTATCAACAGAAATTGATGACTGAGCACAAGCAAGTTCTCAAGCCACTTTCTCCCGTGCACTTGTATCAATATCTGCCATTTTTTCTAATATTGTTCCAAACATAATTAACTTCTCCCTTTCTGTTTCACATTGCATTGTAGGTTAACAGTGTCCATCATAACCACACAAATACAGCTCTGGAAAAAAAAAAAATAAGAGAATTTTACCAAATTAAAAAAACCTCTAAAATATAGGAAGGATAAGTAAGATGGATGATCACAAGCCATCAAACCAAGCTAACCTGCTTGAATTTTTGCACCAGTAGTGGCATAAATTTGCCCAAAAGCAGTGTTTAAGACTGGGAACTGTGATTAAAACCAGGGTTATTCCACCAAATATTGATTTCTGAAATCTTAAAACTTTATGAATATGAACTTGTTTTCTTTGCATTATTTGAGGTCTGATAGCTCTGCATCTTTTTTGTTGTTTTAGCCATTTCTCATTTTCTGCAAATAAATGCTTTAAATTACAATATTTTTATTTGGTTCAGAAACTGAAGTGGTCTTTTAATTTTTTCCAGAGCTGTACATTGCTTATGTTTAGTATCTGCAAAATAGGCCTGTATTATCCAGATTGTTGTAAATT